>NC_044558.1:17038331-17342888 GCF_007565055.1 Rhinopithecus roxellana
AAACGGCATTCTGGTATCATCATTTCTGCCTGACATTGTGTAGCTGTGTCAGGCTGGCTTTCTGGAACAGCTCAGTGGCCAAAGATTGATCACGAAGGGTTTAGAGCTGTGAAAATGCCCCAGGTAGGTGTTGTATGATGCTGGTGCCTGGATCACAGACAGCTGCTTACTGGTTTACCTACTGTAGTCTGCCTTTCATTCTACCTGTCCTTCACACTGCTGCCTGGCAGTTCCTCTTAATTCAAGAGTTAAGTATTATTATGTGTTATATTTCCCGCTCAATAAGATAATGCCTGGTCTTTGTAAGAATGTTTAAGTATTAGGGGAATATATAACATGAGAAAGTAGGAATATAATCTTATCTCTGAAGAGAAAGAATTTGGCATATACACCAACAGATACACCAACAGATACATGTTTTGTATTTTTTGTTTTTATTAACAGTTTTATTTTAAAAAGCACACTGCTGTGCATATTTCTTATTTTTACTGAGTAATGGTATAATCAGTTTCTACAACAGTACTTATTGATGTACCTCATTTTTTTTTTCTTTTTTGAGGTGGAGTCTTGCTCTGTCACCCAGGCGGGAGTGCAGTGGCACAATCTCGGCTCACTGCAAGCTCCACCTCCCGGGTTCAAGTGATTCTTCTGCCTCGGTCTCCAACTAGCTGAGACTACAGGCTTGCGCCACCATGCCCAGCTAATTTTTGTATTTTTAGTAGAGACAGGGTTTCACCATATTGGCCAGGCTGGTCTCGAACTGCTGACCTTGTGATTTGCCTGCCTCGGCCTCCCAAAGTGCTGGGATTACAGGCGTGAGCCACTGCATGCAGCCTGTACTTCGTTCTTTTTAATGGCTGAATTGTATTCCATATTATGGATTTGCTATATGTTATTGAACTGGACATGGATCTTGGTGTCATTTGCAACAGTGCTACCATAAATGCCTTTTCATATTTGCATTTGCAAACTTATAAAAGTATTTCCATGGGACATATTCTGTGTGCCGATTACTTTTTTAAAATACTCCTTTAATTCTGTTACAGCCCTGTTTGGAAATCTTCTGTGACTTCTGGTCACCTGTATCATAAAGCCTAGACTAGAGCCTAGAGCCAATAGAAAAATAACGTGAGACATGGAGTCGTTTTAAATTTTCAAGTGTGCACATTATAAAAAAATAAAAAAGGAACAGGTGAAACATTTTAATAGCATTTTACTTAGCCAAATGTACCCCAAATATTATAATTTCACTGTGTAATCAATGTTAACACGTAAATAGATATTTCACATCCTTCTTTTTGTACTGAATCTTTGAAATCTGTGTATTTTACACTTAAAACACATCTCAATTTGGACTATCCACATTTCAAGGGCTCAGGTAGGCACACGTGTGTGGTTACTGATTGGACAGCCCATGCCTGCACTCAGCCTGGTGCTTACGGCACTTTACAAATAAGGCACAGTCGGTCACACAAGCCACATTCAGTCACATTTAGCCAACCTGCTTTTGCTTCTGACAGCCCCACAACCTTGCAGTGCTTCCTGTCTATTTTTCCTGCATCCTGCACAGTTTTCTGGGCAGGGTTTCTCAGCTTTGGTACTGTTGACGTTTGGGACCACATAATTCTAAGTTGTGGGTGCCTTGTAAGATGTTGAGCAGTATCCCTGGCCTCTACCCACTAGATACAAGTGGCACCTTCTCTAGAATCCCCCTACCCCATCTGTGGCAACCAGAAATGTCTCTAGACTGAGAATGCTTTCGGGTGAATCAGAAATCTCTACTTATCCATTAGGGTTGTTTTAGCCAACTGGATAAGCCTACTGTGACCTACCCTTCCTCTGAACTGGACTTCTTATCCAGCCAGTGTGGTAAATTTTTATTTTTGTGTGTTAGGAACAAAGTTAAAATCAAAATAGAAAATGCACCTCCTTTCGTAGGGTTATCATTTGGTGTTACATGTTTTAGGAATGCTGTGAAAAATACAGGAACTTCTGTAGAAACACAAATGAAAATGATGGAAAGGCTAGAAAGTAAAGTTGCACTAAGACTTGAACCAGAAAATAATAATAGTAAATTGTGAGAAGAGTATTTGAGGACAAATTTATAACCAACACAAGGGCCTAAAAACCACCAAAATGACATACTAAGATAAATAGTGGGACTTTCTTCATTGGAGAATTTTAAGAGAAGAGTGTCATTGCCTTCCAATTATGGTTTCATGTCTTTTCTCCCCATAGGCATGTGTACTTAAAACCCCTTTTGGCCCCATAAGAAGATTCTTTGGTCCTGATGAGATTATGTGCATTAGAATCACTTCTCCTGGGAAGGAGACGCTAAAGGGTACTTGAATAAAATATTAAAAATTATGAAGGACATAACAAAGGCCAATCAGTCCTTTCTTTTCCCCAGACCCCATAATATGAGAACATGGGTTATTTGATGAAATTAAAGAGTAGCAAATTAAGTGCTAATAAAACGAGATAGTCACTTACATAATTCATTGCCATGGGAGGTCACAGAGGCAAATTTTGTGGCTATATTAAATATGGGGCTGGAGAATTTTATGACCGCTAATGATATTTTTAGCAGTCAAGGCTGATACTGTGAGAGAAGAAATCCTATTACATTCTCCAGTAGATGGTTTGCAGGGACCTCTGGCAAGAGGTTTCTGAGAAGTGCAAGAGCAGACCTTGTGAGTTGTAACCTTTGGTGTACTCAAAATTGGTTTTTAAGGTGAAAGTTCTCAGGCATCCCATTCATACTTCAGTGGCACCTTTCTTGTAGAGATCCAAAAGCCCTTTGTAGTCAGAAGCAGTGGAGAAAGACATTGCCCAGAATTAAATCTTTTCTGGTCTTTGGGAACCACTCGACTTATTTATCATATGCCACTTGTGTGTCAAGTCCTTCGCTTGGAGTTTTAACAAAGCGTTTGGGGACATAAACATGTAGACACATCAGTGGCATTCTGAGTGAAGGGGGTGTACTAAAGGTAGAATGCAGAGTTGCGTGGGAGCACAAAGAAGCAAAGGGATGTCTCAACCTGTGAGATGAAGGGAAGGCTCCCAGAGAAGGTGACATTTGAACCGAGTCTTAAAGGATGAGCAGCAGTTCACTGTTCGGCAAGGCCGGGAATGGTATTCTTGGTAGAAGGAGCAGTCCGCATGTACAGATCTGGAGACAGCCTGGCATCATGTGCCAGGGAACTGCCAGTAGATTAGGAAGGTTGCACCACAGAGGCAGAGGACCGGTGAGGAAGGAACTGGGGCTTGAGAAGGAGGAAGGAGCCAGATGGTGAAGGAAGAGGCTTGTGTTTGCCTGAGACCCCTCTTCAACAGTGGTGCCACTGTTTCCAGTGGCGACAGTAATGGTGAGTTGGGAGTAAAGAAGGGAAGGACTTCAGGGATGTCCCGTGATCGATAAAGGACAGCCTCTCAAAGCCTTGCCCAACTGAGTAATAGGCCTACCTCTTTTTGATCATGGTCAAGAATTAGTTGGCAGTGAGCCTTGGAGTTCACATACTCTTTGCTTCACTTATTTTCCTATATCTGCCTGAAACAGTCTTTACCATGAACCCAATCACCATTATCAATCATCTGAGAAAAAAGAAAAAAAGAGCCTCCTAGGGCTGGGTGCGGTGACTCATGCATAATCCCAGCATTTTGGGAGAGCGAGGCAGGTAGATCACTTGAGGTCAGGAGATCGAGATCAGCCTGGCCAACAGGGTGAAACCGCGTCTCTACTAAAAATACAAAAATTAACCTGGCATGGTGGCGCACGCCTGTAGCCCTGGCTCCTTGGGAGGCTGAGGCATGAGATTGTTTGAACCCGGGAGGTGGAGGTTGCAGTGAGTCAAGATCGCACCACTGCATTCCAGCCTGGGCGACAGAGAGAAACTGTGTCCCCCTCAAAAAAAGCCTCTCCTGTGGTTGAGTAGGGGGTGTTTCTTACAGGTCTTAGATAAATTGGGACGATGTCTAGTGTGTCTGGTCTCATTTTCTCGGGCGCTGCTAGAACAAAAACAGCTCTTGTGTGGGAAAGCAGAGGCAGATTTCATCAGCCTGACCCCAGACTCCCATTTTCTCTGTGAAGTTGGCTCAGCAAACAAGCAAAAAAAAAACATACAATATCTTTGAGGAGCAGGAGCAGATGGATTGAAATGTTAAAAATCTGGTTTGTTAAATGATTTCAGCTAACAAAATAATTAGAGAGAAAAAGAAGCACCCAAACTCTTTTCCTTCTTCAGTGAAATTTAAATAAGAATATCATTATTAATCACTTAGAGTCCAACTTGCAATTTCTATACCTTTAATACTAATACTTTTAAGAAGAATGAAATGAAAATGAGAGAAAGAACATCATCTGTAAACATGAGTTTGGATGCAAATACTTAAATTTGTATTGTTACATGATATAGTATGTGATCAGCAGTTTTCTTCATTGCATTATAAAGAGTTCTGTAATTAGTGCATTTTTTCTAATGGATAACTTTTTCTACAGTACTCTTTTAAGGCTCTTTTAAAAACATGGAATTGCTAGAGAGATATAGAAGTGAGGTTAGTTATAGAAGGTAAATAATGTTCATGTCCAATTTACTGTGAGGCCACCTATGTTATAGGATATTGGTGGGTGACGTTGAAATACACGTACCAAACACTGTTTGATGTTAGACACCCAAAGATGGGTAAGATCATGGCTGGCAGTGTACTAAGTACAACAAATGGTTTCACCAGGAATCCTTGATGAACTGATTACAAGTTCTGTAGTAGAGATCTATCTAATGTTAGGTCTGTCTGGGGAGCTGACAGTGTTTTCACAACAGCTAATATTTAGACTAGGTCTGAAAGTAGAAATTACAGTTAACTGGAAGAGAAGAGAGAGTAGATCAAGGTAGGAGAGAGCATTTCAGAACAAAAGCAACAGAGATCTCTCCTGAAACTTTAAATAATTTGTTTTTTCTTTTTTTCTAATTTCTGTTATATCAGTCAATGTTGTTATTTCTAATACATTTTGAAAATTTTTTCTTTGAAGAAAGAATGGGCTGTATCCTGTCAGCGTGCAGTAGGTATTAATCTTGCCAGTAAGCGGGTAGTGAGCACAGTTTCTGTAATTCCCACCATTAGTTCACTTAAGTATTTATTAATCATTTGCTCTCCTGGATTGGACACTCACAAATAAGTCTTTGCTGTCAGAGGTGAGGTGCATGGCATGGGTAACACACATTTCTCGATTGTTAAGCATGTCTGTGTGATGAATCAATACAGGTTCTTCCAGTTCCAAATGTATAGGTTGGTACAGAAGCAATTGTGGGTTTTGCCTTTGAAAGTAATCCAGTGATTTTGCATGAAGTATGCCTTTTGTTGACTGGGCTTCCATCAGCAAGGCTGTTTATTTATTGTGGTACAAAAAAGAAACAAGCTTTAAAAAAAGATTGATGTCAAGTGATAAATGTATCCTTTCAAGGACCATGTAAAAATAGGTGACTATATTTAATGAAACTTTAGGTTTCAAAAAGTGTTTTTTCTGTCTGTTTTAGACCTTAGCTGGATCTCCAAAATACAAGTGAATCACCCGGCAGTTCTGAGGCGTGCGGAACAAATCCAGGCTCGCAGAACGGTGAAAAAGGAGTGGCAGGTAAGGGTTCTTCTTGAGCATTCTGTGCCTGTATTTTACAATGCATGGTCTCTTCCCTCAAGGCCACAATATTGAATTTCGCTCAAGATGCATCTAAACTTAAAAGATTGCAGCTGTCCATGACTTATTTTAATAATTCATATATGATGATGATGGGTTGGAGAAAGATAACACATTTATCCAAACAAGTTAAAAATCTTATCACTCTTGAGTGGCAAAACCGCAAATGAATTTGAGGCATCTTTATTCATGAGTGAATTAAATGGCATATTTTCTCAACACATTTATTCAGTTTTTTAGACATGCCTTCTTTGGTTGTCTTCTATTTTAATTTTAAAGCCCTAACATCTAAACTTGATGCGTCCACTCTTGAGGCCCTTAGGTTTAAGAGTTGACCTTTCTTGACCATTGTGTTTACCTTACTATTACTTTCCATAAATCATTTTTCAAAATTCCAAAAATGATGTTTCGTAGAGTACTTGTGGTCAGCATTTTCTTCAGTGTATCCCAACCAAAGACATGCTGTGTAAGATTAAAAGGAATTCAGAGTTCATTTCACACGTGAGGCAGAATACTGTGATTGAATCCTTGAGAGTTGATAGTTCACATTTTGCTCATCCTTAGAAATACTCTGATTGAAAAGATAAAAGAAAATTCATCAGACTGAGTTGTGAAAAATGAATATTGTTTTAAAAATGGAATTGGATTAAATTGAAAAAAAAAAATAAAAAAACTTGGAAACTTTAAAAAATAATAATCTCATCCCAGATCCCAGAGCGGGGGGTAAAATGTAAGATAGAAACCTTCTTTCGGAGTTCTTCTTTGTCAGGGTGGCTCTGATGGGCTCTCCGTTTGGCTGAGATGGAGTAGTCAGAAGTGGGGAGACATGGGCTAACAGGGGTTTCAATTTGGGATATCTGTGGGAGAAAAAAAATGTTTAAGGCCACTCTTCCTCCATTTTATTTTGGGCAGTGTTCATCTTGTTAGTGGCTCTTGAGCTGTGTTTATATCATATATCAGAACATTCCATAGAACAGTGTGGACATAAGATATTAACACCCATACTTGTCTAATGCTTCTCTACTAACCAACTGGGTTGGAGGTTTGTTTGTTTGTTTATTTATTTATTAAATTTACTTTGTTTTCACTTTTCTTTAAACCAGGCTGCTTGGCTCCTGAAAGCTGTTACCTTTATAGATCTTACTACACTTTCAGGCGATGATACATCTTCCAACATTCAAAGGCTCTGTTATAAAGCCAAATACCCAATCCGGGAAGATCTCTTAAAAGCTTTAAATATGTATGATAAAGGTAATGTTGTTGGTGTGATCTGTGTGGTGTTTACTGCTTACAATACTGATTACTAGATCTAAGAGGACTTAAGATACAACTGCTAATGATAGCGGTGATAGAATCCATGATAGAAACTCTTGCTGTGTATACATGGACAGATTCTTCTCTGAAAAACAGCAGGAAGAGAATCTGAGTCTTTTTTTTTTTTAGGTCAGTTCTTTCCATCAGTGGATTAAAGTGCTTGGTAGAGAGTGACTTTATTTCTTTTCAGTTCTTCAGTTTTGGAAAATTTCTGTTTAGTGACACTAAAATACTAATTCTGATTCCCTAGCCACACGTGAAAAAGCCAGTCTCATTACTTAATAATCACATCTCATACATAAAGTATTTTCTGTGAGTATATGAAATACTTTTGAAAATAAAGTGCAAATAAGAAATATAGCCTGCTTGTATATTAGGTTAGATATTTCAAAAAAAGTCATGTTCACTGCCTTAGTATACATGAAAAGAAGGACTTTCCTAAAGTTACTGTAAGTTTAGAACCTCAGCATTTTGGAGATGTTGGACACCTGTAAGAATTGATTCCCTTGTTTTCTAAATAAGGAACCCAACACCTGGAAGGCTAAGCGGCATTCCCAAGACTACATGTTTTGTTACTTGCTGGGCTGGTTTTGGAGCCAGGTCTCCTTCCCATGGAGTATGCTTCATGGCCCCCAAGTGCCTATCTGCTGTGAGTGCAACTAGGGACGCTGAATTGGCCCAGTGCAGGTCTTTTATCCCAAATAAACATGTTTAGGTTTATAGGTAACATACAAACCTAAACAGCTCTATGGCTTTTGAAAAGTATTTATTATGTTTATTTCGAGTTGGCCATAAAAATACCACCTTATTTATTGCACTCAAAGGTAACAACTTGGTTTAAAGTCTTACGATATTTCTTTGTTTTATAGTGACTATTTGATTTCTAAGTTTTTTAAAATTTATGAACTTTTTCTTAAAATCAGGGCTTCCATTTCAGATTTTATTATTTCTTTCAAAATAGGGAATAGGATCAGTTAAATGTCATTTTTGTGGTACCGCCCTCTAAATTTTACTTAATATTTGTCTTCATCTGTCCTTCTTCACACTGTCCTTTCTTCAGGTTGTCCTGTGAGAATGCTCTGTAAATACTGATTTTGTTATCTACCTGAAGTATTTTCATGTAGTAGCGATCACCAAGTTTACTATTTAGACATTTCTAAAACACAGTACTATGTTAATCTCAAAGAAGAGTATATCAGACTTGTTTTTATGACTTTTAACGATAAGAAAATAATCCATGTTGTCAAGAACTAGAAGGGAATGTGGAAAATAAAAATCTTCTAATTTATTGCAGCATTGCGGGGGAATTATTTTTTCTCTCGTTTGATTTTTGCCAGTATTGCGATATAAATGATAATTAAAAGCATGTTGTGTGAATTGAGCTTCATTTAAAGTTGGCTATTCCTATTTTTTCTTGATAGGCATTACCACAGCTGCCGTTTGTGTTTATCCCGCCCGGGTGTGTGATGCTGTGAAAGCACTCAAGGCTGCAGGCTGTAACATCCCTGTGGCATCAGGTAAAATGGGTTGTGGCTTTTGTTGTTATTTTTTAAACGTGTGTCCAGTTCTTCATACAGTGGGGTATTATATATAGTTTTGTACTATGATTTAAATTAGTTTATGTATTTAATTAGTTGTATTTATTCATGATTTTAGTATATATTAATTGCTTAGTAAGTGGAAGACATATTTGTTCCCAACAATATAGAACTGTATTCCTATCCTTAAGGAAACTCAGTTGGTTTAGGAGGAATAGTCAGGTAAAGAAAAAAATCATAAGGCACGATATATAGTATTTATATATATATATATATATATACACGCACACACATACACATACTAACACGCACATGTATGTGTGTTCTTTTATATATATATATGTAAAATATAAGGATATGTGGACTGGGGACGATGGCTCACAACTATAATCCCAGCACTTTGGGAGGCTGAAGCAGGTGGATCACTTGAGGTCAGGAGTACAAGACCAGCCTGGCTAACATGGCAAAACCCCATCTCTACTAAGAATACAAAAATTAGCCAGGGTTGGTGGCAGTGCCTGTAATCCCAGCTCCTGGGAGGCTGAGGCTGGAGAATCGCTTGAACCTGGGAGGCAGAGGTTGCAGTGAGCCGAGATCATGCCGCTGCACTCCAGTTTGGGTGATAGACCAAGACTCCATCTCAGCCAAAAAAAAAAAAAAAAAAAAAAAAGATATGCGCAAAATGCAGTTGCAATTCTGAGCAGGGAATGATATATTCTGCAGAGGTTGGTAACACCAAAGTAAGAGAAAGCATCGTCGTGGATATAATTGCATTGGGTTTTAAGGATGAGAAGGAGTTCACAGTGTTAATAAGGTAGGGAACCGCATTTTAGACAGAGGCACTAGCACATATGAAGGCACAAAGCATGTTCAAGGGACTGGAGAAGGTTTGCAGTTGTTGACTTCAAAGGCAGGGTTCCGAAGACAGGGCAAAGGGGGAGATACAGGAGTTGAAGCTGGAGAGGGAGATCAGGGCAGAATTTCAGAGGGGATCCATGCCATGTGGTGGCATTTGGCCTGAATTCTGATGATAGAGAAGACACTGAAAGGTTAGAGATGTGACATGATCAGCTTCATGGCATTGTAAGTTACCTGATGGCACTGTATAAATTAGAAAAGGAGTGAAATGGAGTTAGGGGAGACTTGTCACAGTCCACGTGGGAGCTGATAAGAGCCACACAAAACCTAGAAGATAAAGGAGAGAGTGCATTCAGGAGTCACTGACTTCAGATAGACACAGTAGGACTTGGTATGACAGAAAAGTCTTTAAAGCATTAGTTTGGTAAATATATATCTGTGTGTATATGGATGGATGAATAGACAGATATAAAATTAGATTCTAGTTTTAAGAGATGTTCGAGGAATATCCTAATGCTTTAAAAAGGGAGTCTAGGCCAGGCATGGTGGCTCACATCTGTAATCCCAGCACTTTGGAAGGCTCAGGCAAGAGGATTGATTAAAGCCGGAAGTTTGAGACCAGCATGGGCAACAAAGGTCTCTACAAAAAAATAAAATAAGTAAACATTTAAAAGGAGTTTATAGCTTATTAGGAATATATTAAAACAAACATGGTGCACAGTATTTATATAGAATTGGTTTATGAGGATTCCCGAAGTATTTGGCAGCTACACCTGTGTAGACCTTAATTTTTCATCAACCTCACTCAGTTCAATTTTTGCTTTAAACAACGGAGAAACATGCTTTCCTCTAAGGTAGCAGACCTAAGGAATTGTTTTTAATTTTTATTTTTTGAGACAGAGGCTCACTGTGTCACCCAGGCTGGAGTGCAGTGGCATGATCTTAGCTCACTGCAAACTCTGCCTCCTGAGTTCAAGCAGTTCACCTGCCTCAGCCTCCCGAGTAGCTGGGGCTACAGGCATGCACCACCACACCAGGCTAATTTTTATACTTTTAGTAGTAAACATGCCACCATGTTGGGCAGGCTAGTCTCAACCTCCTCACCTCGGGTGATCCGTTCGCCTTAACATCCCAAAATGTTGGGATTACAGGCAAGAGCCACCATGCCCAGCCCCAAGGAATTTAATGTCAAGGAAACATGACAGGTTGTATTTAGAAACAGGGATGGAGAGTTAATGATGTGCGTGTAAAAGATGTTACTATTTTTCAAGAGTGTAGTTGTCTTTTGTGTTTTCATTTTCCTCTTATTTATACTTGGCTCTGCTCTTCCCAACCCTGCCCCTTCCCCAATTTTGTGGACTAATTAGGTATGTTTTCCTCCTGCATTCTCTTTTCTTTATGCTCATCTGCCAGGCTGGTTGTTTTTAACATAGGCAATGGGAGGAACACTTATGACAATTTGTTTACCACAGCTAAAGAGGTTCATGAGAAAGTTAATCAAGATAAATCAAGGGTAAAAGAGTAAAAATCAAAATAGCTAACTTGATCAAGATTTGGATCCAGAACTAGTGTGCTAGGTAACTAGTGTTCATTAAGATAGGGCTACAACTACTATTTTATGGCTATCACTGTGAAGATAACATTTTTGCTGGTTACTTAATCCACCTTCATGAGCATCTCTGCAGCATCTTAATTTCAGATCTTCCAGAAAATGATAATATTTGTCCTAACACTAATACAAGAGAACATTCTATTTCTTCACACTTATGCATAACGTAAGTGATGTTCTTAAGTGTCATTAATGCATTTGTCTTTAAATGCTGATGTTTTGGGGTTTGGAATTCTTTGATGAATTGCTGACCAATTGAAATTTGTTTCCCCTCCCCCACTTCCTTACTTTCCTTCTTCCCTCCTTCCCTCTTTCTTCCTTTCCTTTCTTATCTCTATTAGTGGCCACTGGATTTCCAGCTGGACAGACTCATTTGAAGACACGATTAGAAGAGATCAGATTGGCTGTGGAAGATGGAGCTACAGAAATCGACGTGGTAATTAACAGAAGCCTGGTGCTGACAGGCCAGTGGGAAGGTAGGTACATGCTCTTACCTAAGAGAGTGTCACCATTCTTCCCTGGTGAATCAGATGATGAGATAAGATGTAGTATGTTTTAGAGGTCACTGTTCTAGGTGACAAGTTAGTAGATCAAAGGGTGAATTTAGGAGACAGCGTGGCTAAGATTACTCATCCTTGTGCCCCTCATGAATCTAGGCAGTTGCCTACCTGCGTGAACTTTTCAGATCCTTTTGAGTGCTTAGGTGAATAGTTGCTTCCATGCAATAGATTCATAACTTTTAAAACAATTTTACCAACATGCTTTTTCTTTAGAAGGGAAAAGTTACTACTATTCTATACTGTTTTGTTACTCAATACATACTTCACTCTAGGCAAGTCTTTTATGCAAAGTTTATTGGAATATATTGGAGGAATCTTCCCTTTTTTATGTTAATTTTTGCAGTCTTTGAAGATGTGGGATTATTAAGTTGACTAAGTTTATTTTTACTTCTTGCTTCCTTATACATAGCTCTGATGACTATCATGAGATTAATGATTCACTGTCACATCAGAATGCAATAAGACATTGCCCTTTCCAGCAACAAGCTTTTGTTTTTTTAAGTAGATGTTAAAGAATCAAATAGATTTTACCTCTGTCTTAAATAAATTTTGTATACTAAAGATGAGGTCATTGGTAGCTAGAAAAGTAAAATTCTCACTTTCAAAAAAGTCATTATAATAAATAGTTTAACCAAATTTTTTTTTTTCTTTTTTGAGATGGAGTCTTGCTCTGTTGCCCAGGCTGGAGTGCAGTGGCGCGATCTCGGCTCACTGCAAGCTCTGACTCCCGGGTTAACGCCATTCTCCTGCTTCAGTCTCCCAAGTAGCTGGGACTACAGGCGCCCGCCACCACGCCTGGCTCATTTATTGTATTTTTAATAGAGATGGGGTTTCACCATGTTAGCCAGGATAGTCTCGATCTCCTGACCTCGTGATCCGCCCTCCTCGGCCTCCCAAAGTGCTGGGATTACAGGCGTGAGCCACCGCACCCAGCCTAACCAAAAATTTTTAATGAAATCACAAGTTAAAGCCAGGATAATATATTGTCTCTTTATTTGTGTGTATATCAAAAGGCATATTTTATACTAATTATGGAGACTATACCTACTCACTGTTTAAAAACAGAAATCCCCACTAGTCATAAAGGAAGTGGATATTCCTTGTAATCTCAATCCCTTGAAATAACCCCTGGTAACACTGCAGGGTGTAACTTTCCACACTTCTCTACATAGCATGCTATCTCCACACTCTTTTAAAGTTTAAATAAGAGATAGGATTTAAATAAGAGATAGGATCTCTTATTTAACCTGCTTGTTGGACTTGCCTATATCTCATGGGTATTTTCCTGTGACTTTCTATTCATCTATATCTGTAAAGCCTTTGTCTGTCTATTTGTGAAGCCTAATTCCATTGATTGTCAATTATGAATTGCTTTTGGTTATAAAGTAGCAAACATTCAGTCAGTGGTTTAAACCCTCAGTATTTATTCTCTTATATAAAGTCCGAGGGTAGGTATTTAGGGGTGTGTGGCAGCTCCACAAAGTTCTTGGAGACCCGATCTACGTTTATATTCCAGTTACAAAGCACGTGGCTTCTGCTCTTAATGTCAAGAGCGCTTCATTGTCTGAGGTGGCTTCTGAAGCTCCAGCCCCTTACACTCATTTCTTGGATCACAGGAAAGAAAGGCTTTTCACATCAAGTCTCACACAACACCTTTGCTTATTACACCTTTGCCCGTTGGCCTGAGCTGAGTGACGTGGCCATTCTTGGCTTCAAGTAAGCTGGAAAATAGAGTTTTTAGCTTGGAATATATTAGCTACTTTCCTGTACATTCCCATTTCCATTACCTTCACCCCTCCGCTCCCCAAGTTCCCCATTAATACTCATCAACATTTATAATTCTTGCCGGGTTTAAATTCTCGACAGTTCACAAATATCTTTTTGTATTTTGTGTTCTTTTTTTATGATTGTTCCTGTGTGTGTTTGAGCCAATTACAGTCATTCTTATAAGGCATATTTTAAATAGATGTCTCTGTTCCTATATATTAATTTTGCTTATCTGCTTTTAGTCACGGATTTCACTAAGATTTAAGGCTACAGTAAAATGAAAAAGTGAGTAAGCACAGTATTTAAAACAAATCTGGCAATAACGTTTATGTGATTTAGTTGTATATAAACCTATATGTCCTTTATATCTTAAGCAATTGTGTAGGTATAGAAATAGAGTTTATAACTTACACCTTTTATTAAGCAGTAGTGGATATAGAAATATGGTTTATATTATGCTACTGATTGGAAAATAAAATACAATAGGAGATGGGTTTTGATGTAATTGATTGCCTCTTAATGAACTAGGAATGGTTGTTTTTAAGAACTGATAATTTCCCAATAACAGGCATTTATGCAAAATATAATGACACATCTTTGTCCTGGACCATACTTTTATATTAACTCTTTTTCTGGTGTTAACCTCTTGACCCAAACAAACTGAAAAGGAACATTAATACTAGAAATTTAATTCTAAATAGAAACCTGAAATGACTTAGGACTTTTCACTGCAATATTTTGTCTTAATTTTGATTCTCAATTTGATTGCATATTGTATTTTTCTGTGTCATGTTTTAATATTAGCTGTTTATTAAAATATCAGCGTAAACTAATTTCTTGGAATTTGTGGATGGAAATGTCTGTCAAGCAATTGCATTTTTAAATCTAGGGCCCTCTCCCTTGTGCAGTGAGGTTTGTGGGATACTTGGTAAAGCACAATAGAAAGAACCTGATTTTATTTCATTTTTTAAGTTCTGGGGACATGTGCCACATGTGCAGGTTTGTCGCATAGGTAAACGTGTGCCATAGTGGTTTGCTCCACCTGTCAACCCATCACCTAGGTAGGTATTAAGTGCCGCATGCATTAGCTATTTTCCCTAATGCACTACCTGCCTCCACCCTCCCCCGACAGGCCTCACTGTGTGTTGTTCCCCTCCCTGGGTTCATGTGTTCTCATTAAGAACCCCATTTTTTAAACCTGGCCCTTCAGAGTGATCTTAACCATTTCTCATGGACATGAGAGTCCACAGTTTAGGGTATGAACTAGAGGAGACTGGATTTGGGGGTGAGGGAGGTCTCATATTCCTCTCTGGGTTCTCCTTAGTGACCATTTAAAATGTCCACTTTCCTGAAATTTCTTACTTTTCCACCCTCCTTGAAGCTCCTGCACTGTTAGCATATGAACTACCTGCTACTTCTCAGAGAAAATAAAATCATCAGACAGGAGCTCCCTCCAGGTCCTTGTATCAGGGCTGCTTTTCTTTGCTTCTTCCTTTGCTCCTTCCTCCTAAATTCAGTCCCTCCACTGTGCTGTGGCTCTCATCTCCCCCTGCATTTTCAGAAGCCCTACTCTATCCATTGGGCATTCTTTCTCCTGCGTCATCAGCCTCTCTCTGCCAGCTCATTGCCATTAAGCATTTAGACATACTCAAGCTTTTCTTAGCCATTTACGGAAGAACCCACATGCCGGCTTTCCCTTACCTTCATCCCCAGCAACGTCCTCCTTTCTTCTCTTCCCTTCACTACTAAAATTCTGAAAAGAAGACCTGGTGCGGTGGCTCACACCTGTAATCCCAGCACTTTGGGAGGCTGAAACAGGCACTTTGGGAGGCCTCATCACCTTTTGCTCTGCCCTGCCCCAAGTTCTGGTTCCGCAGCGATGCTTGGGGGCGGGGCGGCTTCCTCTCTTGAGGTCAGGAGTTCGAAACCAGCCTAGCCAACATGGCAAAACCTTGTTTCTACTAAAAATACAAAAATTCATTGGGCATGGTGGCACATACCTGTAATCCCAGCTACTCTGGAGGCTGAGGTGAGCGAATTGCTTGAACCAGGGAGGCAGAGGTTGCAGTGAGCCAAGATTGTGCCACTGCACTGCAGCCTGAGGGACAGAGTGAGATTCCATCTAAAAAAAAAAATTTTTTTTGAAAAGAGTTTGTTTGTCCTGAGAAGTTCAAACTAATATACTAATGACCTCTCATCTCATTATGTCCAGGTCATACTCCCTAGTTGTTTATTTAGCATTGCCATGCAACATATGACACAGCAGACTGTTCCTTCCTTCTGGTAATACTTTCTTGTCGTGGCTTTGGTGACTACATTCCTGAGGTCTTCTTTTCTGTTTCTGATTACCCCTGCGTCTCATTTGCAAGCTCCTCTACCTCCTCTGTCATCCCTGAAGTCATCCATCTCAGATTCTGAGAACCATGGACACCGAGCTGTGGTTCTCAGATTCTGTCCCAGTGTCCCAGTGTGACTTTTCTGCAACCTTGGTGTACTTTCCTTTGGAAACGTCATGTCCTTGCTGATTTAAGTTACATTACTTATGGCAAAGACAACCAAACCTCCTGAGCACCAGGACCACCTGGAGCCAGGGCCACCTGCTCCAGAACCCGTATTCCGTTGTATCACTATACCATATTGCATTTCACCCATCATTTACATATAAGTAGACATTCAAAATCACTGAACCTTGATGAAATCAGAGAAATCTGGCTATTTTAGAAATAAATCTATTAGGCCAGGCACAGTGGCTTATGCCTGTAATCCTAGCACTCTGGGAGGCTGAGGCAGGCAGATCACTTGAGCCCAGGAGTTCAAGACCAGTCTAGGCAATATGGCAAAACCCCATCTCTGAAAAAAAAAAAATTGCAAAAATTAGCCTGGAGTGGTGGTATGTGCCTGTAGTCCCAGCTACTCAGGGTTGGGGCTGAGGTGGGAGGGTTCCTTGAGCCTGGGAGGCAGAGGTTTCAGTGAGCCATGATTATTACCACTGCACTCATAAACCACTGTGTGTGGCCTAACAGATTTATTTCTAAAATAGACTGAGCAAGAGAGTGAGACCCTGTCCCCCCCCAAAAAAAAACTATTAAAAAATATTTTCATTTCCCTGACTTTCTTAACAATTTTTATTAAATACAATTTAATTTTTTATTGATTATTCCAAACTGTTTTGTTACTGATTATATTATCCCAATATACAGTGATGCTTTCAGGGGCCAGTGAAATCTCTGAGATGATTGACCTCATAGCTCACAGTCCAGACTTTTTTGATTTATGTATCTTCTTATTTGTTACTGTTTTTTTGCCTGCTCCTTAGTGGTTAAGCTTTTTACTGTCAGGTCACGTTGAGCTCGTGATGGCACACTGTCCTTCCCTGACAGTCCTTCTGTCACTCCTGTCCAGCTGGACATGGAAATGTGGACAACTGTGTTTCTCACTTATCACCATAGTTTGAAACAAATAGGGTATGGCATGTATTGTTGGTTCTCAAAATTATAATACCTCACAAACATTATCAAATGATTTGCCCCAGCTGCTTTCCTGACAGGATCTAGTATATCCGCCTGGGCATTTGTGATGAAAATAATTGAGGTGTATATGTAAGGGAGGAATAGGCTCCTAAATGGGGAAAATCTCTCCAGGTGATTTTGTTCCCCTTCCCCACCAGTCCCATGTCCTTATTAAGAAGTACTAACTCAGGACTCTTCCTTCTTCTTCTTTTTTTTTTTTTTTTTGGACATAATTCCAGTTCTTAGTTGCATATACTTTAGGTGCCAGATAGTGGAAGCATTGTTGAATTTACATACAGCAATGTATGTAAATTCATACATTGAATACATTCATATATTGTATGTTTTATTTTATTACTAGTACTAATTAATTAATTAGTTAATTAGTACATATTGTATTTCCTATATGTTTCTATGCCTTTAGCCTGGATCTGTAGTTAGCTGTGAACAGGAGAGTTTGATGAATAAAATGTTATCCCAGTGAATTTAGCTAAGAAGTGCATCTGCTTTCTGTGCTCTTGAGAAAAGAAGGCTTTCCTCTCGCTGGGATGGCTGTGCTCTCTGATAAAGATAGCATCCAAATGGGGACATCACCCACCCAGCCAGCCAGCCAGCCAGCCAGGCCACCCAGTCATTGCTGAGTCACAGTCAGACCCAGAACAAATGCACTGTGGGAGGACAGTACTGGGAAAGCAGGAATAGTTGAAAGTTGCATCTTTGCATTTAGACAGATCTTGGTTGGAATCTTGGCTCTATTGTTCACTCTTGGACAGGTTCTTCTCTGTGATTTCTGTTCCTTCTATGTAAAATGGAGATAATGACATCTACTTCACAGGGTTACAATAGGGAAGAAATTAGATAATGTTTGTAAAATGATCATCCTGTTGCTTGACCCAGATGAAGCCCTCCTTGCCAGCTGCAATGTTGCCTTCTCCTTCTCCTTCCTCCTGCCCCTGATGATGATCTGTTATCAAGGGAAGTGACACATAGCACATGTGTTAAGTGAATAAAGTGGGACTCTAAAGACTTGGGTTTTAGTCTTTATGATTTTGATAATTTATACCTAGACCTTGGGTAAACACTTCACTTCTCTCTGCTTCCATGTAAATGTTACAAATGAGGGGATAGGACATAATGATTTTTACAACCCTTTAGAACTATAATGATCTTTGATTTTATGTTTAGTGTTTTCATTTTCAGTGAATATTATTCCCATGATTAGTACATGTAATACAATATTTCTTAATGGTGGTGTTGAAGTTGACATATAAGGTGCATTCCTTAAACAGTTCTTTGAAGAAAGCATTCACCAGAAGTGGTTCATCATCTCATAAATCTTATTGAGCAGGTTTTAAAAATCGAATAATTTCCATGCTCTGTAAATATACAGAGGTGTTCATTTTACTTTTTAAATGACTCTTTCTGTTGCATCTGTTTACCTAACATAGTTACCAGTGACAGGGAAATGCTGTCAGATTGCACCTTGTTCAGGAATCTAGCTCCATGAGCTGAGGACCTGGAGCTGGCTTTACTAGCTTTGGGAGACTCTTTCCATACTGGAGCACCAGCAGACATCGTTCCAAAGGTGGCTAGGATTGTCTGATATTCTGCAGCATCTCATGTTCAATGAGCAATTGGAAGTACCGTTTGTCTCCTGTATCCACAGCCTCATGTACTTTTCATCTCCTTCAATTGTTTACCCCTGAATTGCTATCTTAAATATGGCCTGTGAAGTACATACCTCATGGCTATCAAACATTTTAGGATAAGAAAATGAAATATCGGCACCAAAGTCACATTATTTTTCATTTTCTTATATGAAGAGAATCCTAAAGACGTTGAATCTGTGCAATAATCTATTTTTCTTATTTGCTGATTTTTACACAAGAAGGATGGTAGAAAGAACATCTTAAAAATAAATTGGTATATTTCTTTTATAGAGTGTTAATCATATTTTATTAGAAAAGTAGTCTCTAAATCTATAGACACTTTTTGGAGAGGAATTACATAATCTATAATTTGTGGTTTCTCTGTTTTAGGAGTTGTATATAACAGAAATTCTGGAAATACTTATGACAACTGTATGCTTTTATGGGTTTTATTTTTATGCTACAATTCTTCAAAACTTCAGATACTATTGATAAAAATATGCATCTTATCTCTTGTAGGTTATTATTATATCTGGTGTGTTAGCTCATCTCTGCCTTAATCTCACAAGATTAATTAGTTGCCTTGGTGAATGAAACTGTTCTTGAACATTTTGTGACTTCTTTAGTTTAAAAGGTTGCTGTACAATTTTATATTAAGTGTTTTACTATACATATAATTATCTTAAGAGTTATATTCAGGCCATTCTTGCACAGTGTTGAACATCTTTCTGATACTCAAAAAATAATTGCTTAGATATGTTCGTTAACAATTATTTTTTAAGTGCCTTTGAATAGCAGGGAATATAAAAGGAAATATACTTTATGACTTTTAGATAGGAAACAGTCTTTAAACACTTGGATTCTTACTTAAATCATAATTTTAAACATATAAGTTTTAGTAACAGAGTTTTTGTTGTCTGGCGCAGTGCTTTTCCAGAATACTTAGCAGATTGCCAGCTGCTTCAAAATTGAGAAGATACTTTCCTTTCAGGTGGACCCTAGAGAGAAGAAAGTCGATTTTATTTATTTATTTATGTGTTTTTAGCTTTTTGAGAGTTTTAAAATTTTCATTTCCTTTTTTAAAATACACCATTCTATTTTTTTAAAATAATGTGAAGAATGAGCTCATTAAAAAAACTGAAAAAAAAAAAACCAGGTGCACCCACATTTCCAACTCCATCTCCCCTTTCAGATTGTTCAAGATGTATACATGTTGATTGTTTATCTGCAGACCTAGTTCTTTCCATGTTGTTATCAGAGGTTGACACCAAATTACCAAGTAGATATTTTTCCTTTGATTTAAATTCAGATTCCATTCCAGCAAAGCAACACGAAAAAACCTAATGTCTAGTTTTAGCTTCTGGTGATTAGGTTCTCCAGGTAAGAAGTGAAAATGGAGACTAAATGGTGTTACCATCTTTATTCAGAAAGTTATTATTTTCAGCAAAATGGGGCCAAGGCAAAAAAAATCCAGGTTGCAAGACTTGGAAAAACGAGTGTCCACCCCATGGGACATTTACAGATTGATCACTATGACAGCAGCTCTTTCTAGAGGTAATAATGTTGTCATTAGGTTGTGATAATTCTCTAGAGACCCCAACAGCCCCAGATTGAGAACATCTGGAAATTGTTCAGATGACACAAATTTCTGTTTTCTGTTGTTAAGGCTTCCATGGTGCCTTTCTGTGGCATCTGCCATTGGTTTTCTTTTTTTTTTTTTTTCCCCAAACCTCCTTTCAAATCCGGAAATATACATAAAATACAAGATTATTTTCCTCACCTATGCTCCTAGGCTCTTGTCTTGATACCCAGTGTTATGAAATCTGTCAGGTAAACTGCTGGCCAACTGGGATGTCTGCTGAAATTTCTGGAGGTGGAATAGCAAATGAGTTCATCCAGCAAAGAGAGCATCTGAAGGTCCATGAGTCTTGGCAAGAAAACACAAAGTCCCACACATAAGACCGGGATGGGGAGTTTTTCGTCACTGAAGAGGCCATCTTAAGATGTCAACTCTTTTTTTTTCTTGAGATGGAGTTTCGTTCTTGTTGCCCAGGCTGGAGTGCAATGGTGCGATCTCGGCTCGCTGCAGTCTCCACCTCCCAGGTTCAAGAGATTCTCCTTCCTCAGCCTCCGGGGTAACTGGAATTACAAGTGTCCACCACCATGCCCAGCTAATTTTTTGTTTTTTTAATAGAGATGGGGTTTCTCCGTGTTGGCCAGGCTGGTCTTGAACTCCTGACCTCATGAGGAGGCCGAGGTGATCCACCCGCCTCGGCCTCCCAGAGTGCTGGGATTACAGGCGTGAGCCACTGTACCCGGCCGTATCTCAACTCTTAAAGAAAATTCAGGAACCAATGCTAAAATGAACAAGGCCAGCAGATTTCGGAGTACAGTCAGTCTTCAGTGAGGGCAGATGTTTCCTAATTAAATTCCTGAATTTCTTTTTGGCTTCTGTCCTTTCTTCATTATCAAAGTACCAAACAGTATAGCACATCTAGTCTCATAGGAAGACAGCACCTCGTGTGGGTTCCTGCAGTCTAACCAGAACAGGAGTTTTTCACAAATGGCCTCCACATCTGCCATGAGCGGTCTCTCCTCTGGAAATAGCCATAGGATCCTACCGTGTAGCCCGGCATCCCAATTCTTGTTCAGATAGTGGATGCAGGCGATGCAGCAGCCATTGTTGTTGGGGTTGTCCACATGATGAATGTAACCTATTCCATTTTTAAGATAGCAAGCCACCATTGCCTCGGACCTCTCCTTGACATAGTATTTTCCCAGCAGCTCCTGCACTAGAGGACCAGCCTGTCAGTGAGGGACAGGAGGAAGCTAATGGCCTTGCAGCCCTTCTTGTTGCTCCCAGTCTACATGAACTGGTCACCCTTTGGAGACGCTGCACACAGCCCAGCTGGCTGTCCCACAGGGCCCCCTTGCAATGCAGCTGCTTAATGTGCTCCTGGATGCAGTTGCCCACCACCTCCTTGCCCAGGAAGTTTTGCAGGTCGCAGAAACTGACCTCCTGCTGACAGGGCATGATGTATACTCTAAGGAAAATTTCTCCAATTCCTGCCTCATGATGTGTCCCGGCATTTCATGCACAGGGCAGAAGTCGGGGACCCCCAGCGTGCACCCAGAGAGGGAACGATGTATGCAATGTGAAGCCAAGGCGTGGGGAGCGGGGCCAGGGTCCCAAGCCACTGCAGTCAGTACCAGGGACAGGGGAAAGTTGCTCACAACTCTCAGGAGAAGGGATCTGCGTTCAGGGACCAGTGGGAGAGTGGTGTAGGACTCCATGATCTAGTGCTGGATTTGCAAGTTCATCTTAAATAGAGAAAACTAATATGCTGTAGATGCAAGTTCTGCTGGCGTGCGGGGACAGCATTGCAGAAGGTAGGGCAAGTTGTCAATCTGATTTGGATGCTGTTTCAAACATGCAGTCTGACCCCTTTGCCTCCTCTCCAGTCCTTGGATCCACACTGATGCACACAGGCCTTTCTGAGTGTGGCTGAGTGCTCTCAGTCCTGTCAGTGAGCACTCCACTGACACAGCCTCACTTGTTTTTCAGCTGGGAACGACAGGCAGAGGTCAGGTTATGACTTCTACTTCTTCTCAGTGTGGCAGTAGTAGGAGGGATGCGGGGAGACAAACAGGAGACAACTCTTCTGCTAGTTGTGCCACTATATTGATGAAGCATCTGCAGTGTAATATATCCTGGGTTTCTAGCACGCCCCCTTTCACTACCCCTGAAAACCTCATTATAAGTGAAAACATTTATTAATAGGTTTTTAATGGGACATCACTATGCCAGCCACTTCTCTGGTGTATGTGTTTTGTTAAATTTTGCATTATTCTGACTATTTTGCAGTCGTGGTATTGGAATTCCATTTTCATTTGTCAGGAACCTTTGATAATAGCCTACCAAATTATTATTTTTCTAGTACATGGCAAGAATTGCTTTTTTTAAAAAAAAATAGAGAATTTCCAGTTTTCTTAAGGTTTGAAGTTTTAACAACAGATATATATTACATGTGGATATGTAAGCAGAAAAAATAGTAAAGGCTCTGGAGAATAAGGTCATGATGTTTGCAAATATTTAACTATGAGGACATTTACTGAAGTCTTACATGTAATAGCAAAAAATCTGGAACCTTAAGTATCCAATAGTAGGAAAATGATTGAATAAATTTTTTATGTCCATGTGATGGAATATTGTGCAGCCATTAATAGTAGCTCCGTAGACCTGTATTTATTAACATAGAAATATGTCAGGGATATATTGAAGGAAAAAAGCATGTTACAGAATAATATGTACCATATATAATCACTTCTTTTTAAAGTTATAGAAGCCACAGAGTGATTGATAGTCTAAAAAGCCCTCCTGTAAGAAAACCATCTGGATGCTAAATTACAACAAATGTAGCAAGTTATTTTTTAACTTTTATTTTTGAATGATTTTAAACTTACAGAAAAGTTGTAAAATTGGTACACAAGACTACAGTTTTATCACTGAGATTCCCCAGTTATAAAGTGCTATACCATTTACTTTTTTTGACTTATTTCCTCTGTGATGTGTGTACATACATATATAAATGACATATTACATACGTATTTTTCTGAACCATTAGGGAATAAGTTGCAGACCTGTTCACCTGTTACCCTTAAATACTTCAGTGTGTGTTTCCTGAAAACAAGGACAAGGACACTCTTGTACCAAGCCACAGTACTGCATCAAAATCAGGAAATTAACATTGATAACCATATGACCATTAACTCTACAGATTGTTCAGATTTTGCAGATTGTCCCAATAGTGTGTTTTATTAGGTCTAGGATCAGTTGTTTCATATTTCTTTAATATTCTTTAACCTAAGAATACTAAGAACAGTCCTCAGTCTTTCCTTGTCTTTGACGATTACGGGCCTGTTATTTTTGTAAAATATACCTCACTTTGGGTTTGTTTGGTATTTTCTCACAATTAGATTCAGGTTATACATTTTTGGCAGGCGTGCCACGGAACTTTTGCTCTGTTCTTCTCAGTGCATTATTTCAGGAGTCACAAGATGTTAATTTGTACCATTATTGATGATGTTCCTTTTTTTACTTGGCAAAGATGGTTTCTGCCAAGTTTCTCCATTGTAAAATTAATAAGTATTTTGCGTTTTAATAAGTAATTAATACAGATTATGAATGGAGATATTTTGAGACTATGTTAATATCCTTTTCCTCATCTAACTTTTATTCACTCTTTTAGCATCCATTGATGATATTTCAGCTATTACTTTGATTTTCTAATTATGTCATTTCTTCTATACTTATGAGTTGGCATTACCAAATCTGGGCATGATGTGGAACCCTACAAAGCCAGATGTGGTATTGACATCCCTCCCTCCCTTCTTCCCTCTCTCCTTACTGGTCTCTCTCCTTCCCTCCCTTCCTTCCTGTTTGTAAGAACTCATTGATTCTTGTTTTACTCAATTGGTTATAATCCTTTACTGTCATTATTTATTTTGATACTCAGATAGTCCCAGATTTGGCCAGTGGGAGTGTAACCGCTCACTGGGTTCGCCTTGCCTGCTGCCTACAGAGAGCCAGTTTCTCAAGACAGGGAATTACAGTAGAGAAAGAGTAATTCACGCTGAGCCAGCTGTGTGGCAGACCAGAATTTTATTCTTACTCAAGTCAGTCTCCCCGAGCATTAGGGGATCAGAGTTTTTAAGGACAACTTGGCGGGTTGTCAGTGATCCGGGAATGCTGATTGGTTGGGTAGGAGATGGAATCCTAGGGAATTGAACCTGTCCTCTTGTGCGCAGTTAGTTTCTGGGTAGGGGCCACAAGGTCAAATGAGCCAGTTTATCAATCTGGGTGGTGCCAGCTGATCCATCAAGTGCAGGGCCTGCAAAATATCTCCAGCACTGATCTTAGGAGCAGTTTAGGGAGGGTTGGAATCTTGCAGCCCCCAGCTGCATGACTCTTAAGCCGTCATTTCTAATCTTGTTAGTTCTACAAAGGCAGTCTAGTCCCCAGGCGGGAAGGAGGTTTGTTTTGGGAAAGTGCTGTTATTATCTTTGTTTTAAATTATGAACTATCAACTAAGTTCCTCCCAAAGTTAGTTCAGCCTGTGCCCAGGAAGGAACAAGGACAGCTTAAAGGTTAGAAACAAGATGGAGTCAGTTAGGTTAGATCTCTTTTACTGTCTCAGTCGTAATTTTGCAAAGGCGGTTTCAGGAGCTGCTTCAAACTGGCTCCTCTGTCCTTTTTATGTTCCCATCATTCTTTAGGAACTTCCTTGCTTTCTTGTAATAGATGTTTCAGGTGTATCTTTGACGTCTGCTCCAGCTTTGGAATCAGTTATTTCTCCGAGGAGCTCTTCCTCCTTTTATTGATTAATTGTATTTAGAAACCAAGATTTGGCTGCTAGGTATAACTCATTGCTATTGGGATGTTATTTTTCTAGGCCCTCTTATCAGACAGATCTAGTAAATACATGAACGTACACATATACACAGCACACACATAGAAACACACATTCATGTATATTTGTTTATCTGTATGTCAGTCTATAAATCTGTCTTAGAACTTACAGCTTCACACTGATAACCTCTATTACACTCCAGCATTGCATGGTTTATTCTTACTTTCCCCTTCCATATTTATACCCCTTCTTCTTGTCAGTGAGAAATCTTGCTCCCATTATTATCCATTATTTTCAGTATATTCATCTTTTTGATCAATTTTTACCTAGTTGATCAATTGCTTTGTATTTGACAATCTCCAGAGCCTATGGGTTGTCTTCCTGGCTCTACTGGCCAAGTCCTCCCCAACCCCTAGAATTTTCAGTCCTCGCTGGTAAGGACTTTCGCTTTCCCCAGAGCTGACTGCAGGTCCCCCTCACCTTGCCTCCACTCTGATGTGGCAACATGCAGGCTAACAATTTCTCTAGGCCCCAGTGACACGGGGGCTAGGTTTCTCTTCACCTTCTTGGCAGTGTGTGACTGAGAAAATCCCTGCTCCCTCTTGTCTGTGGTTGAGAGCTCCCAAAGACAGAGTTCGGAATCATCTTTCTAAATCAACAAGAAGCTCTTTCATTTTAGTTGTAACAGCTTAAACTTTTAGAGTAAGTCAATGTTTACCATCATTTTACGTGTGCTTATTATTAAAGGTGGATCTGAAGGAAAAATGATTATCTTCCTAACCATTTTAATACTTTTATATTGGCAGAATTTGAGAAGGGTTTGAGCTGTAAAAGTAAAGCTCTGCTATCTAATCTTGAGGAGAAAAATGAAGCTTGGAGAGGTTCAGTAACTTTCCCAAGTAACACCACTAATCAGCGGCCAAGCAAGGGCTGAAAAGTCCTGATTCAAAAATGTGAACTCTACTGTAGCACCATACTCTTGTTTTCTTCCCATCCAGGGGAGCTAAAAGAACAATTTATAGATCTTTTTTTTTTTTTTTTTTTTTTTGAGATGGAGTCTTGCTCTGTCGCCTAGGCTGGAGTGCAATGGCCGGATCTCAGCTCACTGCAAACTCCGCCTCCTGGGTTTACGCCATTCTCCTGCCTCAGCCTCCCGAGTAACTGGGACTACAGGCGCCCGCCACATCGCCCGGCTAGGTTTTTTGTATTTTTTTTTTTAGTAGAGACGGGGTTTTACCGTGTTAGGCAGGATGGTCTCGATCTCCTGACCTCGTGATCCACCCATCTCGGCCTCCCAAAGTGCTGGGATTACAGGCTTGAGCCACCGCGTCCGGCCTATAGATCATTTTTAGTGCATTATACAAAATTAAGTATCTTAGGTTTCTCAATTACCTTGGAACTTTTCATTTTACGCAGCTTTTTTACCCTAGAAGAATGAAAACCAGGTCTTAGGATTATAATGCCCATCTGTCAAGTGAGTTGTTTGAACTAGAAGGGAGTTGACATCCCTTTAGGTTCTGAGTTTTGACGACTCTGTGGCTCGAAGTACTGCATTGTATTTCCCTGAGAATATGTTGTAACTACAGTGAGTGTGCCTGTGCATGCATGTGTGTTATGTGTGCTGGAATAGAGGCAGAAAATTTTCAGGAAATACAGTTTTATTCCACATATGAAGGCATGACGACTCCTTTCTGTAAGATTTGGGGCAAGTCATTTGTCTCTCCATGTCTTACTTTTCTTTTTGAGATGGAGTTTCGCTCTTGTTGCCCAGGCTGGAGTGCAATTGCACAATCTTGGCTCACTGCAACCTCTGTCTCCTGGGTTCAAGCAATCCTCCTGCTTCAGCCTCTCTAGTAACTGGGATTATAGGTGTCCACCACCACGTCCTGCTAATTTTTGGTACTTTTTTAGTAAAGAAGGGGTTTCACCAGGTTGGCCAGGCTGGTCTCGAACTCCTGACCTCAGGTGATCCATCTGCCTCGGTCTCCCAAAGTGCTGGGATTACAGGCGTGAGCTACTGTGCCTGGTCCACATCTTACTTTTCACATTGGAAACGTGAAGGTAACTGAACTATCTCACAAGGGGATGGTTAAATGTCGTGTGGAGAACACTGAGCATTTTTGAGGGAATAAGCTTTGAAAACAGGGGATTTCTTATCCTTTAGAGTAATTATTCCTCATGCAAAATTTTTTGGAAAGGGCGTCTGTTGAACTTATTACTTCACTTGTAATTTCCTCTGCGTGTGTGGTCTAGCAGCAATTATACTAACTCCACGCCCCACCATTGTCCTTTCCTATGAACATAGGGGAAAACCTGCTCATTCATTTTTCCATTGTTTGGCTTAGTTATATTGAAAGGAAAGTGCCAACTGAGTTTGTTAAAGGACATAATTTGAGATTGACTGGGTTACATTTCAGCCATCAAGCCACTTTGATTAGCATATGTCATTCATCTAGTTTCCAAGGTGTCTATCATGGTACTGTCTAAGTACTCAAAATGACCTGAGCACTAATAATGCTTCTTTGTGGTTTCTATGGCTTGTGTTGGAGTGAAGTGGTCTATTTTTTCTTATATGTAAGATCGGCAAATTCTAGTTGTACTTTCATAAGTATTAGGACAGTGCTTGCTTTTTTTTGTTGTTGTTCATTATAGTTATTTTTGGGTTTTTGGAAGTGTATGAGAAAGAATGTGGGAAGCTGGTATTGAATGACTAAATGCCTACTAAATGCCTGGTTCTCTTCTAGCCACATGTATGATTTAATCATCACAAAAATACGTGAGCAAACCGAGCCTCCCTAAGTAATTAGGCTTAGAGAAATTGAATAATTCCTAAATGTTTACACAACTAGCAAGTAGCAAAAACTGTCTTATGTCAAGAGTCTGCTATTCAATGTAGCATGGGTTCTTAGCTTAAAAACAAACTTGTTTGTGATATATAGTAAACTTTTTTCCCCAGACTTTTTTTTTAGGGGCCCAAAGAGGTTTTGTGTTCTTTAAGGAACATAGATCATGGTGTCCTCAGCTTTTGTAAGTCCCTCTGTAATATGAGCCTAATAAGCACCGAGTAATAACAGTAGCACCATCACTGCTGCCACCAATAACTTTGAAAACAGGAACTGACATTCCTTGAGCGTGAACAATGTGTGGATATTGTCCTTATCTATTCATGTATGTTAACCTGTTTGATGCTCAAAATAACTCCGTGAGGTGTGCATACTTCTATCATTCCCATTTTGTAAATGAACGTGGGACAGGTTTAGAGTTAAGTAACTTATCCAAATCAAACAATAAACTAGTAGTAGGGTTCGGGTGTGAATCCATATACTCAGGAGAACCCACATTATTGTCTACAATACCATACGTCTTCAGTAAATATTCATGAGTTGAAGATGAACAAAACCAATTCTGCTTAAGTGAAGCTGAAAGGGGATTTATGATATTAGAAAGACATAAAGAAGCTCACTGAATAAGTAGGAAGCCTTGCTTGGAAGAAAAGCAGGACCATGAGAGAATAAGGAGCAGAGGACACAGTCAGACTGTGCCACAGGAAGAGCGTGGTTCCAGGGCCACTGCTGGTGCTGCTCCTGCTGGCCAGCACAGGTACCACACTGTTGGCTGGTGGCTGGCCCCTGGGACACTGGACTTTTGGATCTCCTGCTATTGCTGATACCACACTAATGAAGAAAATATCTAACTATTCTTTCATCTTTGTCTCACTCTGTAAGATTCAAAGCCCTGAGTAGAAGCAATCACTTGATAGAGCCCAGGTCACATTTTAAAAAGACCAGATTTGGTATAACTTTTGATGTAATTGTTCTAGTATATTTTGGGCAGAATGGTAACAAAGAAATGACAACTTTCCACCTGTTGAACCTTAAAGATTAAGATATTTTCTCAGAAAAACTTGACCCTATTATGTGGTAAAATAGGCCAGTAAAATGATTTTAGAAATTTGCAGTTAAAGAATGAGAAGGCATTGGTTGCATATTTGTAAATCCAGTTATGTTGTAAGTGACCACTTTCAGTTCATTCTGTTTAGATCATGGATTAAAGAGCATAACTGCCAAATGACTGAATCATAAAATACCTCTGGTTTTCCTGGTTAATTTTAACTATACTTCAAGAAATTCACTTGGCATCAGAAGGTAGCACTCTAGAAAAAGGATGATTTTTTTGGTTAACAAATATGGCTGTGATCAGTGTTTTAAGAATTTGTTTTACAGGCCAAAGTTCACTTTAACAACTGCTATAATAAAATACTTTCAAGCCTTGTCTGATGGCTCATTGATTGTAAGCAGTAATCCATACAACAGAACTTTGGTTACTGGAACTGGGTCAGGCCATGAAGTAAGATTTGACTTTTATAACACAACACTTAGTGGAAATTCATTTTACTAGAATTCTGAACTTAATAATTAAACTTTTTGAGTGCTTATAACATGTCAGGCAGTATGCAAAGTACTTTGTATATCTCTCTCTTATTCCTAGTAACCCTGTAAAGTAAATATTTTTGACGCTTTAAGGATGGAGCTGATGCTGAGAGAAATAACTTGCCTAAGGTCCCACAGGAAATGATGGAGTTGGGTTTTAAATCTGCATTTGTCTGACTCTAAAGCCAGCTTTTAATGACAACACTGTTTTGTGGAAGAAAATCATTAATTAAATCACAAGTTAACTTGGATTAGTGTTCTTGGATTTTTAGATCAGAAGATTTTCCTTGTCACTTGTTCTTAGAGAACAAGTTTCTTTTTTCAGATTCAATAACTCAAGAAATGTCATTCCATCCAATTCATTCTCTGAATTAAAAGAAGATATATATATTTTTGCTACATAGTCTATTACTATTTTTAACATTCTTACACAGGTTGTCACATTGAAGGCATAAGTAGGATGATTTTCTCCCAGGTTAGGTAGATGGGCAGGGTAAGGCAGGTGGTGTGGCATCTCGGATCAATCATCCCTAGTACTCACAACTGCGCGTTACTAAGGATCTGAGAAAATAGTGTGTTCTTTATTGAAGAACCTTCTGTGGGTACCATCTCTCAGTGGTAACAAACTTTCTAAACTTAACTGAGCATCTTGGAATAGAGTATTTGCTTTCATTTCTCTTCATTTTTCACTTCTGAACTTCAAGTTCGTGTTTTCTAGGACTGAGAAGGCAAGTTTTATTTGGCTGTTGTAACTCTTGTGGTTTAAACTGAGTTTGCTGACTTGAGACTAATTTTTCATTTTTTTATGTATTTTAGTAAGCCTGTGAATTATAGAACTCTCATTTTAGCTTTAAGAAATGCTTACCCCAATCCTTATTATGAATGTTTCCCTCCTGCTTGGTTTAGTCCATGTGCTTATAAAACTACTTCCTATGAAAGATTCTCAAATACAAAGGAAAGAAAAAGCCTTGGTCCTGACACCATGGCAGTAGCCTGAGTTCAAGAAATGAAAGTGGCCGACCTGATACAGGGTAAAAGCCAAAATCCACTGGTGTCATTGAAAAAAGACTTAAATAATTTTTTAAAGATTTAATACCCATGATTTTGGTCTAATTTGCTTACTAAAATCCTATTACCTTTCATTTGAAATGTTACCTTGAATATGAAATATGAAATAAATCTGGGCACAATGTGGAACCCTCCAAAGCCAGATGTGGTCCTGGGGTCATGGGCTCAGGGGTTAATAGATTCAAGGCAGCATCTCTGAGCCTCCCTACAGATGGCTTTGTGCACATGCATCCAACACTACCTGGCCAGGCTCAACACTTTTTAGTCAGATATATAAACATACTCTGGCAGGCAGTGGGGCAAGCTGCTGTGTCTTTATTGTCATGAACATAACTCTCGAGAAAGGTGTGCTTTGTATTTCAGCCAAAGAACCTATTACTTGTGAATGGAAGAGTTAATAAGAACCTAAGATTTGTTTTATTACTTTTCAAAGGGGTACACCACTGTATGTATAGTAGCTACATTTGTTTTTTGTTGGAAGCAACCATCATATGGACAAGACAGAAATTATTTATAATTTGCATGTCATTATGATATTTAAAAAGCTCTATGTCTCTGGACCTCAGGCCAGGGCTTAGAAACGGTTTCATGGTAGCAAACCAAACTTTCCTTGTAACAGGATGTGAACTGCAACAGAATGCTCCAGGCAATGTTAAATTGGGGTGATTTTTAGAAAGTGACAAATGTTTTATGTTTCCTAAATGTGAAATGGGTTCTACCAGCTCTAAACGGCTGCCAAGTTATGTTATCACTTGCCTGCTTTGTAACTGCCTCAATTATTTTCTTTCCCAGCCCTGTATGATGAGATTCGTCAGTTTCGCAAGGCCTGTGGGGAGGCTCATCTGAAAACTATATTAGCAACAGGAGAGCTTGGATCTCTTACTAATGTCTATAAAGCCAGTATGATAGCAATGATGGCAGGTAAGTGTTTTGTATTCAAATGATGTTTTCTATTGAATTAATGTTTTTAGGAGAAATTTAAGTAAGTGAAAGCATTTAGCTATTATTAAACATGCTAACCACTTGGAATTTTTTTGTGGGAGGAATCAGATATTTTGTAAAAACATGTCCAGTGTGAAGTGGTCAAAAACTCCTGGCTGTCTTCCACATTTTTTTTTTTTTTTTTTGTGGCATTTCATTGCTGCACTATGCTTATAAGGCAGTAGATGGCTCTCTTGTTAGTGAATTGCCTTCTGTTTTATTCTTTGATTATTCACTCATCAACATATGTTAGACAGGAATTTCTTTAACTCTGACTTACTCCTCTCTGAATTTAAGCTTTTCATTTATCTCAGAGATAGTATCCATACTATCTGAGACAACCTCTGCCTTTGTTTGTGTTAATGTTTTAAAATTTAGTGCAGTATCATTGATTTTTATACTTTCAAATATGAGTTGACTTATTCTTTATCTCTGTGAACAGCAGGTCTATCCATTTAGACATCCACGCTTGCAGCCTAGGAGTCATGCTTGGTTCTTTCTTTTTCTCACCTCACATAAATCAGTGAATAAGACTTGAGAGTTCTCTCTAGACCTCTTTGCTGTGTTTGACACATCTTCCCTCCATTCTAAGTGCTGCTCTCTTAGGCCACCATCCTCCTCCACAGGGATTACTTCAGCTGTTCCCCTGTCTTCTTGACTTTTGTTCCCCTCCAATCTGTTCTCCACACTGTCGCCACAATTTTTTTTAATGCTAGTTTTATTATGGTACTGCTTGCTTAAAATTCCTTCAGTTGTTTCCCTTCCTCTTCATGGTAAAGTGTACATTCGTAGATTTTTATTTTAAAAAGGTCTTTCCTAAGACCCTGGCTGTGCCATCTGCAGAGAACTGCAAGTAATTCTACATGGCTGGAGAACATGGTGTTCTCCAGCCATGTAGAATTACTTGCAGTTCTCTGCAGATGGTGCCATCCCTTTTGAGTCTTTGTACGTTCTGTGTCTGCCTCCTGCCTGGAATGCCTGTTGCCCAAATAACTCAACATCTTTGGGTTCTGCACAGGTACCACCTTTTTCAGGAATTATTTCCCCTGATACTGCTTCTCCCCCTACTGTTTGGCTCATTATCTCCTCTGTGTGTCCCCACAGCATTCAATTAAAAGCACTGTCATATAACTTATCACATGACATTGTGATTGAGTGTTGAATTTCTAGGTGTCCTTCTAGGAGCCCTATATTTGGAGGAAGATACCTGGTTTCTCTGGTCTTGAATCTGGGCCAGCCATACTCTTTGGTACTTCTTGAGTGCTCTGTCAGGCCTAGCAGATCATTCCTTGGAACTCTACTGAAAATCAGCCTACTAGTCATAGTGGTGGTGTTGGTCTGGTCACAGCTGCTATATCTAGAAAATATCTGCACTTGTCGTCTGAGAGCAAAATCTCAGAAAAACCTAAGGATGAGAAGGGATGGAACACTTTGAACAGTTGTTCATCAGTGATGCTGGCATTTCAAAGATTCATAGTAGAAGACTCACTGTACCTCTTAGGAACGTGGGAAAAGCCCCTTGGAGGCTACTTGGTGTGCAGGTAACCCCCCTTTTATGCTCCTTGCCAGCACAAGTGATTGTTAGCCCGGGTAACAAAGTAAAAGTTTGGAGACGAATAACAGCAGCCACTTATAGTACATGCTTTGTGGTAGCCACACTGTTGGTTGTACTCATGAAGCTGAGATACTCCTCAGGGTCACATCGGAGCCAATCTTGTGATATCTGTTACCCTAGCTGTTATCCTGGTCACAATGAAAGTGTATTCATTCTGGAGGTCAGCCAACCCTGTCCTACCCACAGCACCTACTACTCATGTGTCCGGAATTTATTCCCTCCAGTGGGTTCTTGGTCTCGCTGACTTCAAGAATGAAGTCGCGGACCCTCGTGGTGAGTGTTACAGCTCTTAAAGACGGTGTGTCCATAGTTTGTTCCTTCAGATGTTCAGGTGGGTCTGGCGTTTCTTCCTTCTGGTGGGTTTGTGGTCTCGCTGACTTCAGGAGTGAAGCTGCAGACCTTTGCAGTGAATGTTACAGCTCTTAAAGTTGGTGCATCTGGAGTTGTTTGTTCCTCGCAGTGGGTTCGTGGTCTCGCTGACTTCAGGAATGAAGCCACAGACCTTCGCAGTGAGTGTTACAGCTCGTAAAGGTGGCACGTCCAGAGTTGTTTTTTCCTCCTGGTGGGTTCGTGGTCTTGCTGACTTCAGGAATGAAGCCGCAGACCCTCACGGTGAGTGTTACAGCTCATAAAGCTAGTGCAGACGCAGAGTGAGCAGCAGCAAGATTTATTGCGAAGAGCAAAAGAACAAAGCTTCCATAGTGTGTAAGGGGACCCAAGCAGGTTGCCGCTGCTGGCTGGGGTGCCCAGCTTTTGTTCCCTTATTTGTCCCCGCCCATGTCCTGCTGATTGGTGTGTTTTTACAGAGTGCTGATTGGTGCATTTACAGTCCTTTAGCTAGACGCAGAGCACTGATTTGTGCATTTACAATCCTTTAGCTAGACAGAAATGTTCTCCAAGTCCCCACTCGACCCAGGAAGTCCGGCTGGCTTCACCTCTCCCCCTCTAAACAGGATACCCCAACTGCTGTTGGGAATTGGGCGATGACCTCTCTAGCTACTTCCTGCTGGATGGGGGCGAAGAAGGGGCCCTGAAATTGTAGTGTCCTCCAGAGAACTCTTTAGGTCAGTGAAAGGGCCAGCGGGTCAGTCCAGGGGTCCTTGGTAGAAGTTGTTAGTTGAGCTCATTTGGGGTTCCATTTGTAAGACTGTAGTTTGATGGCCTTGATTCTCGAGGAAACAAATTTGACAAGGAGGTTAAAAATAAAGGACCCAAAGGTGTGTAACAGCAAGATGGCTGTCACAGGACCTAGAAAGGGGAGAAGCCATGTCACCCAACTCCAGAGGTTGGTATAAGAGTTTGAAAGGCGTTGTCTGATTTCAGAAGCCTTTTCCTATAAATGTCGGGTGGTATCTCGTACTATCCCTGACTGGTTAGTGTAAAAACAACACTCTTCCCCTAAGAAGGTGCAGAATCCTCCTTTCTCAGCAGTGAAGAAGTCTAGGCCTTGGCGATTTTGGAGAGTCACTGCTGCCAAAGAGTCTATTTGGGATTGTAGAGTAAGGATAGATTTTGTTATTTCTTGCAAACTGTCTGAGGAATCCTTTGAGAGTATACAGTAGTAGGATAATACATGTTACACTGTTAACTTTTAGCAAACTTTACTTTAGTTGAAAACCTTGTAAGTTTGGGATTTTAAGTTTTCTTTGCTATTAAGGAAACCTCGTTCAGTTCATATTAACTTAGAATCGGTATAGATGACTCTTTCCTGATTCTGTAAGTACTTTAAGATTTGACTGAGTGCAAACAACTTGCAGGTTTGAGCAGACCAGTTATTTTTTTTTTATTTATTTATTTTTTTAGTTTTTTATTTTTTATTTTTGAGACGGAGTCTCGCTCTGTCACCCAGGCTGGAGTGCTGTGGCCGGATCTCAGCTCACTGCAAGCTCCGCCTCCCGGGGTCACGCCATTCTCCTGTCTCAGCCTTCCCGAGTAGCTGGGACTACAGGCGCCGCCACGTCGCCCGGCTAGTTTTTTGTAGTTTTTAGTAGAGACGGGGTTTCACCGTGTTAGCCAGGATGGTCTCGATCTCCTGACCTCGTGATCCGCCCGTCTCGGCCTCCCAAAGTGCTGGGATTACAGGCTTGAGCCACCGCGCCCGGCCGAGCAGACCAGTTATTAGGCAATTTTTCTAACTCTGCTTCTACAAGAGTTTCCTTATCACTTACTGAATACCCACTGTGTCTTTTTCCCTTAATTGCCTGGGAAGAACCATCTATTGTCCTGTCCTGAAGGGAGTTCCTCCTAGATCTGGTTGGACCTTTGTATGGTAATTAATTATGATTTAGATCCCGTGTTAGGAAACCTGCTGGGTTAAGGATTTTTGATAGGAAGGCTATGGGTTGTCAGTGGCATCAGTGCTTTTGGGCTACACTCTTGTTTACACTGACAACAAGGTGATGTTGGAGTGTTATAGGGTTACAGAGAAGACCTTCAATTATCAATTATAGGTTTTAAATTTACCCTGGCTTTTAAAGGAATAGGGTACACTGTTTTTTCTTTACCACTTCTATCTCTCTCTTTCTCTGTCTCTGATTTCTTCTTTGTCTGTCTCTCTCTTTCTCTCTGACTTCCTCTTTGTCTCTTCCTATCTTCCCTTCTTTGACTTTCTGTCTCTCTGTCTCTTCCTCTCTCTGTCTCTCTTTGACTCTTTCTTTGTCTCTGTCTCTTCCTCTGTCTCCTTCTCTTTGTCTCTCTGTTTCTTCCTCTCTCTCTTTCCTTCTGTCTTTGTCTCTCTCTTTCTCTGTCTGTCTCTCTGTCTTTCCTCTCTGCTGGTTTTGGCAGTGTAAGACTGCCACCTCCTTGAGTTTTTGCACTGTGTGCAATAACTCCATGGTTTCCTTGTGGTATTTAATGGGGGTTCCCCCCAGAGGGTAGGAACTCTCTTTCTTTCCATATTGCAGCATGGGCATGTAGGATTAGATAAACATACTTGCTATCTGTATACACATTTATTATTCTTCCTTTTCCCAGTTCTAATGCTCGGGTAAGTGCCACCAGTTCTGCTAACTGGGCGCTGGTCCCTGAGGGAAGAGGCTTACTTTCAAGTACTGTTACTATGACATAACCTGCTCTTCGTATCTCATTCTCCACAAATGAACTTCCATCGGTATATACGTTAAGGTCAGGATTAACTAGGGACTTCTAAGAGATCCTCTCGGGTGGCATAAGTCTGGACTATAATTTGTTGGCAGTCATGCTCTATTGGTTCCCCATCCTCTGGGAGAAAAGTGACAGGGTTGAGGGCCACACAAGTACGTATTTGAAGCACTGGTCTCTCAAGGAGTAGTACCTGGTGTCTAAGCAGGTGGTAGTCTGAGAGCCATAGACTTCCTTTGGCACCTAGTATGTCATTTACATCATGAGTAGTCCAGACAGTGAGGTCCTTTCCTTGTATTATTTTGATAGCCTCTGACACTAAAGACAGCCACCCCCGCAACTACCCATAAACAGTGAGGCCAGCCTTTTCTACTATATGAGTTTCCTTACTTAGGTATGCCACTGGTTATGGGGTTGTCCCACGAGTCTGAGTAAGGTCACCAAGAGCTATTCCTGCTCTCTCTGTGATGTATAAAGAGAAGTTTTGTCCCATGGGAAGACTTAAGGCTGGAGCTTGAATTTGTTCCTTCCAGTGCCTAGACTTCAGGGTTGATTCCCTTCTCAAGCAGGGGACAACAAATGGGTAACTTGTTCCCCATATTCATGTAGCTAATAGCTCCAGCCTTGGCTAATATATCCCTCCCTAATAAGGGTATGGGACTTTCAGGCATAACAAGAAAGGCATGTGAAAAGAGAATAGTCTCCCAATTACACCTGAGGCAGTGGGAGAAATACCTGGTTACAGGCTGTCCCAGGATTCCTCGGTTGGTAACGGACCTTGAGGACAGTTGTCTGGGACAGGAGATTAACACTGAGAAGGCCATGCCAGTGTCCAGGAGGAAGTCAATTTCCTGGCCCTCAATGTTTAAACGTACCCAGGGCTCAGTGACGGTGATGACATGAGCTGGGGCTTGCCCCGGGCACCCTCAGTCCTGTTGTTGGATTATCTGGTTGTGGGCTTCTGGCCCAGAGAACCTTTGTCCTCTGAGGCAGTGCACCTTCCAGTGATTGCCTCGGCATAGTGGACATGGGTGAGGGGGCAACTTCTCATTGGACAATCTTTTTTAAAGTGTCCTTGCAAACCACACTGATAACAAGCCCCACCAGGTGATTGGACTGCTCCATTTTCTGTCCTCTTTGAACCACCAAGGTTTGTATGTCTGAGGGCCATGAGTAAGGCTGCGGTCTTTCTCTGATCTTACTTTTCATTTTTGACCTGTTCCTCTTGGTCCCTATTATAGAACACTGAGGTTGCCAGGTTTAATAATGCCTCCAGATTTTGTTCAGGGCCCAGGGCTCGCTTTTGGAGCTTTCTTCTGATATCTGTGGCTGATTGGGTAATAAACTTATCTTTTAGAATCAATTGACCATTGAATGAGTTGGGTGACAGGGGCGTATACTTTCTTAAGGCCTTCCGTAGCTGCTCGAGGAAGGCAGAAGGATTTTCTTCCGTTCTCTTAGTTATGGTGGACATCACTGAATAATTCATGGACTTTTTCCTAATTCTCCTTAGTCCTTGTAGAACACAGGTCAGCAGATATTTACGACTCCAGTCCCCATGATCTGAGTCTAGATCCCAGTGGGGATCCGTACTGGGGATGGCTTGCTGAACAGTAGGGAATTTGTCCCTTTCTTCGGCCGTCATTCTATCATTTACTTGACTAAGATACCAGGTATCGCCAAACTCTCGGGCTGCAGCTAAAGCCGCATTCTTTTCATTAAAGGCCAGGGTTTGATCTAACAATAGCATGACATATCTCCATATGAGATTGAATGTTTGCCCTAGACCCTGTAGGACATCTATGTACCTATCAGGATCATCTGAAAACTTCCCCAGGTCTGCTTTGATTTGCTTTAAATCAGAGAGGGAAAAGGGGACATGGACCTGCTTTGGGTCAAATTCCCCTCCCCCTACAGCTTGAAGGGGACATAACCAATAGCCTGGGGGTTCTTCTGGTCCCTTGGAGATTTCTTTGCTTGTTTCCTTCTGGGCAGGGGATATTAGAGGAGGCTTATCATGAATAGCAAGGGGAGCTATAGGGAGGCTAGGATATGGGGGTAAGTTGCGAGGTCCTCCTGTGAGATGTAAATTGCAAGCTTTGCATAGTTGTGTATTCTCCTTCAATGAAAAGAAAGCCTGGACATAAGGTATTTCACTCCATTTGTCTTCCATCTTACAGAAAAGGTCAATCTGCAGGATAATATCGTAGTTTATACTTCCCTCAGGTGGCCGTTTTTCCCCATCAGAGAGAGAATATTGGGGCCAGGCCATAGCGCAGAAAAAATGAGCCACCTCTTTTTCAGGGTTTGCGGATCAAGTTGGTCCCAGTGACTTAGCATGTATTTCAAGGGTGAGCCTGTTGATGCCTGAGTGTTTCCCATCTGAAAGACAAAACTGCCCATGGTTTTGGATTGTTTGGTTCCCCCCCCGCCCAAGAACCTGCAACGGTCTCTGGACCCTGTTGATTGGAATAGTTGCGCTCACTGATGCAGCAGCAGAAACACTAGTTTTCCTCCTAGACCACAAGGAGAACCGAGAAAGGTCGGATTTAGTGGCTCTTATCGATGCATTCTCGAAAACCTGCACCCTTGCCTGTCCTCCTAGACCAAGAAGAGGAATGAGGAAACTCGAATTTAGTGTGCCTTACTGATGCATTCTCGAAAACCTGTTAGAGTCCTAAGTGTTCTCCTGTTAGTATTGGGACTTTACTCCTGTCCCATAAAGATGTTATGCCCCAAAAATGAAGTGGAGGGCCATACCCTGATGGAGGGAAGGGATCTCCAAGGTTGGAAGAGTGATGCCTTTTGTCCTTACTTATATGATAGGAAAGATACCATTTCTGAAGCTCCCCATATCCTAGCCTCAGGAATAGCTTTTGTTAGGCCTGCTAGTCTGTGGAGGGATCCTAAAATTCTTGCTAAGATAGTCCCCCCAACCCCGACAGGGCTTTGGGCAAAAGTTATGTCTTTCTGATTGGTGAGCCTGGGTGCCTAAAGAAGGGAACAGAGTCCTGAAGTTTATACTAGAAATCATTCTTATAGGAGAAACTAGAAAAGCACCAGAAACAGGGAGTGGTTTTTAGAAGCGGGACTAGCCTGGGAGAAGAGAGGCGAGAGGAAGTTTCTTTGGCAGGCATGAGGACCCAGGAGGCAAGGGTCACGATAGATAGGATAGATGGGCAAGTCTCGCTTGGGTGACATGACTTTGAGAGTTCCGCTCATGACTGCAAGGTCAACCAACTTGTTGTCAGGACCCCGGGGCTGAATGACTTTACTCTCTGTCAACCCTCGGCTCAGTCCAGAAGTACAGGAAAAGCGGAAGCTGGTTCCGGGCGAACCAACGCTCCCAACTTCAAAGAATCGGGGGTTGTTAGAGAGCCCTTTTCCAGAAAGCCTGCCACCCGTGTCTTTAGTCCGGCGGCTGTGCTAGTCACTTTTAACTGGCTGACACATGCCCAATATTTAGCCTCCAAATTCTAAGGAAAAATGGGACAGAATAGCAAGTAAAAGGGGTCCGACAGTACTCACCCCTTGGTGATTGTCCCTTCATGGTTGCCAAAATGTGTCTGGAATTTATTCCCTCCAGTGGGTTCGTGGTCTCGCTGACTTCAGGAATGAATCCGCAGACCCTCGCAGTGAGTGTTACAACTCTTAAAGTTGGCACGTCCGGAGTTGTTTGTTCCTCCCGGTGGGCTCGTGGTCTCATGACTTCAGGAATGAAGCCATAGACCCTCGCAGTGAGTGTTACAGCTCATAAAGGTATTGTGGACCCAAAGAGTGAGCAGCAGCAAGATTTATTATGAAGAGCAAAAGAACAAAGCTTCCACAGCATGGAAGGGGACCTGACCAGGTTGCCGCTGCTGGCTGGAGTGGCCAGTTTTTATTCCCTTATTTGTCCCCGCCCACGTCCTTCTGATTGGTCCATTTTACAGAGTGCTGATTGGTCCATTTTACAGAGTGATGATTGGTGCATTTTTACAGAGTGCTGATTGATGTGTTTACAAACCTTTAGCTAGACACAGAGCGCTGATTGGTGCGTTTTTACAGAGTGCTGATTGGTGTGTTTACAGTCCTTTAGCTAGACACACAGTGCTGATTGGTGCATTTTTACAGAGTGCTGATTGGTGCATTTACAATACTTTAGCCAGACACAGAGCGCTGATTGGTGCATTTACAATCCTTTAGCTAAACAGAAACGTTTTCCCAAGTCCCCACTTGACCCAGGAAGTCCAGGTGGCTTCACTTCTCATGATATGAATGTGGTATTAGGTCATCATGCTTTGGAAGCTCTGTCCCACCCTCCACCCATCCTCTTCACAGAAAACAATGTCCCTTTATTTTTTCCTTCTGCTTGTTTCTCTGTTCATGTTGTTTATCCACTTCATTTCTTCATTTCAGCAGTGTTTATTGAGCACTTACTGTGAGTAATAAAACTGTATTCATGGTGTGCTTTACCAGGTACATTGAAATAATATTCCTTAGTCCTCACATCAGTCCTAGAGTGGAAGAAATCTAAGATTGTGTGACTTGCTTAAGGTCGCAAAGCTAATAAATAAACTATATCACTATTTCAGCACCTGGGTCTTCTGGCTCCAGGTTTATTGCTGTTTCATTTGTAACACAGCTATTTCCCAAGGCACATGCTAGATTTTATCATGAATGAAAGACACAATCTTTGTGAGGCATAATATATGAAAGCATGTAGCATACTTTCTGGCCTGTAGTTTATACTTCCTACTCTGTTAAGAAGGTATATAATAGAATTGAAGTATTCTTTGACAAACTTTAAAAATTTTCAAGTATTTTTTATATTCTTGTCCCAATTTTATATGTAACCTGCACAAAATAATCCCCCAAAAAGTAATTTAAAAATTTCTGACTAAATTCAGTATTCTACTTCTGTGGTGTTGTAAAATAAGTTTTTTGTTTTTTGTTTTTTTAAATCAATTTCATTGAGGCAGATTTGCATTAAGTAAAATTCAGGTGTTATGTAGACAGTGTGATGCGTTTGGCAGTTTGCAAACACCTGTAACCACTACTCCCTTCAAGACACAGAACATTTCCATCCTCCTAGAAATATCCTTTGTGTCCCTTTATAGTCATCTCCACTCAGCTCACCTGCCGTCCCTGCTGCAAGCATGTTTCTACTTTTATCACCATGCTTAGCTTTGCCAGTATTAGAACATTATCTAATCACATAGGGTGAACTCTTGTGTGCTTCATTTTTGGTTGTTTTTGCCCTCACTAAAAATAATAGATGGGAGATCTTAAGGAGTTTGCCTAGAAGTATTTCATTGTGTAAGTATACTGAGTTGCTAAAATTATTGGCATAATATTGTTTATAATATGTTCTTCTATTCTCCTATCTGTGGGATCTGTAGTTATATCTCTTTCTTTATTCCTGATATTGGTCATTTTTGTTTCCTTTCCTGTTGTTATTTTTGTTTTCTTTCTTTCCCCTCTGCTTGTTCATGCTAGGGCTTTGCCAATTAATCTTTTCGAAGGGCCAATTTTTTATTTTGTTGGTTTTTTTTCATTACTTTTCAGTTAAAGGTATTTTCTAATTTCCCTTGTGATATCTTTTGTTATTTAGAGTGTTATTTACAATGAGATATTGACTTTCCAAGTATTTTGTGCTTTTATGGATATCCTATTGTTGCTTTATAATTTAAGATTCTATTATCCTCAGAGAGTGTCCATTGTAAGAATCTTTTGTCTTTTGGAATTAACAGTTAATTTGTAGCTCCTTTTATGGTTATATTTAGCTATATGCTTCAAGTGCACTTAAAAGAATGTGTATTTCAGATATTAGAGCAAATGTCAGATCAAATTGGTTGATAATGTTTTTCAGATCTAGTTTTGTTTTCTTTTTGGTCTACTGGTCTACTGGTTCTGTTTAGTACTGAGAGAGTGTTAAAGTCTCCAGACATTATCGTGGATTTGTCTGGTTATGCCTTTTGCCTGTCAGTTTTTTCATCATGTATTTTGGAGCTCTCGTTATGTACATACACCTTTAGGATTATTATGTTTACCTGCTGAAGTAGCACATTTGTCATTATGAAACGTCCCTTTTTATCTCTGATACTAGTCCTTGTCTGTGGGTCTACTAATGATATTCATCTGGCCACACCAGCTTTCTTGTGTTTAATACTTGCACGGTATATATTTTTTCCATCTTTTTATTTTCAACTCATCTGTGGCTATATATTTAAAATGTATCTCTTGTAGGCGTTTCTTTTCTAATCTAGTGTGACAGTTTCGACTTTTTAGAGTGTTTTATTCATTGACATTTCATATAATTATTGATATGGTAGGAGTTAAGTCTGTCACCTTGCAAACTTTCTCCTATTTGTTTGAATCTATTTTTGTTTCCTCTTTTCTTACAACCCTTTGGGTTCATCAGCTCTTTTGTAACATTTTGTATCTTCTGTTGACTTTTTATCTAGAAACTCTTTGTACAAAATTTTTAAGTGGTTGCTCTAGCAATGTGCATCCTTGATTTATCACAGTCTAATTAGAATGAGTGTTTCACTATATATGTCACAAATGGAAGAACCTTACAACAGTTTAATTTACATCCTCATTGGTTCTTTGAGTTATTTTAGTGTTCTTCTTTACTGTGTATCTTACAAACCTCTTATTACAATGATATGACTTTTTTAGCAGTCACTTGTCTTTTGAGGACATTAACAAAGAAAAAACTAAGATAAGCTGGTATTTTATGTTTTTGCTTAAATGTATCCCTTCAGTCTTTATTTCTTCCTACAAATATGAGTTTCCATCTTGTATAATTCAGTCTGGGAAGCTTCCACGGGTATTTTTTGCAGTACAGGTCTGCTGGTGATGAGTTCTTTCTGTTTTGTTTTCATTTGAAAGTTTCTTTATTTCACTCCCATGTTTTAAGGATAGTTTGCTGAATATAGAGTTCTGGGTTGAGCATTTTCTTATTTCGGCCTTTAAATAAATCATTCCATTTCTTGGCATCCCATTTCTTCTTATTGCCTTGTAGGTAACATCTTATCTTACTGTGGCTATGGTCAATCAATATTTTCCTTTTGTCTTTTTTTTTTTTTTTTTTCCCCCAGTAATTTGACCATGATCGACCTAAGCATGGTTTTCTTTGTATTTATCCTAAACTTTTCTGAGCTGCTTGGATTTGGAGGTTGATGTTTTCTATCAGTTTAGGACATTTTCAAAACCACATTTTTTTTTTTTTTTTTTTTTTTTTTTTGAGACAGAGTCTGGCTCTGTCACCCAGATTGGAGTGTAATGGTGTGATCTCAGCTCATTGCAACCTCAACCTCCTGGGTTTAAGTGACTCTACTGCCTCAGCCTCCTGAGTAGCTGGGATTACAGGTGCGCACTGCCACACCTAGCTAATTTTTGTATTTTAGTGGAGATAGGGTTTCACCATATTGGCCAGGCTGGCCTCAAACTCCTGAGCTCAGGTGATTTGCCCACCTTGGCCTCCCAAAGTGCTGGGATTACAGTTGTAACCCACTGTGCCCAGCCCAAAACCATATTTTTAAATGCATCTTCTACCCCATTCTATTGGTCTTTCCTTCTCCGACCCCAAGTACATGAGTATTAGACTACTTGATATCCTATAGGTTACTGAGGTCCTGTTTGTTTTATTTTTAATCTTTTTTTCTCCTCTGTTCTCCTGATTGGTTACATGGATCTTTATTCAAGTTCTTTTGTCACAGGATCTTTAGGGTGTTGCTTTGCTAGTCAGAAACCTCCGTGCGCTTCTGCTTGAGTTTTGCTCCTGGCTGCTGGGCTTGTTCTGCCCACTCGGCCTGGCAGGCTGTACTTGGCTCGCACTACTGGCCTGGATCCCACAGCTGCCAAGGGCAAGCCAGGCATGGAGTGGCAAGGGATGTGTGAGTGAGTGCACGCAAGGTCCGGCCACTATGCACAGCCAGGTGCATCAGCTGCAGCAGGGCAAGCAGCTCCAGATGCAGGCTCCACGTGAGGCTGTGGCTGGACCGGATGTACCACAAGCAGCTTCCACTGCAGGCACCAGCATCTGGACAAGGGGAACATAATGATGCCCAAAAACTTGGAGACACCAGGAACCACAGAGCCCCAAAGAGGGTGTTACAGCATGTCACAGGCCTAGCTGGGGGAGCCCTGAGGTCGGGGCTCCCAGAAGGGCTGCCGCTCCTTCTTCCTTCCCATTACCTGCAATGTGGTGAGTTGGGGACGTGTTTCAGGCCTGTTTGTGTTACAGTTCTTTCAGTCCTGCCATTTGGTGGGTCCTGAGTTCTTGTCCTGTGTCCAGGAAGAATAAAGTATATGGACAACTGGAGGGTGAGCAAGGCACAGAGGAGCTTCGTTAAGCAACAGAACAGCTCTCAGGAGACCCAAAGCGAATAGCTCCTTTCTGCAGGCAGGTCGTCCCAACAAGTGTCCAGCTCTCAGGGGAGAGGAAACCTGTAGTGGGTAGCTCCTTTTTGGAGGCAGATCATCCCTGTGAGTGTCTGTGAGTCTGACTGAGTCTGAGGTTTTTATGTGCTCAGAATGAAGGAAGTGCATGCTAATTGGTCCATGAGCAGCCATGGATGGGCCTGGAAAAAGCACCATCCGATTGCCTGAATGGTCATCAATGAAGTTCTCACGCCAGGCTGTGACCTTCACTCAGACTTGGCAGCCTGGCTCCCAGGCTTCAGGCCATCCCTGGCTTGAAGGTGGGGCTTCACCAGGGACCCATCCTTTCCTGCCTAGGAACTTGTCTGCCTCCTGCCACCATCATCATGTCGTCCATGGCACCCAGGCTGTTCACACTGAGGGGCGCCTGCAGGCCCGCACCAAGCTTCTGTCAGCCCCTCGGCCTTTCTCCTATGCTTGTTGTCACCCAAAGTCCGAAGGGGGACCAAGGTGGTGGGAGGCTGGCGTGTCAGCGCTGCCCTGAACGCTGCACACTCAGCCAGGTTGCGGCAGCACCCAGGCTGAGCCACAACTTTGCTCCACACTGGAGCAGGCGCCAGGAGCAGGGAGAGGCCAAGGAGTGGGACCAGGTACTTCTGAGCCTGCAGGGGTAGAGGGCTTGCCAGGCTCCTAAGAGCACAGGGATGCCTGGGTCTGGAGATGTGGCTGGGTGACTGCAGCTGTCCCTGGGAGCATGGGACTCCTGCCCTACCAACATGGTAGAGGGTGGGGCTCCAACCTGTTCCCAGCCCTCACCAGCTTCACGGAGTGCGGAGCCCCAGCCATGCCGACCCTGCTGCAGCTGGCGTCCCCACGGTGACTGCTTCAGACAGGCCACTGCTGCCATCAGTTTGATCCTTATTTTCTGTTTCAGATCATCTGCTTTTAAGCCCATCCAGTGAAATGTATCCTGCTGTACATTTTTAGTTTAGAATTTCCATTTGATTCTTTTTTATAATTTTTATTTCTCTACTGACATGTCCCCACTTTTTCACTGGTTGAGATCATATTTTTCTTTAATTACTTACGTATATTTGTAATAGCTGATTTAAAGCCTTATGTGCTAATTTGTACAGCTGGGTTATTTCAAGGGTCTGTATTTTGAGCTTTTAATTTTTTAGTGCCTGAGTTTTATTGTTATTTATAGCGGGAGGGCAAGTCTGGTGACATTCTGTTATGTCTGTTATTCTTCTCTGTTTTTGTTTTCCCATTAATTTAGAATCAGAATCTCAAAGGGAAACGGTTTGTCATTACATTCGTAATTTATTTTATATTTTTGTAGCCATTTAGATTATGGCCAAAAAGAAATTCTTTGAAGAGAGACCAGGTAGCGATTACCTAACTATGTTATGTATTATGCATCATTGTAAGTAAAATTCTGTTAACCAGCTTTGGTCAACTAAATGTTAGTAGTCTAAACTGTAAGGATTATTGGTTTAATCTTGTTTAGAAATCTTTCAAAATGTTTTAGAGGAAGGAACACAGTCAGTAAGAAAACCAGAACTCTTGTTCTATCTTGCATATTTTGTGACCTTGAACAAATAAATTAATCTGGTTATCAATTCAAATGCAGCAAGGTATGTGAATGCTTCATAAACTGTAAATGAAGTACTTTGCAAGTTATTGAAAAACAATAGTATATCTTCCTTCTCCATCCTGTGTCAATAAGAAAGGAAACATAATGAAATCTTTTTTTTTCTATACTCTTACAAGGCATTATTTAGAGCATAACCTTTCAAAACCATTTGGTGTAGCTGTAGGGGAGACAAATGACATTGAGCTGGATTTCTTTCTGTCCAGATCCCAAAGCTTACTATATTAGCAGAGTTGTTCAGTGAATCTTATATTTGTACTTACTTTGCTAACACTTGCCTCTGTATTCAAAAAGAAAGGTATAAAAAGAATGATTAATTGAGAATCACAATTAGATGTGGTCCAGTTAATTATATGTTTATGGTACACTACTTTCCATGTTTATTTTTTTATTTTATTTTTAACTTTTAAGTTCAGGGGTACAAGTACAGGTTTGTTATATAGGTAAACTTGTGTCATGGGGGTTTGTTGTACAGATTATTTCATTACCCAGATGTTAATCCTAGTATCCATTCGTTGTTTTTTTCTGATCCTCTTCCCTCTTCCACCCTCCACACTCTGAAAGGTCCCAGTGTCTGTTATTCTCCTTGATGTGTCCATGTGTTCTCATCATTTAGCTCCCACTTGTAAGTGAGAGCATTTGGTGTTTGGTTTTCTGTTTCTGTGTCAGTTTGTGAAGGATAATGGCCTCCAGCTCCATCCATGTCCCTGCAAAGGATATGATCTCATTCTTTTTTTATGGCTGGATAGTGGTCCACGATACATACATGCACCACATTTTCTTTATCGAATCTGTCATTGATAGGCATTTAGATTGATTCCATGTCTTTGTTATTGTGAATAGTGCTGCAGTGAACATATGCATACATGTGTCTTTACGATAGAATGATTTATATCCTTTTGGGTATATTCACAGTAATGGAATTCCTGGGTCGAATGGTCTGTAGGTCTTTGAGGAATTGCCATATTGTTTTCCACAATGGCTGAACTAGTTTACACTCCCACCAACAGTGTAAAATAGGTCCTTTTTCTCCACAACCTCGCCGGCATTTGTTATTTTTTGACTTCTTGATTGTAACCATTCTGACTGGTGTGAGATGGTATCTCATTGTGGTTTTGATTTGCATTTCTCTAATAATCAGTGATGTTGAACTTTTTTTCATAATTGTTGGCCACATGTATGTCTTCTTTTGAAAAGTGCCCATTCATATCCTTTGCCCACTTTTTAATGGGGTTGTTTGTTTTTTCTTGTAAATTTGTTTAAGTTCCTTAGAGATGCTAGAAGTTAGACCTTTGTTGGAAGCATAGTTTGTAAAAATGTTCTCCCATTCTGTAGGTTGTCTGTTTACTCTGTTGATAGTTTCTTTTTCAGTCATGTCTGTGTAACAGTTCTTTTAAGTTTTTTATTTTGGACGCCATAGCAGCAACATCAGCTCTTCAGACATGTATCTAAATAAAAATCTTTTAACTGGCAGTCACTTAATCAGCAGCTATAATTATCCAAGGCAGGAACCAGAAACAAATAAAAACATTTTAAATAGATGAAAAATATATAATCTAATCTATAATACAACAACGTCATCATAGCTAAAGTTTTTTGAGCATTTACTGTGAGTTGGACAGTGTTTCGAGGATCTATGCACATTTACATTTAATCTTCACAGCAACCCTATGAAGTAGGAACTCTTATATGATACCATTAGAATATTAGTCAGAAAGATCTTTTTGCTGTTGTTCTGTATGGTCATTGTTGACGTTTGGAAACATTCCAAGTACTTCTGTCTTTGTTTTACCAGTTCCTCTCTCTGTTACAGCTTTGTCCCCACTCCTTGGCCACTTTAAAAGATTTAAATAAAATTTCTGTACTCTGTCAAACCTCCTATTGATCATGCAAAGGCAGAATTAATTGATCATGCTGTTATACTCTTCGGACAATTGTAAATACCAGTAGCATTTGTAATATAGTATCAGCATCAATTGTTTTACCTGTTAGATTTTTTTTTTTTTCCCAAAACCATGATCTTCCCTGAGGCTAAGGACCGCACCTTCCTTAACTTTATTCCTCTGCAATTATTATCAAGTCTGACATATAGTAGAGCCTAATAATATATTTCCATATACACCAATGAATGAGTGAAAGAGAGAAAAAAGAGATAAGGAAAAGTGAAAAGAGGCAAAGAGAAATTTGAAAATTTAGAGGCCTCTTTCCAGATGTGCCAAAATCTTGTAGAGCTTGAACATGTTATTTTAGAGAGAAACTTTTATTTTAGTTGAACAAAAAGAGAGATAGTTTATATTTTAACAAGGATATTGTATTTCTAAAGCAGTGTAAGGTATTACAAGGATATTAATGATCTGTAAGAATGTGGAGATGGATCTGGAGGCAAAGAAGAACCAGGGAGAACTTTTTGCTTTGGTTTTGGGGTTGAAGAAAAATTGATCTTCCATGTACATTAGTGGAAATGTGATGAGGGAAGTACAAATACAGGAGGAACTAAAGTAGGAGCAAACAATTTGAAGGGAGTATAATCAGAGAAGAAAAAAGAGAGCCATACTTTTTTTCATTGAACAATCCAAGAGCAAGATGATAGGAAATAAGATAGGGAAACATGCTTACAGAAAAGAGAAGTCTAAAGCAGGTCAATCTACTGCTAAGGGATTTCAGCCCAGCAAATGCACACATTAAGAATAATGCCAGAATATAGAAAAGTGGCTTTATCTTTCAGTAGCGGTGGACTGTTCGCACACACGCAACAGCTAACAAGCTCCGCTCTGAAGTTATTCTAGACCTTATCTTTGGAAATAATGCAGGCATGATAAATAAGGTTGGAGTAGAAAAGCACTAAAGATGCAATCATAATGTCATCAGGTTTGAATTGCTGATGAAGATCTGTGGGAAGAGTACTAACACAAAAATATGGGGCTTGAGAAAAGCAGACCTTGAAGGAATACAAAATGAGTTTTGAACTTGGCTGGAATTTTGCAACGTGTAGAAAATGAAACATGAAAAAGGTAGAATCCAGGGGAGGGAACATTCAAAATTCAACCCAATAAGATCAAAGTAATACAGAAACAATGAGAGGAAGCAGAGAAATAAGAGAATATAGGGGAAGCTGTTAAAAAATAAAATAAAGGGGAAAAGTAGTGGAAAACTTGCCATGACTGAATGAAACCAAAACACTAAAAAAATGCAGTGATTAACAGCAAATCAATATCTAAGATTTTAAAAAAATATATTTTTGAAAATTTAAATATGCATCGAAGAGTAGAGTAAATGACAATGTCAATTTATTTTTCTAAAGATTGTCACAAGTCACATGGAGTCCCTCATCTTAGGCTGCAAGTCTTTGTATACTCAAGGAGTATTGATCCGGATGGCACATCTAGACTCCTGTGGTGTTGTGGCCTTTTTTTTTTTTTTTTTTTTTTAAAGTAAGGTCTTGTCTTTCATAGGAAAAAGCATTTAATTTATGAAAAAGTAGGCTACAACTGAAAGTCATCACTGGGGAAAGCATTAAGACCATAGTTTGTATTGGGTTAAGAGATAAAAGATTTAAAGTGTAAATTTATTTACAGTTCCTTAAACTAGCCCTGGAAATTAGACTACTTATAGGGTGAAAACTAATTAACTTGCTATCTCATCCATGGAATAGATTTAAATTCAGGTCCCCAAGCAAAAATTTTATAGTTTACCCCCACCTGGCCCCTCGCTATCCGTTGTTGAGTGGAAAACACAGAGCTCTGCAGAGGAAAGAAGTTATCATGTTTTCTGGCTTCCCATTAATGCAGGAACTACTGATGGTGTATTTTGGTACATGCATATCCTTCTAAACAAAAGGTTGAGTATATGACATACATTTAAACATAAAATGTTTTCTTTGTTTCTTCATGGTTGGCCTTCTGTGAAGAAAGAAAAGGAGAAAGAGAAAAGAAAAAGTTTGTAAGCTTAGTTTTTTATGTGGCATTTATACTAGTCTGTAAAATTTTACTGTATGAAATTGTGAAAAATATAGCCCAACATATTCCAAAATCACGGAACTACTTCCTGCAGACCTAATTTGCCTAGAAAAATTCACAGGTGCAAAGGCTGGTACACAGTAAGTGCCTGGGACGTGCTTACTGATAGATTCAGACATCATGCATATATATACAGGGACATCAACAGATATATTTGTAATCAACTTATATAAAAACCAATTTTTAAATAAAGCTGTATTTTCCGATTAAACATTAAGGGATTTTATTTTCTAAGTGAAATTGTGGCACGTGACATAGAGGCTAGACCTGTGTTCACATGTCTGAGATTCTGTTATTCCTTTATCTGTAATTCCTAACATTTTAACTCTTGGTTATTTATTCCTTAATATCTGTGCCACATAGTTACTGATCTGTTAGAAAATTCTTAAAATGGTGGGAATTGGAATCCTTTAATGGATCCCTCAGTATATTGTACCAGGTAGATGCTTGATTATGGATATTTATTGAATGAATAAGTGAAAAAAGAGTAATGAATCATGTGAAGTTGGTAGTTTATAAATTCTTTCTGCAGTAATCCCAAGAGGGAGGGAGGGAGGAGAGTTATTATCATCTTTTAGTAGATGAAAACCTGAAGCTCAGATGTTAAGTGACTAGACCAAGGCCACACACTGAGTAAGTGGCAGAATTTTCTGAAGAACTTTTGACTCTAAACTCCATGCTTCTATTAATGCGCAGTCCTGCTCTCTATCCTGCAATTGGTCTATATAACAGATAATATTTACAAGCTGTGCTTAACTTTTGGAGGCACAGATGTATTTCTAGAGGCCCTGAATGAGATTGTGTGTTTCACTTTACTTTTCTATTGAGGGCAAGAGAAGGAAGACATAATGGTAAGGTGTTTCTATAGAGAGGCAAGGTGTTTGCAGAAATTTATAGGGGTTGGTGAACATGAAATCAATATTAAAAAAAAAAAAATGACAGCAAGCCCAGGGCCACCTGCCTATGATCGGCCCACAGTAACTCCTTGTTGAAAAGAAAAGGTAGGGTGCCCAGAGCTAAAATATCTCTTCTCAGGCAGCTTCCACTGTTTTTTGTGTTTACCTAGTCTGTTGATGTCCCTGTAGTGATGCACTTAGAAAATTAACCAGGGTTGTGATACAGCTGCCACTTGAGTTCTGTCCTTTTTCCTTTCCCAGATTCTCTTACCTAGGGTGCTGAGAGAACAGCTAGGGAGTGACAAGAAAAGCAGATCTTTCTCTTTTCCACCTAATGGAGGAGTAGGAGAGATGTCAAAGCTGAAGACAGTCTGAAAATGAAGGAACAGAGTAGGGAGGATGGGAGGGGTTGGGAGAATGGAAGTGGTATCAGAATATTTAGAGGGAAGTCACAGCACAGGATGAGATAAATTGAACCCTTCTCATGAAGAGTGGTTGGAAAGAAAGTGGACATCTAATTAGTAAGAGGAAAATCTTTGGGGTTGTAATATTACGTTCAAATACTTGGAAGATTTTCCTGATAAAGGAAGATTTTTCTCTGTTAACTCAAAGTAGTAGGACTAGGACCAACTTTTAGACATTGTGGGAATGTGGCTTTTGAGCTAGTTATTATAGGAAGAATTTCGTCAGTGTCTGAATCACTTGAAAGTTGGGTGGGCCACATCAGGAGGTAGATGTTCGAGGCATAGGCTGAATGAGCCTGATGGAGCTACACTAAGACTCAGCAAACATTAGAGATGCCTTCTCTTTCAGAGTTTATGTGATTCTGTGCAGAAGAGAAAATTGTTTTATATGCACACACACAGACACAGAACATGTTACACACACAGAACATGTGTGTGTGTGTGTGTGTGTGTGTAATTTAAGAGTAGATTACAATCCAGTATATACAGGGCCCCAAAATATAGAAAACATGGGAAAAGAGGAGTGTATTAGTTTCCTAGGCTCGCTGTAACAGAGTACCACAAACTAGATGGCCTTAAGCAACAGAAATGTATTTCTATGGTTATGGAGGCCAGAAGCTCGCAGTCAGGGTGTCAGCAGGCTTATGCTTCCTCTGAAACCTGCAGGCAAACCATTCTTGCTTATTGTGGCTTCTGGTGTTTGCCAGCAATGCTTGACATACCTTGGCTTTAGATGGATCACTCCAGTCACTGCCTCTGTCACTAGATGGCTGTCTTCCCTCTGTGTGTCTCTGTCTGTGTCTCTTCTCCTCTTCTTATAAGGAAACCAGTAATGTAATGGCCCACCTTACTCAGTATGACCTTATCTTAACTAATGACATCATCAGTGGACCTCTTGCCAAATAAGGTCTCTTCCTGAGGTATTGGGGGGTGAGATTTTGACATTTCTTTTTGGGGGATGCAATTCAAAGCAAGGAGAAATAGGATTCTTGCTCTATAGTCTTATTATTTTCTGTTAAGAAGACCTGAAGAAGTTAAAGAAAAATATTTTGACTCAAACCCAGCAAACTTGAATTCAGGTACAAAAGATTGATTTTTCCCTCTCAGCAATGTTGGATGGTTTTGTGGATAGGGGAAATCTAGTAGATATTAAATATTTTTATCTGCAAAAAGCATTTGGTAAGGTTCTCAATGGGAGATTAATGGCTAAAATAAAGAATGAGGCATTAGGAGATAAATTTGCTTATGAGCAAGAGACAGATAGTAACAGTAGAAGGAAATACTTTTTAGATTGGAAAGGAGTGACATATAGCACAAGCCAGGAATCAGTTTTGGGACCTATGGGTTTTTCACTTTATTTTTATTGGACTTTGTAATAAAAATACAGATCTTCAAACAGTCCAAGACAGAGTGAGTAATACTACAAGCATCAGTAATCAAAAGTTATTCTCTATCATAAACTAAATGACTGATAATAAATACTGACACAAGACTACACAATGTACCGTAATATTATAAAATGGAGCAGACGATTCTCTTGTGTTCTCTTTTCCTCTTCATGGGTGAATATTTCTTTATTTGCTTTTTAGAAAAAATATTTGCAGGCTTCTAGCATTACTTTATAAGCCAAATGAATGAAAAAAATGATTTTTCTTTAAATTTGGAAAGATATGTTAACAGGAAAAAATTGGTTGAAGCGAGACAAAGGTTATATTGCCATCACTAGAATAAAGAAATGAGGGGCCCTGTGTGTTAAATTGCTCAGCAAGCTGTTCGGTAAAAATACTTGAGTTAGGGGGCGTTCTTGAAATCATCAGCTTATTCTGCAGTCATGACTTTAATGGAAGCATATGCAAAAAAGTCATTGTTAGAATGAGGAAACTACATATCTAAAGACAGGGAAATATAGCATGGAACATTTTTCTCTTCTTTTTTTAAATTTTAACGTGGCTCTTGAAAAAAATCCATAAAATCCATTGATTGTATATGTAACGTTTAGTCTGCCCAGCAGCTAGTAAATTATGTGGAGAACATACTTTTCAAATTGAACTTTTGCCTGTCACCCCTTTTATCAAAAATCACTAAAAGATGTTTACAAATTCATTGCCTTTTCCCCATTATTTGTACATTGTCAGATATAAGCCAAGAGAAAGAGAACAAATAAACATTTGAAAGTTAACTCAGAGAAATTGTAAATGCTTAGAAAACTGTACAAATTATAAAGTACAAAGAAGCTTCATTAACCTCAAACCTGTCATTTTGCAGGTGAGTAAACCGAGATCCAGAAAGGTCAAATTCATAAGAAATTTGCCTGAGGACAAATAACTAAAGTCAAAACAGAGTCCAGAACAAGGTTCTCAACCTGGGCTGCACATTAGAGTTTCCTGACAAGCTTCTTTAATGAACTGTTGGAATGATCTTCCTACCAGAGATTCTGATTTCAGTGGTCATGAACGGAGCCAAGGAAATTCATACTTTGAAAAACATGCATTTTAAGATTTCTCCAGGTGCTTCTGCTGTGTGGGCAGGAATGAGAACCTCTGATCTAGGATCTAACTTTCCTGATGTTAACACAGGAATTTTATTTATTTATTTATTTATTTATTTATTTATTTATTTATTTATTTAGAGACAGAGTCTCGCTCTGTCACCCAGGCTGGAGTGAATGGCCCGATCTCGGCTCACAGCAAACTCCGCCTTCCGGGTTCAAGTGATTCTCCTGCCTCAGCCTCCCGAGTAGCTGGGATTACAGGCATGTGCCACCTCACCTGTCTAATTTTCTATTTTTAATAGAGATGGGGTTTCTTCCTGTTGGCCAGGCTGGTCTCGAACTTCTGATCTCAGGTGATCCGCCCGCCTCAGCTTCCCAAAGTACTGGGATTACAGGTGTGAGCCACCACAGCCGCCTAACACAGGAAGTCTTTCAACTCACATTTGTAGTTCAGAGATTACTTTAAAGAACTTCAAATTCTGAGGTAGGAAGCACCTTTAGCATAGGCAGTCCACAGTTAACAAACCAATTGTTCTAGTAGTTATTTTCATTGCAGTGTGCTTATTTGGACTGCTGAACTTAAATCTGCAAAGAAACAAGATTGTATCTTGTTGTTTGGTCTCTAGGCCAGCCCCAAGATTAGCGTACAGAATAACTAAAATGTAGCCCTATGTCAATTGCACTATAGGTCCTAACCAATGCATGTACAGTGTTTTTCTAAGAACAAGAATTTATATTGTTAATTTAGGTCTCTCAGGACATTTTTAATTCTTGTACTGTTTTGATAGAGCTATCAAGATTTCTCCTCCTTTCATCTTCAACATATTAGATTTAGGATTTGAATAGGGAGTTCCCCAATTCCAACCTGTGTCGGGGAATGGGAGGAAATGAGGGATGGAGGGATGGTGAGGGCTGGAGGGAAGACTGAGGCACTATGGGAGAGAGGAGGAGGCCAGTCAAGAACAGAAGGGCTAGGGTTCTCTGCCATTAGTACCTGGGGATATTTCTTTCCCTCGTATGGGTTCATCCAAGTATTTGATGAAGGCATAATGTTTATCAGACACTATTCTAGGCTTTGGAGGGGGATTAGAAGAGATAATGGAGAGAGTAAAGTAAGCATAAGTTCCTGGCCTTAAAAAAGTGACATTATCTCTTAGTGTGGTGAAGAAGTGAAAAATAGGGTTTATGATTTGTCATTTTGGGAAAGCAGGCCATGTGGGGACATGTTTTCCAAGCACTGCAGGAACACAGCTTACCTTCTCTGGAGGAGTCATAGAAGAATTCACAAAGCAAGTGGCATTTGTATAGGAGTCATTAGGTACACATACAGAGAAAGGCATTTCAGGCTGAGAGTCACTGACTCTTTTATACAGAGATGTGAAAAAACATGTCATGGTGAGAAAGCTGGTCTGGTTGGGCTGGAGAGTAAATGGAAAGTGGCAGGAGAAGTGGGGATAAAGCTAGTAAATAGCTTAGAGTTTAAGGCCATGCTAAAGAACTGAAGTTTCCTGTTTGGGGGTACAGGAAGTTTTTAGCCTGAGAAATGAATACTTGAGTAACTCATTCATCCATTTATTCATTCAGTTGTTAGAATTTATTGAAAGTTTGCTGTATGTCAGACACTGGATGACAAAGATTATTTTGACACCCTCAATCCAGACGCTTTGCAGAAGCAGAGCAGTGATCGGATTTTCATTTTAGGGACATCACCTTTGGGCAATGTGTTTAGGTTGGAGACAGAAGGCCATTAGGAAGCTGCAGTAACACTTCAGCTGACCATTACGAACTGCTGAACCAAGATGCAACGCAGTGGATACGGAGCAAAGTAGATGCCTGTGGGACATATCGGGGGGCAAAATTGATAGTGCTTGGTGAGTGATTGCATGCTGAGCAGGAAGGGGAGGGCAGACCCAACTCCTAATGGTGCCCTTTGTCAGGATAGGGAATTTAGGAGGACGAAGTCTTTTTCCCAGCCCAGGAACCAGCGTCTCTGTTTCCATTTATAAGACCTGCACCCATTCATTCTATTATTGGTTTATTGCAGAACATAGCGTAGTCTAACTGCTTTTCCTCTACTTTTCTGTTCTTGCAACAAGGAAAAATATACTAATGTTTTTAAGGAAATCTGATGAAGGCTATGAAGGTGGAAAGAAAGGCTATTTTTTGGTTTAGAAAACATTAGCAAGATAAAACATGTAAATCAAAATGGAAAACTAATACATTTGTTTTAGTGATTCAGGAGGAAAAGGAAATTCATGCTTTCACTTGAATTATCAGGATGATGCTTTGCTTTACGAGTGACCTAAGAATGAGTGTTATAGTATGCTTTTTGTAAAAAATTTATCACCAACTGGGGCATTGAAAGTAAGTTTCCTATGTTACACAGCTGCTAAATTGGGCAGGGACAACAGAGGAGGCACTGAATAGTCAATGAAATCGGAAAGAATTTAGATCATCCATGTCACACAAAGCCAGCAAAGGCTGTTTGTAGAATGTTAGCTGCTATCACACTGGCTTGATATTAACATTCTAGTGAATAATTAAAATATTCCTGTTTATTTTTTAATAAAAAGAAAAAGCGTGTATGTTACCTCAGAGTCTGTAATGATACCTGTAGTCACATCCATCAGATGTTGAGTTTTTTTTTTTTACTAGGATTGTAGAGTAGATAACTTAGATCATTAAAAAGCAGATTTTTTCCTGCATTCTTATTTTACAGTATTCAATATGCCATTCAAAAATATAAAATAAAAATTCTTAAAACTGCTCTGAGACATTTTCTATACAGTCAGTATTTTCTAAATTGAGTGGTTATTAAATACGTTTTTCTGCCGAAATTATTTTTGAAGTGCATGTTTCATTTTCATTTTCTGTCCATAAACGCATACCCAGGCAGAACTAATACTCTATTGCTTCCTGCTGAAATTCAGGCTCCTCTTAGAGGATGGGTTAGTAGGTGCAGCAAACCACCATGGCACACGTATACCTATGTAACAAGCCTGCACATTCTGCACAGTTATCCCATTTTTTTTTAGAAGAAATAAAAAAAAATTCAGACTCCCATGAGGTGATCAGGTACTTTTTTATAATTGAATATACTTTTCAGCTAAACCCACCCCTTTCCACTGACTGTTTTCTTTGGTTGTTCCTTCAGGGCTAGAGTGGAAAAGTTTGGTGTTTTATTCAAGACAATTGACTCAGAGAAAAGAACAACTCACACAGAGACCAGCAAGAGATTCGTGCTCAGTAACAAAGAGAGAGTAATACAGACTTTTGTGGAGCCGTGGTCTTAGGTCTGTGTGATGTGTTTGATGCTCTGTAAGGTGGTCAGTTTCTAGGGTGACCAGACACCAACAATTTCCGGAGGATCTGCCTGAATTTGTATCCATTAGATATTAGTAACAGGCTTAGTAGAATAGTTGGAATAAAATTGCAACTGAGGAAGGACAAGAATAAATGGTATCAGAGGAGAAATTTTCCCAGGAAGGCGAGGTCATGAGTTAGGAGAATACTAAGACCGAATGCTCTGTCTCCTGCTTCCCTGAGTCAGAAGTGGCCGGCATGCTAGAGGAAGCAGCATTTTGCTGGAGACTTTGTTGAGAAGTCAGATGCTTTGGGAGCTTAGAAAGGAAACAAACCCCAATGTGGACTTTTCAGACAAAATATTGCTTTCTTTGCCTAATCAAGTAAAGTTAGGATAATGATTACCAGGCACTTTGTAACAGCAAGGTTATTCTTAACTCTAAAGTCAAGGTTATTCTAAACTCTAAATTGTTTGCTAGAGAAATTACAAATGTAGAAAGAAATACCACATAGGACCCAATGTATATAACCGTTAGTTAAATGTGGCTCTTATCTGTTACCAGGAACTAGCAAGAACTGTGGCAGAGAAATTAGCAATACCCTCGCTCCCCACTGCTGCCCTGCAGGGTTTTTCCTTTTTCTCTTCTTTCTTTCTTTTTAATTTTAATTTTTATTTATTAAAATTGTATATATTTGCAACATACAATGTGATATTTTGATAGACATTGTGAAATAATTAGTATAGTCACGTACCCATCTCCTCACGTTACCATTTTTTTTGTGTATATGTGGTAAGAACCACACAAATCCTCCCAGCAAATTCTGAGTACATAATACAGCATTACTAATTAGAGTCCCATGCTGTACATCCTCTTCTCTTATTTCCTTAGCCAGTTGCTATCTAGGACTCTTTATCTCTCCTGAACCTCCACTTTGTCTTAGACAGGGCAGTAGTGCTGTTCTCTTCTCTTCCCCTACAAATGTTGTTCTCCTGGACCCAGTGCCAGTTTCTTAGCTGTGTCCTCCTTCCTCATGTCATCTCTTTTTTTAAATCTCCTTCCCTGCCTCAGCTCTGTGCTGAAATATCCTGGAAAGTTGATTTTGGATTCATTCTGATATATAAATGACCTCACTGTAGTCTTTGGAATATTTAAGACCCACTCCTTATGCTCCTACCCCTTATCACCACAAACTGGGTGCCTGAGACAACAGAAAGTTATCTGAGTTCTGGAGGTTAGAAGTCTGAGATAAGGTGTGGGCGGGGTTAGTTCCTTCTGAGAGCTATGAGGAAGAATCTGTTCTGTGGCTCTCCCCTTACTTCCGGGGGATTGTTGACTATCTTTGGTGTTTCTTGGCTTGTAGACGCCTCACCCCAGTCTTTGACTTTGTGATCATATGGTGTTCTTCGTGTTGTGTCTGTCTCTTCACCTGGTGTTCTTTTTATAAGGACACTAATCATATTGCAGTAGGAGCCCACCCTACTCCATTACGACCTCATGTTGACTAATTCTTTCTGCAAGCACCCAGGTTCCAAATAAGGTCACATTCTTACATGCTAGGGGTTAGGACTTCAACATAAGAATTTTGGGGGCTCCAGTTCAGTCCACCACAAATGAGTTCAAAATGAGGAAAGCAAAGCTGGAGTTCAGGGAGAATCTTTTCTGGCTCATTTTGCTTGTGTGCCTAAGGGCTGAGTGCTTGTTTTAGGTAAGAGAGAAGCTGTGAGGGTTAGAGTTAGGGTTAGGGTTAGGGTTAGAGAAGGCTACTACTGTAGGCTAGATGCCAACTAAAAACAACTGCTGGGAGCAGTGGACAGGGAAGTAGACCGCAAGGTTGATGTAAGAAAAACAGGTGAGTCTGCACTTGTCAGGGGAGTGCCAGGAAGTGAGAGTGTCAATTTCTGGCTCATGAGTGAGAAGTATTCCTAGTTAGTTGTGCCCGAGAAGCTCCCAGCTTCCGTAACTCCTCATTGCCTCTTCCCCCCAGAAACCCTCTTTGCATCACCATCTTGAGATTCCTTATCCAAATTTAAACTCCATTAGTAATTTAAAGCTCTGAGGAAGTCCATCCCCAACCTGGAAGATGAGAGAGGTGTTCTGGGTTGTAGAGCTAGCCAGTCAGGTGCATCCGGGCCTTCCTGTTTCCTAAAATATCATTGTGCAGAATGCTCAGAAGGGGTTGGTAGGGCTATTTGGGCTATTCATTAGGTGCAGTAGGAGTAAAACATGCTTTTCTGGGCTGGCTGGGACTTACTACCACATGAAATCTGGAAAAGTACATTCTGATTTCCAGCCTGCTGTGAATTTACAAACTTTTGGAACCTGTCTATTTCTAGGTTGGAGAATGGCATTACTAAACTGCTCAATTTAATAATTAGAGGTAGAAAATATAATTGGTTTATCTTTGTAGTCAAATAGCAATTTCATATATGCAGATAATTTGAATCTGAATGTGCAGCCAAATATTCAAAATATAAATAGATGCAGAGAAAAAGTTAAAAGCACATATCATTCCCCCAGAGACCCTACACAAAGCAAAAGGAACAACTGCAGAAAAGAAAAGAAAAACCCAACTCCTCCCTAACAGTCTTATTCTCCCACCAGTCTTTGATTTATAAATCTAGAAGCCTCATGCTTTCTGGAATCCTTAATAAAAAATGACTTTTAAATGCCACAATTCTTAATTTTTCTTAGTGCATCAAAAAAAATTAAAGCTAATAAGGAAAAGAGGCTTCCCAGTAATTTCTGACAGAAGAAGAAAGAAAAGGACTAACCACCTTTCTAAATGTTTAGTAGTAATCACATTAGCTTATTAAATTGTATGCTCTCTTAAGAGACAAGAGGGTGTTTGCACATGTATCCTTTGTGCAGTGACAACAGATGACTTAACGGGGCTTTGGTTCTTTGTTACATTCTTTTTTCAAAAACGGGTGGATTATGTTTATTACATTTTTTAAAGAATTTAAGAAAATCCTACTATAAACTAGGAGATACCTTGGGAGTTTCCAAAATCAAGGTTAGAAACCATTGATTTATAAAGATCATCTGCATATATGTGTTTCTTAGTGCAAGGAGTTAGAAAACTTGATGATTTAATGGGATTTGTGAACCTATTTTAAGAGTTAGAGTCTGTAAATAACTAGATAAAGAAGAAACAGAGCAACTGAGGATTTGGTTTTATGCCCTATAGAGTTCAAATTAAATTTAACTAAAAGGCAGTTGAAAAGTTTAAAAGATTAACTTCTCTTTCATTTCATGCAGTCTACTTCAGAACTAGTCATAATGAACCCAACAGACGTGCCCTGGAATGATTTGGAATACTAGAAAATTTAATGTCAGACTTGAAAAGGGGCCAAGCACAGTGGCTCATGCCTGTAATCCCAGTGTTTTGGGGAGGCTGAGGTGGGAGGATTGCTTGAGGCCAGGAGTTTGAGACCAGCCCGGGCAATGTAGGAAGACTCTGTCTCTACAAAAAAAAAAAAATTTAAAAATTAGCAGGGCACGATGAGGCACACCTACAGTCCTAGCTGCTTGGGAGACTGAGATGGGAGGATTACTTGAGTCCAGAAAAGGAGTTCGAGGCTGCAGTGAGCTATGATTGCACCACTGGTCTCTAGCATGGGTAACAGAGAAAAAAAAAAAAAAATTAAAAAGCTTATTCTGAAGACCAGCTCACTTCAACTGAGTGAATGAAGAAAGCTTTTATGTTTGGAACTATTTTCTGCTAAAACTGATTTCTGAGTTGTGTTCTGTTAAACAATATCTCAATCAAAACTTCTTTGACAAAAGCATCTCTTGGTCATACAAGTTTGGGGAATACTGCATGAATATACCCCTGCAAGCCATTCACAGTACACGTGCATTGAGAAAAGACCCTGCAAGTTTACAAAAAGAAACGCTTGTATATTTTTGGATAAGTTCATCATACCAAATTCATTTTAAGTATGGCAGAGTTTTTCTTGTGTATCATTATTAATATTGAACCAAAGAATAGAGCAAGTGAATAGTTATTAGGTTCTGTTAAGTCCTGTAGACATAGAAGATTATGCTCTGTAGGAATATAAATTTTTAAGCAGACAAGATTACTATGAACACATAACTGTAAGAGCATAAGCATGCAGGTATAAGTGGTCCAATTTTAGAAAACCTTCCTTGCAATCTCTTTAAACACCACCCCCTCCCCATTCCTGCGGCCATTGTCTGAAATTCTGGTCCTCACACGTTCATTTAAGCCTGTTAAAACTTAAGTCTATTTAAAGGATGTAACATGTTCAGCAAATGTGTGGCCTTACTTGTGGAAAACCAGCTAATAGATGATGAGAACTAGATGTGGACTTTGTGAAAATATTCAATAAAAACAAAATCCAATGAGCTGAGACCATCGGTGACAATCCCTTCCTCACCCTCTCCCCTCTTTCACCCAACGAAAAGAAGTCAGGACATTTGTCCAACCCAAATCCAGAAACCAAGAAAAGAGGAAGTTTCTCTTTAGGCTGAAAATTGGGTTGCCAGTTGAGACTTTTTTGTATTAATGCTCTGACTAAATAAAGAGCTGGAAAAAGAAAAAAGCAGAAAAATGTAATACAAACTTATGCAGTTAAATGACTGTCTGGGACTAAAGTCAAGAAAACAAAGCCCAAACGTTACCAATTAGTTAGTGAGAGGCTTTCATTTAGAGTGTGCTGAACCTAAACTACCCTCTCTCCACACTTGGCCCCTCCAGGCCTGCCATCTGGAGACAGAAACCTCATTCATTTCCACATGTCGTACCTGACATGAATTCCTAACCTGTCACCGCATCCTGATCCTACCTCCTAGCCATCCCCCTCCTCTCCAGCATTTTGGACATGTCTGTCAGCATGTGTGTCTGCCTGTTTCTCGTAAAGGAGTAGTGTCCAGTCAGAGACAGAGACTTATTTATCAATGCTGAGCATACAGCGTAGAACATGGTAGTTATTTACAGATATTTCTGATGGGACGGAATAGTTAAGGAAAGTTCCTAAGAGTTAGGAAATGTAAGCCTGTATTACCATCAAGAAATTCTGGAAATTCCTTCTTGATTGCTTTAGCCTTGAAAATATGTCTTCTCCATGTGCACTTCCACAGCTTTCTCAGTAGGAGCCTGAAGTGTCATGTAACTGCTTCATTTTTAAAATATTTGTCAGGTTATGTATCAAGCTCTTAGAACAGTACCCGGCCCGTGGTAAGTGCTGGATAAGTGTATTAGAGAAAATATTTAAATAAAAACCCGTTTGTTTATACAAGTAGGCAATTGCAGGCATAGAGTCATTGTAAAATTTAGTTATGTTCATTATAGACATTTTTTATTTTTTATTTTTTATTTCATTATTATTTTTTTTGAGACAAGGTCTCACCCTGTTGCCCAGGCTAGAGTGCAGTGGCGCGATCTCGGCTTACTGCAACCTCCGCCTCTGGGGTTCAAGTGATTCTTGCGCCTCAGCCTCCTGAGTAGCTGGGATTACAGGCATGCACTACTGTGCCAGGCTAGCTTTTGTATTTTTAGTTGGCCGGGCTGGTCTCGAACTCCTGGCTTCAAGGAGTCCACCTGCCTCAGCCTCCCCTAGTGTTGGGATTGCAAGCGTGAGCCACTCCGCCCTGCCGATAGACATTATTCTTTATTAAAGCTGGTCTAATACAGAATTCATGTAGACTTTGTAAGTATTTATTAAGTTTCTACTATCCACAGGGCACTGTGCTAGCTGTATGGTCAATATAATGATGGTTCGTGAGGCAGGCATAGCTCTCAAAGAGTGTGTAGTTCATTAGGGTGGGGAGTGAAGGGCAGGCACAGAGAAAAATTTCTCAGTTCATTCAGGCCCAGTGTCTTCTTTAGTTAGCTTTTTAAGACTTGTACCTTAGTTTCTTCCTTCATTTTCTACTATTGCTGAAGCTCCTTATATTTTCTGTATATTGATAATGCAGGTTTTTGTTTGTTTTGTTTTGTTTTGTGACAGAGTCTCATTCTGTCACCCAGGCTGGAGTGCAGTGTGGCACAATCTTAGCTTGCTGCAACCTCAGCCTACTGTGTTCAAGCAGTTCTCATGCCTCAGCCTCCCCAGTAGCTGAGATTACAGGTGTGTGCCACTATGTGCCAGGCTAATTTTTGTATTTTTAGTAGAGACAGAGTTTCGCCATGTTGGCCAGGCTGGTCTTGAACTAGTGGCCTCAGGTTTTCTTCCCGCCTTGGCCTCCCAAAGTGCTGGGATTACAGGAGTGAGCCACTGCAACAGGCCAGAAAACATAGTTTCTTTTTCTCGGTTTCTTCGGCAACATGCAGACACACTGGTGTACAGATGCTTCATTCACTCGTGTCTCAGATGGTTGTTTCTCCAACAGGAATCCTACTACTCTGTGGCTTCTCACCTTTAGCTTTTCCTAATATTTCCTAATAGCTTTCTCCAATCTCTCCTCCCTTGGTCCTTTCCTTCCACATTTTATTCAGTTGGACTCTGACTCCTGTCTGATTTGCCAGTGTAGATGAGGGGGGGAATTACCTGCATAGGCGTAGCTGGTGGTGTCTTAGGGGTCTCAGCTGCACAGAGCAGATAAGGTACTTGATAAGGTAGAAACTGCAAAACAATAGCTGGTCTGATGTAGGGGCAGAAGTGCGTAGCAGTTAAAAGCTTGGACTTTGAGTTAGAAAAACATGGATTCATGACACAATGTGTTCCTCAGTCTCTATGAAGCCTTTTTTTTTCTTATTGGTAAGAGGAGTATTATGAAGATCAAATGAGGGAAGTTTTAAGGTGAAGCCAAGTACTTAGCAATTTTCAGAAGGGAAACCTATTCTGTTCCTCCTCCTCCTCTTACTGTTGTATATGGTTGTCAGTCAGAATGAACTAGAATCTAAGATGCTTTCGGGTGACTAGCAGAAGAGAACAATGGAATATTCCTGGAGAGTGGAAATCCTAGGGTTTTATTCTTTTAGCAGGTTTTGCGATGAAAATGTCACAATCAAACCAGTCTCACTGTTCATCCTATATTACAACACTTTTTAGATCTTTATACTTTAAATTTTTCATCATCTTACAGTTTCCATGGATTAAATATAAAAAATTGGGCCAAGTCAACCCAGACAACCTCTTCTCAAGTAAATTTATGATATATGTGACAAATAACCAAATAAATAGATCTCCAGCATAAGTCGACACTGTTAACTGTCTCTAACCCAGTTTCCCAAATGCCTTTTTACTTTGTAGGCTATCATTATGAATCTCATTTTCCATTTTGGTAATAAATTTAAGAGCTGAATTTTTTTCTCACTAAGGTTTTATATTTTTAAGTTATCCATGCATTCCTTTTGGATTTTGACATTTAATAACTTTCCTGAAATACACGGGAGAAATTATATCTATGATGTAGAAGACTCTAACATGTACTTTAAGGGGAGGAAATAAACGCCACACTCAAAGCAATTATACAGGAAGTATTAAAAACATTAAATATGTATCAAAAATTTAAAATGCACGTTTAAAAGGCAAGTAGGTAAAAACCCTAACTTTGGCAGTATACGTGTTAAGAAATTATTTATATTCTATTTTCTGCTGAGCAGAAATCTAAAAGCAAATGACTTTTAAATCAGACCTATTAGTTTTGTAATAGGAAGTTCTGTGAGAGACAGATGAAACTTCTGTATTAAGTGTGCAGTATAACCTCTTTGTCTGAAATATACACGATTACCGTATGGTTGTGTGTTATTTCTATTTAAGAGTTTTAATAAAGGGAGCCAAGCCCTTCTGCTGTGAGGGAAATACAGCATGTGAGCATATATATTCATGGGCAAGACATTGCCTTGAAAACAAGTGTGTGGCATCCAGGGAGATCCTAGATGAGTTCTAGTTGATATGCAGAGTGGATCCAGGTTGCGCGCATGTTCAATATTAATGCATCACTTCTTCAGAGTCTAGGTCAGGACCATTCTTCCTGCCCCCTTCACAACTTTTTCCTTGCTTTCTCCTTGCCTCATGTGTCTTCAGGAATTTGTGAATGATTCTGATATCCCAGTGATAGAAAGCATGATCTGGCAAAATTTGATGGGTGACCTTTTCTGCTTGTACCCTTACCGATAGATGAGGTTTTCTGGGTTCTGTTGCTTTCTCCTTTGCGAGCATATACTGCTTTTGTTGAGGAATCAGGGTCTCTGGTGGTCGCCAAGTGAAAAGGAATAAAGATAAAAATGAAGGCATGACTAGTTGAAAAATAGAGACAGAATTTTAACGTGAAAATTGTTTATGAACAGAAGGAGAGAGGCTGCATTGTCTTTATAAGTGGTTAGTAAGTGGAGACTGCAGTCACCTAGATGGCCATCCCCGGGGCTCCATATAGTAAATGCTTTCCATTCAGGGCTGTTTCAAAGTTCACCCATCTATGGATCTGCTAATGGGAAGCACAGAAGTCTCCAGGTACAGTGGAATAATCACCTGGAGATAAAACTCCCCACAGAAAAATTAACACAACTTCTTTTATGAAAGACAGGTCACTGTAAAAAGAAACTCTACCCACTTATCATCAACTGTTGAAAAAAAAGATTTACGATGACATTGAGGTATGATAATCTCAAATACGTTCTGCATTGTTTTTAAAGGCTTTGTGTTTAAAATTCATAGCACTTTCTAATCCTGATAAAGTAGCCTAATTTTCTAGCTTGCTTTGTTCAGTAAAATGTATTTCTAAATCCATTTTAAGCAGCTATTTCTTCAATTTGAGTAATTTTCTCTCAAGTTAATAGATTCCACACAAGCATACCTGACTTTTAATGTTAATATATACTATATATTCCAAACTTGCTAGTGACAATAGAAAGCACAATCAAAATGAAATTCAGTTGTTTAAAGCATATCTAGCTTGTTATTTTGTTAAAATGTTCCTTCATTTTACTCATCTTTGCCAAAGCATAGTGATACCAAATCATATTTTACAGGTTGAATATCCCTTATCTGAAATGCTTGAAACCAGAAATGTTTTGGATTTTGGATTTTTTCAGATTCTGGAATATTTACATATGTTTACCCTAACCCGGTTGAGCATCCCAAATCCAAAAATCTGAAATGTGAAATGCTCCAGTGAGCATTTCTCTTGAGTATTGTGTCAACGGAGTCTTGATTTTGGAGCATTTCAGACTTTCAGATTTGGGATGCTCAACTTGTACCTTGCTTGTATTGAGGTTCTATTTCCCCCTTCCCTCTCAGCAAAAGTAAAAGAAAAAAGAATGTGTTAGATATGGTGTTGTCATTTTAACACGAGATGACTTTAAAACTACCATATCAATGAAAGGCATTTGCCTAACGTAGTAAGTCCCTTCATCAGTAAGGTCAGCTATAGGAGCTGGCCAAGAAGGAAAAACATTTTGATTTTGAGGCATTTGGCATTGGTAATTTTATTTACGGATAGGTGTTTTCATTTTATATTGAGTCTAAAATACCTTAATATTTTGTTCAAACTATTATACCTATATTATAATGCCTGTGGATATTTCTGGCATTTTCTTTTGTTTACAGGGTACTGGCCTAATTGCCATGAATCTCATTTTTTTCTTCTCAGCAATGCCACTGGCTCTCTAAAAAACAGGATAATGTGATGGAGACAGATAAAGAATTTTTCTAAATTAGGTGGTCAAACCAAGAAAAAAACATATAAAACATGCATAACTAAGTCAGTGTTTCCTCAAAGGGATCAGAGTTTGGTAAAGAAAAGCCTTGTCTTGTACACGCTGTGTATGCAGTTTATAGAAAAGTACTAGCATAGAGTGGGTGCTTAGTAAGTATTAGTTAAATGGATGTTGAAGGGTTGGGAAAGAGAGGAGTTGGGTTGAGCACAGAGATGTGATAACAAGTCTACACAGTCATGAGTTTATAAGTGTAGTTTTAGAGTTACTCCTGTGTATTTGAAAACTGAAAGCAAAGCCAGTTGCAGAACAGGATTTAGGGGCCAGCCAGCTGGGCAGTTTCCCGGTGCGCTAATCTCTAAGAGGCATTGAAACCACTGAAAATATTCACCACAGAGGAAACTGTATTTCCTAAAATTTCTCTACTGTCTGTTATTGGGATTAGACATAAGGCATTCCAGGGCTGTGCTCCCCTGTCCCTTAAAGAGATATTCTCTTTTTTCTAAGGAGGGCAGGTTGAGTTACTTACAGATCTTTTGTTTTGCTGGGTGAAGTATTCAAATTTGGGAGCAGAACTGAGTTCTTTAGACAAGAGATAACAGTCAAGTGCTGTCGTGAGGGATCTTCTTATTCTATTCTACATCTAGGCAGAATTGAGCCTTTTTTCTCAATAAATTTTAGGCCAACATTTAAAAGATATTGGTGTAAAATGGTGTCAAATCGTTAACCTACAGAGTGATTACATGTATTGGTGTCTCATTGAAGCCCTGGAACAATTCTGTTGAACAGAGATATTTAATTTAAAATTTTTTAATAGCCACATTAATTAAATGAAGAGAAACAGGTGAAACAGTAATTATTATATATTTTATTTAATCTAATAAATCTGCAGTGTATCATTTTAATGTGTAGTCAATATAAAAGTTATTGAGATTTATTACATTGTATTTTTTTGTGTCAGGTCCTCAAATCCCCATATGTGTTTTATACTCATAGCACACTTCAGTTTAAACTAGCTACATTTCAAGTGCTCAGTAGATACATGTGGTGTGTAACTATCATATTGGACCATGAAATGCAGCCCTAAACAAATCAGTAGAGTCAGTGACTCCCAGTTGGCATCATTGAGCTGGTCCTAAAAGGTCCTTTAACCAGAATTCTCTCTTTGGCCAGTGTGAAATTCCCAGTGTTGATACCAGTCTTTAAAAATCATTTTAAAGCACCACAATTACGAATTGTTGAAGTATTTTTCTTCAGTAGTAATGCTTAGTTTAATGTGTGATTGCAAATGCTGTTCATTTGTGATATGGTTAGGCTTTGTGTCCCTGCCCAAATGTCATCTTGAATTGTAATCCCCATAATCCCCACATGTCAAAGGTGAGACCAGGTGGAGGTAATTGAATCATGAGGGCAGTTTCCTCCATGTTGTTCTCACAATAATGAGTGAGTTCTCACGAGATCTGATGGTTTTATAAGGGGCTCTCCCTCTGTTCGCTCGGCACTTCTTCCTGCCGCCTTGTAAAGAAGGTACCTCGCTTCCCTTTCACCTTCTGCCATGATTGTAAATTTCCTGAGGCCTCCCCAGCCATGCTGAACTGTGAGTCAGTTAAACTTCTTTCCTTCTTTCCTAGGCTAAATGACCTAGTCTCAGGCAGTTCTTTATAGCATTATGAACGTGGACTAATACAGTAAATTGGTACTGAGGTAGCAGGACACTGCTATAAGGATACCCGAAAATGTGGAAGCAACTTTGGAACTGGGTAACACGAAGAGGTTGGAACAGTTTGGAGGGCTCAGAAGAAGACAGGAAGATGTGGGAAAGTTTGGAACTTCCTAGAGACTTGTTGAATGGTTTTGACCAGAATGCTGATAGTGATATGGACAAAGAAGTCCAAGCTGAAGTGGTCTCAGTTGGAGGTGAGGAGCTTGTAGGGAACTGGAGCAAAGGTCACTCTTGGTGTGCTTTGGCAAAGAGACTGGTGGCATTTTGCCCCTGCCCTAGAGATCTGTGGAACTTTGAACTTGAGAGAGGTGATTTAGGGTATTTGGCAGGATAAATTTCTAAGTAGAAAAGTGTTCAAGAGGTGACTTGGGTGCTCTTAAAAGCATTCAGATGTATACCTTCACAAGGAGATGATTTGGAATTGTAACTTACTTTTAAAAGGGAAGCAGAACATAAAAGTTTGGAAAATTTGCAGCCTGACAATGCGATAGAAAAAACTCACTTTCTGAGGAGAAATTCAAGCCAGATGCAGAAATTTGCATAAGTAACAAGGAGCCAAATGTTAATCACCAAGACAGTGGGGAAAATGTCTCCAGGGCATGTCAGAGATCTTCATGGCAGTCCCTCCTATCACAGGCCAAAGGTCTAGAAGGAAAAAATGGTTTTGTGAGCCAGGTCTAGGGCCTTGCTGCTTTGTATAGTCTCAGGACTTGGTGCCCTGCATCCCAGCCATGGCTAAAAGAGGCCAATGTATGGCTCAGGCCATTGCTTCAGAGAGTGCAAGCTCGAAGCCTTGGTAGCTTCCACATGGTGTTGGTCCTACAGGTGTACAGAAGTCAAGAATTGAGGTTTGGAAACCACCGCCTTGGTTTCAGAGGATGTATGGAATCGCCTGGATGTCCTGACAGAAGTTTACTGCAGAGGATAGCCCTCATTGAGAACCTCTGCTAGGGCAATGTGGAAGGGAAATGTGGAGTTGGAGTCCCCATACAGAGTCCCCACTAGGGCACTGCCTAGTGGAGCTGTGAGAAGTGGGAGACCGTCCTCCAGACCCCAGAATGGTATATTCACCAACAGCTTTCACCATGGGCTTGGAAAAGCCACAGACACTCAATGCCAGCCCACGAAAGCAGCCAGGAGGGGTACTGTACCCTGCAAAGCCACAGGGGCAGAGCTGCCAAAGACCATAGGAACCCACCTCTGCACAGCATGACCTTGATATGAGACATGGAGTCAAAGGAGATCATTTTGTAGCTTTAAGATTTGACTGCCCTGCTGGATTTCAGACTTGCATGGGGCCTGTAGCCACTTCATTTTGACCAATTTCTCCCATTTAGAACAATTGTATTTACAATGCTTGTATCTCAGTTGTTTCTAGGAAGTAACTAACTTGCTTTTGGTTTTACCAGCTTATAGGTGGATGGGACTTGCCTTGTCTCAGATGAGACTTTGAACTTGGGCTTTTGGGTTAAAGCTGGAATGAATTAAGAATCTGGGGGACTGTTGAGAAGGCATGATTGGTTTTAAAATGTGAGAGGGACATGATACTTGGGAAGGGCCAGGGGCAGAATGATATGGTTAGGCTTTGTATCCCCACGCAAATCTCATCTTGAATTGTAATCCACATAATTCCCGCATGTCAAGGAAGAGACCAGCTGGAGGTAATTGCATAATGGGTGTGGTTTTTCCCTATGCTGTTCTTGTGACAGGAAGTTCTCATGAGATCTGATGGTTTTATAAGTTGCTCGTTACCCCTTCTCTTGGTGGCACTTCTCCTTGTCCCTTTGTGAAGAAGGTGCCTAGCTTCCTTTTCATTTTCTGTCATGAGTATAAGTTTCCAGAGGCCTCCCCAGCCATGCTGAACTGTGAGTCAATTAAAACCCTTTCCTTTATAAATTACCCAGTCTTGGGCAGTTCTTTATAGCACTGTGAAAACGGACTAATACAATTTGGTCAACCTTATCTATGGAGGGAAGTATCATCAATAGATAACTGTATCTATTTAACCAATGACGGGTTACATCTTGTTGATTAGAGAGGAGGCCTGTATTATGGATGTCATATTTGGCAGCTAATGGGAAACCATGTCCAGAGAAGACTAGGAGCAGCTTTAAAATATAAGTTCAGGGAAAAGAGTAAAGGTACAAATTGATATATGTTTTGTCATTTGTCAGCTAATGGTACTTTTCCTTGTAGTTACTTTTACTAGGCAGTTTTTCTTTTTTCCTCGTTTCTCCCTCATGAACTCACTTGCTTTGTTCCTTTTGTTAAATTGAGATATAATTTATGTACAATAAAGTTTACCCTTTAAAGTGGTTATGGTGAACCCCCTTCAAGCGTTTTTAGCATTCTCACAAAGTTGTGCAGCCATCTCTTTGCCCCCTTTCTCACATGGGTAGCTAATTATCCTTGGATCATGTAAGCGTGTCTTTGTGGAATCATAGTCTCCAGATTTAGTATTAGTATCACATTGGTATCTCCAAAGCAGCTTTGTGCTTCCATATTTACTCTGGCCAGTGCTTCAAACATAACACTGGATCTTTATTATATTGCCCCAAACCAGAGCCCTTTGTTTTAATTACAAATCTTCTAGGGCTCCCTTAACATAACTCTCCTTCCTTGACAGCCATACTCAGAAAATGGGAGGGGAAGGGGAGAAGGGCAGCAATATTTTGGAGAACCCATATTTGAATTGTTCTCTATGTAGATATTTAAAAACATCCTCAGGAGAACTAATACAATATTAAAAGTTAGAGAAGTGGTCTTGTTTAATCTTTTAAACAACTGTAAGGTTTGGGGTTTTAACACATTTGAAAAAAGAAAGGGATTATTTAATTCAAGTGTTTACAAGTTGGGTGTAGTGGCTCATGCCTGTAATTCTAGCATTTTGAGACGCCGAGGTGGGCAGATTGCTTGAGCTCAGGAGTTCGAGACCAGACTGGACAACATGGTGAAACCCCATCTCTACAAAAAATACAAAAAAATTAGCTGGCCTGGTCATGTACACCTGTAGTCCCGGCTACTTGGAGGGCTGAGGCAAGAGGACCTCTTGAACCCAAGAGGTCAAGGCTGCAGTGAACCATGATTGCACCACTGCACTCCAGCCTGAGTAACAGAGTGAGACCCTGTCTCAAAAAAAAAAAAAAAAAAAAAAAAAAGATTAATCAGCTGAAACCCACTCTAAAATAGAAATTATGTACTTTGATTAGTAACTCATTTCCAGCATTACTACAGTTCTGAGGTTCATTTTGAACACTCTAAGTTTTAAAAGTGACAGGTAACATCTGACTTATTGGACATAACTCAAGGACTCTTGTTTCGATCAGGTGAGTCTACCACATATTTTGAAGGGTTTACATAATTATGCAGAATCTTCTCCTAGTCAGTAACCAAGGATTATACAATCAGAGTCCCCACTTTGTATTCCACTTAAATCATACTGTTTTCCATTATTTTAAAAGTTGCAACTTTATTTTTATTGAGGGGAAGGCAACCGGAAGAAATGTGGTTATCATAAGATAGCCTTTCCTTTGGGGCATTGGAGATATTTTCCAACCCTAAAATTGTGATTTCTTTCTGACTGCCATTATGCTTGAACAAGTATCATTGCTTAATTATCTTGTTTTATTGCATTGCTAACGTGATGGACTGGATGGACAGAGAATTACTCTATAGCTTACTATTCAGATTGGAAGAAAGCACTGGAAAGAGCAGGTGTTTGAATTTTTCGGTTTTCTTCTTATGCTTTTCTTTCTCTCTTTCTCTTTGCCCCCTTTCTCACATGGGTAGCTAATTATCCTTGGATCATGTAAGCATGTCTTTGTGGAATCATAGTCTCCAGATTTAGTATTAACATCACATTGATACCTCCAGAGGGGCTTTCTGCTTCCATATTTATTCTGGCCGGTGCTTCAGCCATAACACTGTGTCTTTATTATATTGCCTCAAATTATTTCCAAACCTATGTTGAACAAAAGAATACAACATTGAAGACTCTTTTAATTTGAGGGCTCATATCTTGGTATACCCTGTTTATTTTTTTTAAAGTGTCCCATTGCAGATTGCAAGTATAAATTGTGTCAGAATTACCATTCGAAACTCTCTAACTTTAATCGGTAATTTCTTAGAGAGCGATAGAAAACATGGTGCTAATGAATAATGTACCCAGAAGCTCTTATTATAGGGTTGGCATGAATTTCACTTAATGACAAGCTTTCTCAAGCAGCAGTTGATTTTAAATCCTATTTTTCATTAGTAAAGTATAAAATGTTAATAATACCTTCCACTGTGCTGTTCTTTTGTAGCATAGTAGCATATATCTTCCCTGTTCACCATGGACTCTTTTAAAGATCTTACTAGTAACTTCCTGTATCATAAATAAGATTTGTTCAAGAAATAAAAATGTGTGTTTTCCCATTGTTAGCTCTATGTTTTTCTAATAATCACATCTGAGCTTATTATACAGTAATAGCCTTAAGATATTATTTTTTTAAATGTACTACTTTGGTCTTAATACTAGTTTTTAATCTCTTCTTGTTTCTATGAAGTCTGAATGAGATTTTCAAAATTGAATAATAATTTGATCCGTTAATCTTTTGAAGCTAGTAATTTTATTTTCCTCTCTTTGCAGTCTCTGAGGTTCGCAAATGAATAGAGCTTCATTACTGCAGTCTGCATTTAATAACCATTATCCATTATCTTGTAATTAAGACTCCCTGTAACGAATCATGAGGACAATGCAAAAATACATAGTACATTTCTTTAATGAACTGGAAAATGTTCATCTTGTTCTATTTAGTAATGAGTTGCTGAATAGTCATTAAATCCACTAGAGAATAGAGCTAGATGGATTTTGAAGACTGTCTTGAGTTTGTGGTAATCTATTAGAATTAAAATTTCATCTTCTATTTTTATCAACAGCTGATTAGAAGTCATTCTGTTTGACCAAATTGATTAGAAGACCATATACAAGGGCAGCTGTTGTTTAATGAAAGTTTTTAATGAAACTGTACCATGGAGACTTGTAATTACAGGCCTTAGAAAAGCTTTGAGTTGCCTTAGACCACAAAAATAGTATTGTGCTAAAGATTTCAAATTAGGAAAATAAAAATTACGATTTAATATAATAGTATAGATTTATTATTAATTTTAATTTCAACTAATCACAGTTGAATATTAGTCTACTTAATGTGTTACTTTTGACTTTTTCAGCCCTTTCATCTCTTAGTTTAGTCATTTAGATGAAATTGTGGGCACTGATGAAAGAACATTTATAGGGATAGCTATTGTAATTTGAGATATTTTCTCATAAGGTTTTTTCCCCCAAGCTGAGCAGAGGTAAGCTTGGCTAATGTTAGATTTACGTGAGCTCTGAAGAGAGTCTGTAGTGCTGTGTGGTGTTGGTAATTCAAAATATAGCATTTATTTCTCTAAGGTAATTTTGTTTTAGCAGAAGGGCAAAGGAAGCAATATTAAAATGAGAAGTAAAACAAAAGTGTGTCCTACTTAGTCCCATTGGAAAATCCATTTTTCTTTTGACAGTAGTAAAGTATTAATGTACTTTCTAAAATATTTTGTGTAATTAAAGCTAGATCTTATTCCTTTCTTAAAAAATAGCCAGTGTCTGCATGCCTGAACTATTTTTAGTATCTTGTGGTCTCTGGCTCTCAGTTGTCCTTTCTCAACACATCCAATACAGACACTAAATTTAGCATCTTAAGACTAGTGTCAGACCTCATGTTACCTAAAGGACAGAGCCCAATGTCTATAGGTTCAAAGCTGTCTATAATATTTTCCTAAGGGATATTTACAGTCACATCTTCTAAAACATACATTCATATATCTATGTATATGCCCATCCTCCCACCTCACCTCCAACACAGACTTCTTAAATGTGTTCATTCATTATTGTTTGTATGCCTTATACTTTCTTTGCTTTTGGTGTTTCTTCTTATGGTGGTGTTCTTCCACGTGTGCCCTCTCATCTTTAAATTTTGTCTCTCCTTCAAGCTCTGTAACACATTCCTTCTGTTCCACGAAGCCTTCCCGTATTATTCTAGCTAAAGTTATTTTTCTGATCCTTTGTAATTCTTATTGATCATAATACTTACTGGGCATATGATATAGTTTGGATTTTTGTCCCGTCCAACTCACATGTTGAAATGTGATTCCCAGTGTTAGAGGTGGGGCCTAGTGGGAGGGGATTGGATCATGGGGGTGGATCCTTCATGAATGGCTTTAGCACCATCCATTTTGGTGATGAGTGAGTTCTTGCTCTGAGTTCACGTGAGATCTGTTTTTTTAAAAGAGTGTGACACCTCCCCCCATCTCACTCCCACTCTCACCATCTGACATGCCTGCTGTCTTTGCTTTCTGCTGTGATTGTAAGCTTCCTAGGACCCTCACTAGGAGCAGATCCCAGCACCACACTTCCTGTACAGTCTGTAGAATTGTGAGCCAATTAAACCTCTTTTCTTTATAAATTACCCAGTGTATTAGTCCACAGGCTGTAGAGGAAGCACGGCTGGGAAGGCCTCAGGAAACTTTTAGTCATGGTGGCAAGGGAAGCAGGCATGTCTTTAATGACTGGAGCAGGAAGAAGAGAGAGCAGGGGAGGTGCTATACGCTTTGAAACAACCAGATCTCACAGTAACTCACTATCACGAGAACAGCACCAAAGGGGAAATCTACCCCCATGATCCAATCTCTTCCTACCAGAGACACCTGAACATTGGGGGGTTACAATTTGACATGAGATTTGGGCAGGGACACAGACTTAAACCATATCACTCAGCCTCAGATATTCCTTTGTAGCAATGCAAGAATGGACTAACACAGAAAACGGGTACCAGGAGTGGTGTGTTGCTATAAAGATAGCTGAAAATGTGGAAGCACCTTTGGGACTGGGTAATGGAGAGGTTGGAAGAGTTTGGAGGGCTCAGAAAAAGACAGGAATATAAGTTTGAAACTTATCAGAGACTGGTTAAATGGTGTGACAAAATGCTGGCAGAAATGTGGACAGTGAAGTCAAGGCTGAGGAGGTCTCAGATGGAAATGAAGAAGTTATTGAGAACTGGAGTGAAGGTCACCCCTGTTATGTCCTAGTAAAGAACTTGGCTGCATTATGTTCATGCCCTAGGGATCTGTGGAAATTTGACTTTAAGGATGATGAACTAGGGTATCTGGAGGAAGAAATTTCTAAGCAGCAAAGCATTCATGATGTGGCCTGGATACTTCTAACAGCCTACAGTCACATGCAGGAGCAAAGGAATGACTTACTGTGAAACCTTATATTTAAAAGGGAAGCAGAGTATAAAAGTTGGGAAAATTTGCAGCCTTTCCCTGTGGTAGAGAAGGAATTCAAGCTATGGAGCAACCACTGGCTAGAGAGATTAGCTTGACTAAAAGGGAGCCAAGTGCTCATATATAAGACAGTGGGGAAAAGCCTTGAAGGCATTTCAGAGGTCTTCAAAGCAGCCCCTGCCATCACAGGCCCAGAGGCCTAGGAGGAAAGAATGGTTTTAGGGGACAGGCCCAGAGCCCCACTGCCTTGCACAGCGTCAGGATGCTGCCACCAGAATCCTGGAAGCTCTAGCTCCAGCCTCCACTGAAAGGACAACTGATACAGCTCAGGCTGCTGCTGTGGAGGGTACAAGCTGTAAGCCTTGCTGGCTTCCATGTGATGTTAAGCCTGGAGGTGCATGGAGTGCAAGAGTGAAAGGGGTCTGGCAGCTTCCATGCAGATTTCAGAGGATGTGTCAGAAAGACTGGGTACCCAGGCAGGAATTCTCTACTAAGGCAGTGCTGAAGGGAAATGTAGGGTGGGAGCCCACACACACAGTCTCCACTGCAGCACTGTCTTAGTGGAATTGTGGGAAGGGGGCTGCCACTCTCCAAACCCCAGAATGGTAGAGCCACCAGCAGCTTGCAACTACCACATGGAAAAGCCACAGGGCAGAGCTTTCTAAGGCCTTAGGAGCCCACCCCTTTCACCAGTGTGCCCTGGATGCAAGACATGGAGTCAAAGGAGATTATTTTGGAGCTTTAAGATTTAATGACTGCCCTGCTGGTTGGGGCTTGCACGGGGCCTGTAGCCCCTCCCTCTCTTTTTTGGCTGATTTCTTCCTTTGGGAATAGTAATGTTTCCCCAGCGCCTGTGCCACCATTGTATCTTGGAAGTAAATAACTTGTTTTTGATCTCACAGGCTCATAGGTGGAGGGAACTCATCTCCAGATAAGACTTTGGGCTTTAGACTTTGGCATTTTTGAGCTAAGGCTGGAACAAGTTAAGACTTTGCAGAACTATTGACAGGGTATTATTGTGTTTTGCAATGTGAGAAGGACATGAGACTTGAGAGGCCAGATGCAGAACGATACAGTTTGGATGTTTGTCCCTTCCCAATCTCTTGTTAAAATGTAATCCCCAATGTTGGAGGCAGGGCCTGATGGAAGGTGTTTGGATCATGGTAGTAGAGCCCTCATGAATGTCTTAGCACCATCCCCTTGGTGATGAATGACTTCTCACAAGATCTGGTTGTTTAAAAAGAACGATCTCTCTCTCTTGCTCCTGCTCTTGCCATGTGACATGTGTGCTCCCTCTTTGCCTTCTGCCATGATCGTAGGCTTCCCAAGGCCCTTACCAGGAGCCAATCCTGATACCATACTTCTTGTACAGCCTGAAGAACTGTGAGCCAATTAAAGTTCTTTTCTTTATAAATTACCCAGCCTCTCAGATATTCCTTTATAGCAATGCAAGAATGGACTAACACAGCATATGTTCAGAACAGCTTAAGTACCAGATATATTCTTATTTCCACCCACACCTAATCTCTAGACAATAAAGGCTTGGCTTGATACTTAAGGACTTCCAGTTTCAGCTTTAACATATAAAGAGCTTGGAAGTTGTCACTCCTGTCCGTAGAGCAAGAAAAAGCAGAATTAACTGAAAATTAGTGACTTTTCTCAGACCCATCAAAGACCTGAGGTCACAAGGTGTAGGATATTTTATAATGATGAGGGGGTCATTTCTCCAAGAAGACGTAACAGTCCTAAATATGTATGCATCTAGCAACAGAGCATCCAAATATGGGTCAAAAATTTGATAGAACTGCAAGAAAGAAATAAACAAATCTACTATTGTAGCTGGAAACTTCAAAACTCCTCTTTTAGTCACTGATAGCCGAAGCAGGCAGAATAACAGCAAAGATATAGTTGACCTGAACAGCACTGTCACTCAATATGATCAAATTAACATTTATAGAAAACTTCATCCAACAACAGCAGAATACATATTCAAGTTCACATGGAACATTAACCAAGATAGACCACATTCTGGTTCATAAAACACACCTTAACAGATGTAAAAGTCTGAAAACCACACAAAGTATGTTATCAGACCACAATGAAACTAAACTAGAAATCAATAGCAGAAAGTTAGCTGAAAGATCCCCAAATGTTTGGAAATTAAACAACACACTCCTAAATAACATATGGGTCAAATAAGTCTCAAGAGAAATTTTAAAATACTTTGAACCAAATGAAAATAAAAATACACCACTAAAATTTGTAGGATGTTCCAGAAGCAGTGCTTAGAAAGAAATGTATGGCATTAGATGCATATATTAGAAAAGAATAATCTAAAGTCAATATGCAAGCTTTCATCTTAGGAGGGTAGAAAAAGAAGAGCAATTTAAGCCTAAAGCAAACAGGAGAAATAGAAAGGAGAACAGAAATGATGAAATTGAAAACAAAAACAACAGAGAATTTTTTTTTTTTTTAAATATCCTAAAAGCTACTTTTTTTGGGGGGGGGGGGTCATAACATTGGTAAACAGCTAGCTAGGCTAATCAAGATTAAAAGAGAAAAGACATAAATTACCCATATCGGAAATGAAAGAAGGGTCATCTCCTCTTCCCATGAATATTAAAAGAATAATAAAGGAATGTATGAACAGCTCCATTTTCACAAATTTGATAACTTAGGTGAAATGGATCAATCCTCAAAAGACATAAACAGCCAAAACTCACAAGGAAAAATAGATAGTCTGAATAGGTCTTTATCTATTAAAGAAATTATTTACATTAAATTTAATTTCTTTTATAAAATAATGAATGTGACTTTTACATAAATTATACATCTATTTACACATTTATGTAAATATATAAAATAATTATATGATAAAAATTATTTAAAAATTTAACAGATTACTAAAAACTATTTATAACCTTCCAAAAGAAAGCACCAACTCTAGATGGCTTCATTGGTGAATTCTGCCAAACATTTAAAGAAGATATAATACCAGTCTTCCACAATCTTTTCCAGAAAATAGAAGAGAAATAGAAAGGAGAAATAGAAATAGAAAGAATGAGTGAGACCATTACTCATTCTGTGAGACCATTACTCCAAAACCAGATAAAGACATTGCCAGAAAGAAAACCTATAGATGAACATCTTTAATGAACATAGATACAAAAATCCTTAACAAAATATTAACAAAATGAGTCCAACAATGTATAAAAAGAATTATATGCCACAACCAAGTGGGATTTATTCCAAGTATGCAAGTCTGGTTCTCAACATAATATAATCCATATCAGTAAGCCAAAGAAGAAAACTCATATGATCATATCAATTGATACTGAAAAGGCATCTGACAAATTCCAACACCCATTTATAAGAAAGACTCAGCAAACTAGAAATAGAGGGAAATATCTTCAACTTAATAAAGAACATCTGCAAGCAAACCTCAGCCAACATACTTAATATTGAGAAACTGCATGCTTTCCTGCTAAGATCCTTCTGAGGACAAGGCACGGATATTCTCTCTTACCACTGCTATTCAACATTGTACTGGAAGTCCTAGCTAGACAAGAAAAGGAAATAAGATGTGTGCAGATCAGGAAGTTTGGTAGGCTAATAATGAGTCCTGAAGATAGGTTCACATCCTAATCCCTGAAACCTTTGTGAATGTTACCTTCTTTGGAAAAAAGAGCTATTGCAGGTGTGATTGATTTAAAGGTCTTGTGGTGAAATGATCATTCTGGATTATCCAGATGGGCCCTAGATGGCATCATGACAAGTGTAAAAATAAAGACACAGAGGGAGGTTACACTTATAAACAAAAGGCTATATGAAGACAAAAGCAGAAATTGGAGTGATGCGGCTGAGAAATGGTGAAAGCCATTAGAAGAAGCAGGGACAGATTCTCCCTAGAGTATCCACAGAGAGTATGGCTCTGATGGCACTTTTATTTTGGACTTCTGGCCTCCAGAATGGTGAGAGAATACATTTCTCTTGTTTTGAGCCACCAGGTTTGTGATCACTTCTTACAACAACCATAAGAAACTGGTATGAGAAGAAAGATATAAAACTGTCTTTGTTTGCAAACAATATGATTGTAGAAAATCCCCCCAAATCAACAAACTCCTGAAATTGCTAAATGAGTTTTCCAAGGTTACACAATACAAGGTTAATATGCAAAATTCCATTGCCTTCCTGTCTACCAGCAATATACAGTTGGAATTTGAAATTTAGAAAACTATTTGCAAAAGCATCCGGTATCCATGGATTCCACATATTTACAGATATGTGTATATAAATGGGTTAATATGCACATATATTTCCCTGTGCCATCAACTGAGAGAGCTAAAAGCAAGAACACTAGGGCAGCAATGAGCACAACTAGCACCCATATAGTAGTTTCCAATACCATTCTGCAGTAAAAGGAGCCAGGGCTCGTTGAAGAAACGACTTATACCAGAACTGATGCAGAAAACACACAAGACAAGCCCTGAGCATCTTGTAGTCTCAGAAAGTAAGTGCTTAAAAGACACAAAAATCCACATGATGCAAAGGGATACAGGAAGCAACTGAAAGAGTTCCCAGTGGCCAAAGCTGGAACTGTGTGTACAGTAAAGTAAATAAAGTAGTGTGGGATTATAACCCAAGTGTACAATAAATATCTTCAAGTCTATACTGATATTAAGTAAATTATTGTACATTTTAAAGTGGAGAAGGCACAAATCTTTCCATATAAAAAATTCCAGGCCGCAGGGTCCAAGATGGCTGAATAGGAACAGCTCCAGTCTACAGCTCCCAGCGTGAGCGACACAGAAGATGGGTGATTTCTGGGTTTCCAAGTGAGGTACTGGGTTCATCTCACGGGGGCTTGTTGGACAGTGGGTGCAGCCCATGGAGTGTGAGCTGAAGCAGGAAGGGGCATCACCTCACCTGGGAAGCGCAAAGGGTCAGAGAATTTTCTTTCCTAGCTAAGGGAAGCCGTGACAGATGGTACCTGGAAAATCGGGACACTCCCACCTTAATACTGTGCTTTTCTAACAGTCTTAGCAAACGGCACACCAGGACATTATATCCCATGCCTGGCTTGGAGGGTCCCACGCCCATGGAGCCTTGCTCACTGCTAACACAGCAGTCCGAGATCGAACTGCAAGGCAGCAGCAAGGCTGGGGGAGGGGCATCCACCATTGCTGAGGCTTGAGTAGGTAAACAAAGCGGCCAGGAAGCTCAAACTGGGTGGAGCCCACTGCAGCTTAAGGAGGCCTGCCTGCATCTGTAGACTCTACCTCTGGGGGCAAGGCATAGCTGAACAAAAGGCAGCAGAAACTTCTGCAGACTTAAACATCCCTGTCTGACAGCTTTTTTAGTGGTTCTCCCAGCATGGAGTTTGAAATCTGAGAACGGACAGACTGCCTTCTCAAGTGGGTCCCTGACCCTCGAGTAGCCTACCTGGGAGACACCTCCCATAGGGGCCGACTGACACCTCATACAGCCGGGTGCACCTCTGAGACGAAGCTTCCAGAGGAAGGATCAGGCAGCAACATTTGCTGTTTTGCAGTATTTGCTGTTCTGCAGCCTCCGCTGGTGATACCCAGACAAACAGGGTCTGGAGTGGACCTCCAGCAAACTCCAACAGACCTGTAGCTGAGGGTCCTGACTGTTAGAAGGAAAACTAACAAACATAAAGGACATCCACACCAAAACCCTATCTCTAGGTCACCATCATCAAAGACCAAAGGTAGATAAAACCACAAAGATGGGGAGAAACCAGAGCAGAAAAGCTGAAAATTCCAAAAATCAGAGCGCCTCTTCTCCTCCAAAGGAATGCAGCTCCTCGCCAGCAACGGAACAAAGCTGGACGGAGAATGACTTTGACGAGTTGACAGAAGTAGGCCTCAGAAGATCAGTAATGACAAACTTCTTTGAGCTAAAGGAGGATGTTTGAACCCAGAGCGAAGAAACTAAAAACGCTGAAAAAAGATCAGATGAATGGCTAACTAGAATAAACACCATAGAGAAGAACTTAAATGACCTGATGGAGCTGAAAACCATGGCACGAGAACTGTGTGACACATGCACAAGCTTCAGTAGCCGATTCAATCAAGTGGAAGAAAGGGTATCAGTGATTGAAGATCAAAGGAATGAAATGAAGCGAGAAGAGAAGTTTAGAGAAGGAAGAGTAAAAAGAAACAAAGTCTCCAAGAAATATGGGACTACGTGAAAAGACCAAATCTACGTCTGATTGGTGTACCTGAAAGTGATGGGGAGAATGGAACCAAGTTGGAAAACACTCTTCAGGATATTATCTAGTTGAACTTCTCCAACCTAGCAAGACAGGCCAACATTCAAATTCAGGAAATACAGAGAATGCCACAAAGTTGCTCAAGAAGAGCAACTCCAAGACACATAATTGTCAGATTCACCAAAGTTGAAATGAAGAAAAAAATGTTAAGGGCAGCCAGAGAGAAAGGTCAGGTTACCCACAAAGGGAAGCCCATCAGACTAACAGTGGATGTCTTGGTAGAAATTCTACAAGCCAGAAGAGAGTGGGGGCCAATATTCAACATTCTTAAAGAAAAGAATTTTCAACCCAGAATTTCATATCCAGCCAAACTAAGGTTCATAAGTGAAGGAGAAATAAAATCCTTTACAGACAAGCAAATGCTGAGAGATTTTGTCATCACCAGGCCTGCCTTACAAGAGTTTCTGAAAGAAGCCCTAAACATGGAAAGGAACAACTGGTATGAGCCACTGCAAAAACATGCCAAATTATAAAGACCATCAATGCTAGGAAGAAACTGTACCAACTAATGAGCAAAATAACCAACTGACATCATAATGACAGTATCAAATTCACACATAACAATATTAACCTTAAATGTAAATGGGCTAAATACCCCAATTAAAAGACACAGACTGGCAAATTGGATAAAGAATCAAGATCCATCAGTGTGCTGTTGGATTCAGGAGACCCATCTCATGTGCAGAGACAAACATAGGCTCAAAATAAAGGGATAGAGGAAGATCCACCAAGCAAATGGTAAAAAAAAAAAAAAAAAAAAAAAACAGGGCTTGCAATCCTAGTCTCTGATAAAACAGACTTTAAACAAACAAAGATCAAAAGAGACAAAGAAGGCCACTACATAATGATAAAGGGATCAGTTCAACAAGAAGAGCTAACTATCCTAAATATATATGCACCCAATACAGGAGCACCCAGATTCATAAAGCAAGTCCTTAGAGACCTACAAAGAGACTTAGACTCCCACACAGTAATAATGGGAGTCTTTAACACCCCACTGTCAACATTAGACAGATCAATGAGACAGAAAGTTAACAAGGATATCCAGGAATTGAACTCAGCTCTGCAGCAAGCAGACCTAATAGACATCTATAGAACTCTCCACCCCAAAATCAACAGAATATACATTTTTCTCAGCACCACATCACATTTATTACAAAATTGACCACATAGTTGGAAGTAAAGCACTCCTCAGGAAATGTAAAAGAACAGAAACTATAACAAACTCTCTGCCAGACCACAGTGCAATCAAATTAGAACTCAGCATTAAGAAACTCACTCATAAGCGCACAACTACATGGAAACTGAACAACCTGCTCCTGAATGACTACTGGCTACATAACGAAATGAAGGCAGAAATAAACATGCTCTTTGAAACCAATGAGAACAAAGACACAACGTACCAGAATCTCTGGGGCACATTTAAAGCAATGTGTAGAGGGAAATTTATGGCACTAAATGCCCACAAGAGAAAGCAGGAAAGAACTAAAATCGACATTAAAATTAAAAGAACTAGAGAAGCAAGAGCACACACATTCAAAAGCTAGTAGAAGGCAAGAAATAACTAAGATCAGAGCAGAACTGAAGAAGATAGAGACACATAAAACCCCTTCAAAAAATCATTAAATCCAGGATCTGGTTTTTTGAAAAGATCAACAAAATTGATAGACTGCTAGCAAGACTAATAATGAAGAAAAGAGAGAAGAATCAAATGGACACAATAAAAAATGATAAAGGGGATATCACCACCGATCCCACACAAATACAAACTACCATCAGAGAATACTGTAAACAACTCTATGCAAATAAACTAGAAAATCTAGAAGAAATGGGTAAATTCCTGGACACATACACCTTCCCAAGACTAAGCCCGGAGGACGTTGAATCCCTGAATAGACCAATAACAGGCTGTGAAATTGAGGCAATAATTAATATTCTACCAACCAAAAAAAGTCCAGGACCAGATGGATTCACAGCTGAATTCTACCAGAGGTACAAAGAGGACTTGGCACCGTTCCTTTTGAAACTGTTCCAATCAATAGACAAAGAGGGAATCCTCCCTAACTCATTTTATGAGGCCAGTATCTCCTGATACCAAAGCCTGGCAGAGATACAACAACAAAAGAGAATTTTAGACCAATGTCCCTGATGAACATTGATGCAAAAATCTCAATAAAATACTGGCAAACCGAATCCATCAGCACATCAAAAGCTTATCCACCATGATCAAGTGGGCTTCATCCTTGGGATGCAAGTCTGGTTCAACATATGCAAATCAATAAACATAATCCATATAAACAGAACCAAAGACAAAAACCACATGATTATCTCAATAGATGCAGAAAAGCCCTTTGATAAAATTCAACAGCCTTTCATGTTAAAAACTGTCAGTAAACTAGGTATTAATGGGATGTATCTCAACAAGAGCTATTTATGACAAACTCACAACCAATACCATACTGATTGGGCAAAAAACTGGAAGCATTCCCTTTGAAAATTGGCACAAGACAGGGATGACCTCTTTCACCGCTCCTATTCAACATAGTATTGGAAGTTCTGGCCAGGGCAGTCAGGCAGGAGAAAGAAAGAAAGGATGTTCAATTAGGAAAAGAGGAAGTCAGATTGTCCCTGTTTGCAGATGACATGATTGTGTATTTAGAAAACCCCATCGTCTCAGCCCCAAATGTCCTTAAGCTGATAAGCAACTTCAGCAAAGTCTCAGGATACAAAATCAATGTGCAAAAATCACAAGCATTCTTATACACCAATAACAAACAGAGATCCAAATCATGAGTGAACTCCCAGTTCACAGTTGTTTCAGAGAATAAAATACCTAGGAATCCGACTTAACAAGGGATATATAGGACCTCTTCAAGGAGAACTACAAACCACTGCTCAGCGAAATAAAAGAGGACACAAACAAATGGAAGAACCTTCCATGCTTATGGATGGGAAGAATCAATATTGTGAAAATGGCCATACTGCCCAAGGTAATCTATAGATCCAATGCCATCCCCATCAAGCTACCAATGACTTTCTTCACGGAGTTGGAAAAAACTACTTTAAAGTTCACATGGAACCAAAAAAGAGCCCACATTGCCAAGCAATCCTAAGCCAAAGAACAAAGCTGGAGGCATCATGCTACCTGACTTCAAACAATACTACAAGGCTACAGTAACCAAAACAGCATGGTACTGGTACCAAAACAGAGATATACACCAATGGAACAGAACAGAGCCCTCAGAAATACCACACATCTACAACTATCTGATCTTTGACAAACCTGACAAAAACAAGCAATGGAAAAAGGATTCCCAGTTTATTAAATGTTGATGGGAAAACTGGCTAGCCATATGTAGAAAGCTGAAACTGGATCCCTTCCTTACACCTTTTACAAAAATTAATTCAAGATGGATTAAGGACTTAAATGTTAGACCTAAAACCATAAAAACCCTGAAGAAAACCTACGCAATTCCATTCAGGACATAGGCATGGGCAAGGACTTTGTGACTAAAGCACCAAAAGCAATGGCAACAAAAGCCAAAATTGACAAGTGGGATCTAATTAAACTAAAGAGCTTCTGCACAGCAAAAGAAACTACCATCAGAGTGAACAGGCAACCTACAGAATGGGAGAAAATTTTTGCAATCTACTCATCTGACAAAGGGCATCAAAGAACTTAAACAAATTTACAAGAAAAAATTAACCCCATCAAAAAGTGGGCAGACACTTCTCAGAAGAAGACATTTATGCAGCCAGCAGACTTATGAAAAAATGCTCATCCTCACTGGTCATCAGAGAAATGCAAACCGAAACCTCAAGGAGATACCATCACATACCAGTTAGAATGGTGATCATTAAAAAGTCAGGAAACAACAGGTGCTGGAGAGGCTGTGGAGAAATAGGAACAGTTTTACACTGTTGGTGGGACTGTAAACTAGTTCAACTATTGTGGAAGACAGTGTGGCGATTCCTCAAGGATTTAGAACTAGAAATACTATTTGACCCAGCCATCCCATTACTGGGTATATACCCAAAGGATTATAAATCGTGCTGCTATGAAGACACATGCACACGTATGTTTATTGCGGCACTATTCACAATAGCAAAGACTTGGAACCAACTCAAATGTCCATCAATGATAGACTGAATTAAGAAAATGTGGCACATGTACAGCATGGAATAGTATGCAGCCATAAAAAAGGATGAGTTCATGTCCTTTGTAGGGACATGGATGAAGCTGGAAACCATTATTCTGAGCAAACTATCAGAAGGACAGAAAGCCAAACACCACATATTCTCACTCATAGGTGGGAATTGAACAATGAGAACACTTGGACACAGGGTGGGGAACATCACACACCAGGACCTTTCATAGGGTGGGGGATGTGGGAGCGGGGAGGGATAACATTAGGAGAAATACCTAATGTAAATGACAAGTTAATGGTTGTAGCACACCCACATGGCACATGTATACCTATGTAACAAACCTGCACACTGTGCACATGTACCCTAGAACTTAAAGTATCAAAAAAAAAGCTTGCCCTGGAATCTCATACCTCAGCATAAAGCATAAAATTTTTATCCATCTTTATGTCAGAACAAAAGTTTGCATCAGCTGTTGATAACACCAGTGAAAAAATATGATTAATAATAATTGCTTAAATTGTATCCGTGAAAGGTAAATGCACCTGATAGCAATAACTTATGCATACCCTTACTGAATGTGTGTCCCAAGCGAGGGAGTTTGGGAGTGGCCAGCCCAGAAATTATTCCTTTGTTTATGAAGAACATCTGAGCCCCTGGCCTGAACCATGGAAGTGAAACACAGGCTGTACATGAGATTGAGGCCCTAAGTTTTATGTTAAATGGTCAAGGTTGCCAGGTGGAGGTCATTAGGGGAAGGTCTTCAGTGAAAATGCTATATAAACTGCATGCTGTTTGTAAGTAGTTGCAGTTTTCCTGCGCTGCCCAGTGCCACTGGGCCATGTGGTTATGTTGTCCAGCCCACCAACACTGGACTTTCTCTTCTGTGCATAAGCCCTTAATAGAACCCCATATCTCCTTTGCTGAAAAAAAAAAATTCCAAGTAATTTATGTAGCCAAGCCCCCCTCGAGGAGGTGGATTATGACTTCCCACTCCTTAAGTATGGGATACCCATAATGACTTCTTTTCAAAGAGTACAGTTGAAATGGGAAAAAAATATAAGCTTTACAGTGGAGATACCGGGCCAACACTAACCACCTCAGCCAAGTGCTCATGGTCAACACCAACAGTGGTAAATCATGGTGCCAGTATGTGCCCTTGACATAATATGATGAACATAGCAGTTTCCCTCTGTGGTCTTCCCAAACCCATAACCTCAGTCCAGTGATGAGAAAAACATTTAACAAATCCCATTTGAGGGACATTCTACAAAACACTTTGTGGAATATAAAATACTGACCAGTACTTTCAGAACTGTCAAGATCATCAAAATAAAATAAGAAGAAGCTAAGAAACTATCACAGCCAAGAGGAATCTGTGGAGACATGACAAATGTAGTATGCTAGATGGGATTGGTTATTGAGTCATGCTAAAGAAATCTAAATGAAGTGTGGACTTTGGTTAATAATATATCAGCATTGGTTCCTTAATTGTTACAAAATGTACCGTAATTATGTAAGATAGCAATAATAGGGAAAACTGGGTGTCGGGTATTTGGAAACTGTATTATTGCTGTAATTTTTCTGTATATTGAAATTTGTTCTAAAACTAAAAGATTATTTAAAAATAAACTATTTTGTTCTGAGCCAACAGTCCAGTTTTGTTACTGGGACTGGAATGAAACACAAAATTATTTTCCCTTCTTCATTAGTCAGTTAAAGGTGGAAAATACTGTAGTTTTCTTTTTCTTGGTAGCTGTCTCCATCCATCTAGAAATTATTGAGCTCCTCCTGTGTGTCATGTTCTGAGGATACAGAATAATATAAGAAAGATGCAGCACCTGCCCCTAAACGTTAGACATGCAAATAATGTATGGGCCACTGTAGCTACTGCTGGGTTACTGTTGCTGCCATAGTAGATCTTCTGCTTTGCTCTCCTAAATATATTAGGAGAGAGTCTCTACTCCACCCTTCTGAAGGAGTTTGGCTCTTTTGATTAACTTTAGATGGTGTAGTTTTAAGAGATCATGCCTTGTTTTTAGATGTCCAAAGGTAGCCTTGTTTTTTTTTTTTTTTTTTTAATTATTATTATTTTTTTAGACAGAGTCTCACTCTGTTGCCCAGGAGTGCAGTAGTGCAATCTCGGCTCACTGCAACCTCCACCTCCTGGGTTCAAGCAATTCTCCTGCCTCAGCCTCCCAAGTAGCTGGGACTACAGGCACCTGCCACCATGCCCAGCTAATTTTTTGTGTGTTTTTAGTAGAGACGAGGTTTCACAATGTTGGCCAGGCTGGTCTTGAACTTCTGACCTTGTGATCCGTCAGCCTCGGCCTCCCAAAGTGCTGGGATTACAGTTGTGAGCCACCACCACCAGCCAGTAGCCTTGGTCTTCTGTCTTAATCTTCTCTTCCAATATGCTTAACATAATTTAGGTGATATCCATTATTATACCCAAAAGCCTTCTAGTGAATCAAAAGATGCCACATATTAGAAAAACACATCTTGATATCATTATGGATTCTTTGGGGATGTTTCCCTCACCTTCTTACATCTATGTGTTGGCTTTAATCTCTTCTTTTTGATTGTCTTATTTCTGATGTTGTAGGCATCAGGCATCAGTTCTATAGTCTGTTCATCCATGCATTTATTCATGAACTTAGTATATGCCTAGCTCAAGGCCTTTACACTTTGTTTTCCTGCGTGTAATGCTGTATCCCCACATTTCCTTCATTCAGTCTCTATTTGGATTTCATTAGTTAGAGATGCTTTTATGATAACTCTTTAAATATAGCTGCCCCTCACCAACTCCACCACTCTCTGTCTCGTTACATTGTATTACATTTCTCCATAGAACTTATCTCCACTTGACATTTTCTTTCTTGTCTTTCTCTTCTAGAACACCTGCTCACAAAGGCAGGAACTTTTTGTTCATTGGTTGGTCTATTCCCAGCATCTTTAGAGCAGAGTATGGCACATGGTAGTACTCAGTAAATATTTGTTGAGCAAATGCATGCATGGTAGTCATGTCTCCAATTTCAGGCAGCCTACAGACCCAAAGAAATGAAGGCTTCCAGTGACCTGCTCTGATGCATCGGTGTCCATGGAATTTGTACAGATTGCAGTCCTACCTAAATCCTTGCTTCATTTCTGTTTGTATAATAATTGAAAGTTTTCAGAGTGCTTTCGCATAGATTGTCCCTTTTGATGCTTTGTGTAATCCTATGAAGCAAGTAGGAATTTCTTAGACGTATCGTACAAATGAGGAATTTGTAAGGGGATGGAATTTCAAAGGTAACTATGAGAGCCAGAGCTAGAAACCAGATCTCGTGACTTCTAGCTCATCTGGTGATTACACGGGGTTCACGTTTCATCTCCACCCGTGTCTACATTGGTTTTGAGGGCAAGGTCTTGAATTTTCTGTTTTTATATTTTTCCATATGCCTTATACACAGTGTGCTTAATAAATAAAGGTGTATTTCTTTGGGCCTTTTGGCCACTTCCACTTTTATCTTTGACTTTGTTAATGGACTTTGGGAGGATCTTAGAGACTTGTTTTAGGTATGGTGCCATGGATTCCATAGGTTAGGGCCATGAATTTGCATACAAATCACTTAGGAATGTTGGTTATTAGATTCTGATTTAGTTGATCTGGTGTAGTGCCTGAGAGTATGCATATTTAACAGCCTCTGGTAATGCCCATGCTGCTGGTAATGCCCATGCTGCTGGTACATCTTCCACACTGACTATTTCAGGGCTTTGTAACACGTGAAAGATGTATTCTTTGTTTGACTGTCTGACTGTGTGAACCTAGGTAAGTTTATTGGAGACACTGTGATGGATTGTTTCGGCTAGATTACTTTGGTTAAAATCCTACCTTTCCATTTACTGTGTGATCTCAGGTAAGTTACTTAACTTTTCTGAGACTCAATTTCCTCTTTAAAAGTAGAGATCGTATTACTATGATCTCTATTTTTAGCTCATATAGGTATTGACTGAATTAATATTTGTAAAGCACCTAGATTCATAATGCATGGCACTTGATGAATCTTAACTACTGTGATCATTTCTTTGTCTCCTTGTATTATTCTGTTAAACTATATTAATAGGTTTAAGATACATTTGAAGGAAGGAAGTTGCTTAAGATATTTGCAAGGTTTAAGATATTTGCATGGTGTCTTTCATGGAAATGCTAATCTCGGAAGACAGTTCTTTCATTAATGAACAATGCAATAGAAATCAGCTAATGGTGATTCTTCTTGAGCTGTCACAACTGTATACTGTGTACTTTTCATTAAGCATGAGCAAATTAGGAGAAAATGAGTAGGCACTCCAGTTTTGTAGTAAAATGTTATGATGTATAATAGTAAGCATAGGGCATAAAATTGTTCTTCTTCATCTCAGTTATGTATTAAATGAACCAACTTGATTTTAATTGACATTGTGGAAATACGGAGGCAAGAGTATCAGAGGTCACAGAATATATTTCGTGCCTAATATAGTGATGGTAAGGGGGAAAAAGTATGGACATAATTATTTTAAAGGGAGATTTTGGTTCTAGTTTTTCCAATAATTAATGAAAAAGGACATTGGATTTCTTCAGGAAAAAATTTACACAACTCATTTATCCCACTGACTCAAAAGTGTAAAAAAAAAAAAAAAATCTTTAGTTAACATGGAGTTTTTCTTCTTTTTGTTTTAGGATCAGATTTTATTAAGACCTCTACTGGAAAAGAAACAGTAAATGCCACCTTCCCAGTAGCTATAGTAATGCTACGGGCCATTAGAGATTTCTTCTGGAAAACTGGAAACAAGGTATATTATTGCCAGCAAATCTTTCTTCAGAGTAAAGATAATGTTATTTATAATACTAGTTACAGCCACAATAACTGTCTTTATATGGAGAAACTGTGAATGAATTACCTTTGTTAAGATAAATGTTTAATTTACCTTTCATTATAAAAGAACACATTGATGGAGAAAAATTGTGATTAACAGAAAGTGAGTTGTGAGTGTGGGAGTGAGTATGTGTGATCAAGATGTAAACTCACTTTATGTCCTTTTGTTAACCGAAGACAATTTTGTCACTGACAAGAGATTCCTAAATGGGTTCTTTAACGAACTAATTCTGCTGCAACACAGAGGCTTTCTCACAAGGCGTTGGCCAGTGAAAACAGGTTAATGCAGAAATTAAACTTCCTTGAGGAATGGAAAGAATTTCAGAGTAACATTTATTGAATGATAAGCTGTGGTGGTGATATGAAAAGTATGCAATATAATGGGAAATAATCTTTTCCTGTCATTATTGAAGGACACACATAAATTGGTTTTTCTGTTGGGAAACCCCCGGTCCAGAAAAACTTATTACTTTTAATAATATGAGGTGAAGAGAAAATTCTCGAGGAGATGAACTTATTAAACAAAATAATGAAATGCTGTGAAACAGCAGGGAAAAGGTAGCTAGACGTTATATAGCTCTTGAATTAAATATCAATTTTTGCGTTGTATGGCAGTTGGATGTGCTCTTTGGAAGACTGTTAAGCTGAGGAGGATGTATACTAGCTTTTGTCAGCTTTTCGAAAAATAATACATATTTTTTGAAACATATGAAGTTAAAAGGAAAAATGCGTATGAGGTGCTTTTTTAAAAATGAGTTTGGATTTTCCTTTTCATCTCAAGTTACTTGTTTAGCTGCAAATTATCTCAAAGGATTTTTTTTACATGATTGGAGAGAAAGGTTGTGTGTGTGTGTGTGTCTGTGTTTAATGACACTTTCCCTTCCTGAGAGGCATCTTTTAAATCTAGTCTCTTGATTTCTTCCGAATAGAAACCCAAAAAAGACCTTTAATCCTTTGTCCATTGGATGTGATGACTTTATATGTAAGTGTAGCTTCAGTTTATTTTGGAATAGGTGATTTTTTTTTTAACACACTAGTTTATGAGAGGAAATAAACTCCTTCCAGAATTTTCTCACTTAGAATAACTTCACATCTTAATTATGAATAGGATAAATATCATTGTGATCTACATGAGAAAGCTGACCCAACTTGAATAACCTCTACCTGGTAGACTTTCTGCAATTATCCAAATAAGTTAAAAGATTTTTTTGTTTAAATAAGCTGTAAAAATGATAAATCTATCTTTGGTCCTCAGTTGAAACTACCACCACTCATTTGATTGTGATTCTCATTCTTAGCCAAAGAACATCAAACCACATATGAAACTTTTCATACTTATAGATGCCTGGGCCCCCATCCCTGATGGTTTTGGGTCTGGCGTAGTCCTCAGGCAGCTGTTTGCGTTAAGTTCCATTGCCAGGGTTCAAACTTGCCACTGGGGACCCAATCCAGTTTTGTTCTCAACAAACATTTATTGGGTAGTTAACCATTTGCGATGTTAACCTGTGTTAAATGCTGGAATGGATAAATGAGTACGTCCCTTCTCAGGAGAGCTCTTAGACAACAAGCAAAGAATGTTAATGAAATTTTTAAGTGCTCAGTGTTCCAGGCCAGAGTACAGAGGGAGGGACACTTTGTTGTCTTTCAGTCCTTTCTTTTTAATTGTATTGATTCTTTCCCTTGGTAATAAATAAGTCCATCCTAGTTTTATTAACACAAAGACAGGTACAGGCCAAATTGTATTCATTTAATCATATTTGATTTCAAACAAAGAGATTCTGTGTATGTGTTTGCAAATCAGGTGCAGCCTTTCGGGTTGTTGACAAGTTGCTTGCGCAGCCCTTAGACTATAAAGTTTCTACGTCATTGATTTAAGGGTGTTTTCAAATGAGATAGGCCACCTTCCAGACCATGATTAGTGTCACTCCTGAGAAGCAGAGGTTTAATATTTCATAACTGATTTCATTGCAGATTTATGTTTTCCATATTCTTTCTCTTAAAAAAAAAAAAAAGGATAAACTTATGTTAGAACCTCTCTGGAAACAGACTTGCTGACACAAACTGAACTGTATAGAAAATCTATAAGAAGCACTGCCTAATTGACAAAAATGCTCCTATGATTAACATGTACGCTAATATCAATTAATTGATTTTTTTGGCTTCTTCTCAACAAATAACCTCATCCTACTTAACCCGCCTACTACCTTACAGAGTCATAGCTTGGGCTCCAGAGTAACAGCAGATACCTTTGGAATCCCTGCACTGCTACTGCTTAGTTGTGTGATGTTGTGTAATTGAGGCAGGGAAACCAGTTAAAAGACTTTTACTGATACTTCCTGTGAGAACTGATAAGTGAGAGTATAGCAGAAAGTGTGCATATGGGGGATAAGGAAAGTAAGGAGGTAGAATTGGTGGTGTGGCCAGGGAATGGTGGAGTTTGGGTTAAACTGGAAGGTTTCCTGCTTGGGTAGATAATAGACTATATTCATTTAATGTCTCCCTTCTCTAGCATTCTGTTAGCAGTCATCTGCTGGGGCAACCAGTCATAGCCCTGAGTGATAAAATGTGAGAGATTTAGTACTCGGGCTCTGAAGTGTTGTTCTGACCACTAACATCTATAGATTCCCGACTGTACTGGATAGCCAGGTTCCCGAAACATGTAAATCCAGATTATCAGAGTTTTATTATATATGGAACATATCTTTCATTTCCTAGTGGATCCAGGGACATCATTTATGAATATTAGATATTGACTGAATTGGGCTGTGTTATGGTCAACCCTTAAAGACTACTGGAGTATGAGGAGCTCCCCACGGTGTTTTCCTACTACCCTTATGTGACTGGTCTGCCAGCTTTTTAGCATTGTGTGTGCCTGCAACTTAGAACAAAAATCCCTGCAGTTAAATTGATTAAAACAACTGTCAACTTTCCTTGCTGTATTGCCGCCAGTTTGGTTAGGGTAACCTTGCAGCCTTGCTGATTCTGTCCTTTGATTTTAAATGCGTGTGTCTTTTGAACCTCAAGATGAAGGCTGAGAAGTGACTCTACAGGCTTACTTGTAGAAATGTAGAATGAGTGGGCTTTTGTGATCTGTCTTCCTATGTATTGACACCTTCCTTGTTTATTCCAGGTTCACAGCTATAGTCTAGATGGTTGAGGTTTATGACTTTCCAGTAAGTGAAATGTTAATGAGGGTTACTAACCCTCAGTAGTATCTCTTCAGAAGCAGTGACATTCTTCCAAAAATCTTGGGAAAGTTGTTCCGTAGTATGAATGGGCATGAGTCACTGATCTAAGCCCTTTCACCGGATGAAGTGAAAAGATTTTTTTTTTCCAACAAAAGAGGGAGAGACAGAGAATAAACACTGTGATAAACATATTATTATTTTTAAAAGAAATCCAGTAACAATAAAGATTGTTCTATTCTCTGACTTCCCATTTAGATAGGCTTTAAACCAGCAGGAGGCATCCGCAGTGCAAAGGATTCCCTTGCTTGGCTCTCTCTTGTAAAGGAGGAGCTTGGAAATGAGTGGCTGAAGCCAGAACTCTTTCGTATAGGTGCCAGTACTCTGCTCTCGGACATTGAGAGGCAGGTGAGTAATAATCTCTGTCTTTGGAATAAATTGACACGTGTTTTTGAGAAAGGAATTGAAAAGTCAAATTGAGAAGTGGAGATAAAAACTCATCTGATTGACCTCATCCTACCCAATCCTCTACCTTTTCTTCCAAGCAAACCTCCATCACAAGTGAGTAGGGTGGAGATTCTGCCGAAGCGCATACTAGTGAGGCTTTATAATGAAATGTTCATTAAAACTATTCATTATTATTTGATAGTATAACTATTAACTGATGTGTATAATTATAGAATGATTGTTAATTAAACTCTGCTTTTCCTCACAGATTTACCATCATGTGACTGGAAGATATGCAGCTTATCATGATCTTCCAATGTCTTAAATTAGTCACCAGTTCCAGAAAAGTTCTTTAGGACAACGTTTAAAAATTATTTTTCTACACAATTGCTAAAATTATTTAATTAAAAAATTGGGTAATAGGTAACTGGCATTCCTCTCCTTAAAATTTCTACCGAACTTAAAGAATGGAATGGAAAAACCAAACTCATCCACATGTGGTACTCATTTCAGGCACATCTGAAATGATCTTAATTACTAGAAGATCTGCACTATTAACTTTGTGAAGGGTTTCTCCTAAAAACTCTTAAGTAAAATGTTTATGGTAGCTTTGACAACATCAAATTCTAAGGGGGAAAAAAACAATATTAAACTGCCCAAGCAGTGTGCTCTAGCAAAGGAAAATGCAACATCCTGCAAGTGCTGCTGTAACGACTTCAGGAGTCACTGATTCAGCACTAATTTCCTGCCGTGAAAACTCATCTTTCGTTTTTGCAATGGGTATGTGCTTTTATTAATTGTCGTGCTGATGAACTTTCTGGCATTGTTATATACAACTATGAATATCATTAAAGTTTTTTAAATAATAAAGTTCCTATAGTTTATTTTTTTTAAAAAACTTAAAAGTATTACAATACATAATGAAAAAGTAATACATGAAACATAAAAAGAGATTTGATCAGTGAGTCTCTGAATCTCTCTAGTTGATTCCTTGGGTATGTATCTGTAAAACACGCTAGTACATTATTAATGAATGCAACTTATGTATGTATTCTGAAACTCCTCAAATTTTCTGGTACAGTGAATGGAGGAAAACAGTAGATATTAACAGTACTTGCTATGTAATAAGCTTTACATGTATCAATTTATTTAACTCTGATTTAATCCTTGTAATAGTAAGGTAAATACAGTAAGGGGTTTGATCCTTATAGCAGTAAGTACTGATGTAATCATCCTTTTATACAGACAGGGAACTGAGGAACAAAGAATTTAAGCAACATGCCAAAGGTTGCTCAAAATTAGCAGAGTTAAAAATCAATCCCAAGCAGAAAGGCTCCTCCCAAGTGCATGCAGTCACCCCCAGGTCTCCCTTTCCTCCGGTACACATAGTCGGGTGTACATAAACAGAGCTCCCCATCAGCTGAGGGGACGGTAATCTGCCTCGTGCTGTCTGGTTTTTCTGTTCTCTGTCTGTCCCAGCCTCGCTGTTCTAGAGATTCTGCTTGCTAGCACCTCTACCTCGTTACAGAATGTGTTTCTTTAAATGGTGATTTTCATCAGGAGAGTCTTTTTCTTCCCTGAATGGCTCTCCAGTTGCTCATAAGCAAAAACCTGGACTGGAAGTCAGTTTTGGTTTCATCTTCTCACCTGCTGAATTCTAGCCTGAACTCTCCCTCTTTCTTTGACTCCTTGGTCCAGTCAGTTCACATCTCTTGACCTCAGTTTCTTCATCTGTAAAGAAAATGGGTTGGGGCAGATGATGTCAAAGTTCTTTCAGACCTAAAATTATATTACCCTGAGGATAATTAGAACAAATTCAAGAAAATGTTTTATGGCTAAAAAGAGAAAACACTTTCGTACCAATCTAAATTAGAATTTGCCTCTCGGGAGACAATTTAGCAAGTCCCGCAGAGCACCTCTCTTAACTGTAAATGAAATGACTAAAATAAGAATAGAAAAGAAATTCTGTTTTCCCCATTGCCTTAGCAGGATGCCAACTTTTGACTTGTGCCTTTGGATATGGTCAGTGGCTCCGAACGCATATTCAGCCTCATAATATGCTAGCCCAGGTGCCCACCAGTGCAATGGCCAGTCACCTTTGGAGAAGAAACATTACAGAAAAATAATTACAGTCTATCATCTTTGACGCTATTCCAATTTCACAGGGGGTTCTGTTTTCCTCCCATTAAACCCAGCTGGTCATTTTAGTTGATCAAGTGAACAGGCATCATTATCTTCAATTTTAATTTATATGAGGCATCCACTGAAATTGACCTCTGTGGACAATTACAGATTCACATAGGAAATTAAGATTAGTGAGTCCCTCAGACCTATTAGAGGCTGATGAGCATGGCCTGATCTAAAGGTAAGTAATGTTATATTTGGGGGGAAAATTTATTCCAAGGACTGTGGGACTGTTCATCTGGGAATGTCTGCTCATCCTTACCTGGCTCTTGAAATCAAATGTAACACAGATGACTTTAATAGGAACACCCTCATTAATGTTGATTGCTATGAAAACATAAGAGGAAGAGGTCATTTCTGAGGTGACTATGATTTACTACAAGCTGATTTGTGTACTTCAGAACATTGGGATCAGATGCTTTATACAATCAGAAAATGACCTTCTATGTTCTGTGTTTAAAGCTTCTAAGTTAATAAAAGCACCCTGCCTTGTTGCAATTGTTCAGTAAGCATATTAGGCTTTAAAGTTATTTTTGAAACAATCAGTCATAATGTGGGAGCATAAAGAGACTTTAGAGAACATGTAGTTCAACACTTTTTTTTTTTTTTTACAATGAGAAACGAAACAGATTGGAGAAGTCATTTGTGCAAGACCACATAGAATGTCAGAGCTGATGCCAGAACATACATCCCCACCACATGACGAATTAATTTACAACACATACCCTGGTCTTTGGAACTGAACATTTCTCACTTGTTTATGCACCCTGCTATATCTAATCATGTTTGTCAGCATGTAAACTTAAGACTTACGAGAGATTCACGTTTGCCTCTTGGAGTCTTCGAAATGGTGTTTTAGAGACCAACCTTCTCAATCTAGCCCAAGTGATAGTGTGATAGCATGGTTGATTTCATCTGTTAGAATCTCAGAATTTTGGATGACCTCTAGAACTGATTTTTTTAAAGGGTTGAATGTTACTTTGTTTTGTTTTAAGGAAGAAAAAGACGTGTTATGGGGGCTTGTTTGGATTCTAATTTGTATACACATGGAGAGGAAATGACGTGTAGTCACAAAACAGTTTTATAATTAAAGTATTCTTGCCCCATTCTGGATTATTTCAACACTGATGAGAAATTCAGACAAATTGGTTCACATGAAAAATAGTTTGTAGAGACCTGTGGTAGCAGTGGGAACTGTTACAGATATCTGGAAGTGTATCCTCCCAACAACATAACATAGTCTCCATCCTGATGGAGCAGAACAGTTTGCTATGTCATACATACGTGTCTTACAGAAACCCAACCTGTTTCTTTGGAAAAATTAACTTACACTTCTAGTACAGAGAGAAACCAATATTGATTTTTCTTCCATCTACCTGATATTGTACACATCATAAATAGGGCCACAGTGCAGAGGTGTAAAGAAGAAGAAAGAATTTGAATAGATCTTACCTTCCAAGACAGTGAAATGTTATGCCCATTTTGGTGCTAGGAAAAAGGTATGAGGTGAAATCAATTTCTACTTTTATTTTCCTGATCACACTCAGGGGCTTTGCCTCCCAAAGAAAATATGTATTTTACAACCAGCACCAAATGATCCTTTTTAGAAATGACCACAGGTAACATCTGGCTGATATATCAAATATGTAGTAAAAATAATCATTTTTAATTAACTAAAACCTGTTCAGGAGAGAGTCAGAGGAATATCCATCTGGTCCATTCAAACTTAATAGGACAGATGAGGATCAGGATGTTTAATGCAATATACGTGAAATACTTAGTGACCTTACAATGAACTAAAACTTTTTATTGGGAAAAAGAACACAGATGAGGAGGAAGAATTGGAATATCTAGAAAGGACAGACCTGAAATTTGATGTTTTTAGAAGTACATCTTGTAAAACAGGTAGAATATAAGAAACCTAGGTCGCATGGCATTAGTTTCTATTGTCCAATGACAGGGAATGTTTTCAATTCATTTGAACAATAAAATAAGTTTATTCTTTATTCTGGAGGTTGGCAAAGAGTTTTAAGAAGTGATAAGTACCTTATAAGAAGTGATTATAAGTAAAGCTTAAAGGAACTGGGATTATTTAGCCTGAAGAGAAGATCAAAGGGTTCTTAATGTCTGACAATCCCAGGAAAAGTTACTTCTATATTAGATTTTAGGAACGCGTCCTATATCTCCTCTATAGAAGAAGAAATGAAATTTATGCTACATGTGAAGTTAGGTTCTAGGTAAGGACTCCCTGAATGGACTAGAATGTGTTATTAAGAAGGTACATCTTACTATTCTCAGTAGTAGACTTGTCTTTGTGTTTGATGGTTTGGTTGTGCTGCCAAAAAAAAAAAGTGTTTTTCAAATGGAATCACTGGAAGAATTAGAATTTCCAATTCAATAAGTTAGCTGTAAAGCCTGAGAATTTGTATTTCCAGCAAGTGCCCAGGTGATGCTGATGCTGTTCTCTGGGAACCACACTTTGGGAACCACTACATTAGAAATCTTTGCACTCAATACCTGGATTCCAAATTAAATGTGTCTATTAACCAGTAAAATTCACCAGCTGCAGCACTTCTTTATCATGAAGCTCTAGGATGAATGTGTATATTTTGCTGCTTTTCATAGCCAAGAACAGGAGAGGGGACAATGGAAATGACATTATCCCTTAATCCTTTCACACTAGGCAATGAACTTGATTTCACTTTGTGCTTAAAAGCAAGCTTTGGAGCCTAGAATAAATTAGATGAATTTAGAATCATTATCCATAAAATCTCCAAAGGATTTTGGCAAGCCAAGATTGTAAGATTCAGCTGTATTTGATTCTACCAGTCTGGAATGCTATAATTTTTGGTGATTTATATATAATGTACTTTAAAACCAAGACATATTTTAACAGAGCCCATTCTTTAACTTACATTTAGAATAGATAAGATGTTCTAGGGAATGGTATGTTTCACAGATACTTGGCTTATTTTGAAGGTACTGTGTATATGGTCTCTAGAGCAAATGAAAATGTTAGTTCCTTGGTCTTTTCCACATAAAATGATGTTTTAAATTTGTTTTTTTGCTTTGTTAAGTGTTTGCTTTGCCAGTACTATAATGCACTTAGGCACAGTTCTTAATCATAAGCAACATAACTCTACCTAGTTTAAGCAAAAAAAGATACTTATTCTTAAAGCGTGCGGTCTTACAGAATATCCAGGATGGCCAGATAGTGGGGAATTTTATTAGGCCATTCTTGCATCGCTCTAAAGAAATCCCTGGGACTGGGTAATTTATAAAGAAAAGAGGTTTAATTGGCTCATGGTTCTGCAGGCAAGGAAGCATAGTGCTGGCATCTGCTCAGCTTCAGGGAGGCCTCAGGAAACTTACAATCATGTCAGAAGGTGAAGAGAAAGCAGACACATCACATGGTGAAAATAGGAGCAAGAGGCGGAATGGGGAGGTGCCACACACTTTTAAATGACCAGCTCTTGAGAGAATTCACTATGGCAAAGACAGCACCAAGCCATGAGGGATCTGTCCTGATGGCCCAACCACTTTCCGCTAGGTCCTACATTCAGTGTTGGGGATTAGAGTTCAACATGAGATTTGGGCAGGGACAAATATCCAAACTACATCAGAAATAGAGGCAGCTAGGTAAGAATAATGCTCAAACCACTCTTTAGAACTGCTCTTACTCGCTTCTTGGCCTTTTGGCTAAGATCAAGTGTAGACCTGATGGTATTGCCTCATTGGTACTGCCTCAGGGCACTTGATACCAGAACCCCTGCCTTTGCCTTCCCTGAAAGTTGGGTTTATCACAGTGGCCAAAGACGAATTCCTCATGTTGATCTCTTGAGTATCAAGTTCCCGTCTGGGTATGTCTAATTGTTACAGTGTTGGCCACATCCCTGTACCTTAGCTGCAGAGAAAGCTGAGAAAGCAAGTTTGGGCTGCCTTCTTGGGGAAAAGGGCATATCATGTTCAAAAGATAGTGGACGGTCAAGTGTCACAGTTGTCGACTACAATATAACAAGGTGGCACTGGAGAGACAGTTAATGCTTTGTGTTAAGAAAGAACATGTTGCCCCGCTACTGTATTTCCATTTTCAGTTAGTCTCTAAAGCTGAACACTGCAAAGTTGCCCCTTGTTTCTTGGTCCCATGTAATAGGTCCAGAGAAGTCCTATGGAGTCCTTTTGTTTAAAGAAAATTGCACTCTCACCAGCAATATATGACAATGCCCTTTCCTCCAAATACGTATGCTTCTGTTTATTTAGACAGCTATTGACTTCCTACTGAGAACATGATGAAATTATTTCTTTCTACTTTCTTTCCCTTATCTTCCTTCAAAATTCATCTGATTTCTGATGTCAGATAGCTTTTATAACATATTCTTGAGGCTTGGAAATATATGTATAGCTCTATTACATGATTTATCAGCTTTAATAATAATATTCTGTTCTCTACAGATGAGAAAATCAGCATACCTACCCACCACCTTGTCCTCTTCTTCAAACTTTTGCTATATACTACATCATTAGAGTTTATAACATCTAAATTCTGTTCTGTGACCATAATCTCCACAGTTGTTTTTGTCTTAGTTGCAAAGTTAAATGCAGTCAACACTCATATTCTTTTCAAAGTTTGGCCTCTAGTAGTTTCCTGAAGAAGGGCTTTGGGACTACATTCCCTGATTTTTTGCAAGTTCAAAAATTTTATTTTCTTTACACTTTAGTGATTATTTGGCCATGTACAGTTCTTGGATCACACACTTTATTTCCTTGAGGACCTTGTATTACTACCCCAGTGTCTGCTAGCATTGAATACTGCTGTACATAGTAACAGCCTGACTTAAACTTTTGCCTCAGTCCAACAACAGATTTTTCTTTCAATGCCAGTAACCTTAATAAAACAAAATTCAAGGCTGAATGTTTTGTATCAGTTTTTCCTGGGGTTCAGTGTACCCTCTTAGTCTACAGATCCAAAACATATTTCTAGGAAGTTACTTTGAAGTATATCTTTAACATTTTTCCTTTTTATTACTATTTTTTAACTTTTCTTCAAGATGCCAGTTATTGCATATGTGTCCTGTCTAGCTATTACTTTCTCTAGTTCTGAGGGGTTTTTTTCCTACTTCATTTTATACTATTTTCTATTCCTGTCATCCTTTTTTCTTGCAGTGTTTTCAGCACAATCTGGTTGCTTTCAGTGAAATGTTTGTTTTCTGAGCTCTACCAAATTATATTTCATTTTCTATTGTCTGGAATTATCATCCCTGAGCTCTTGTATATTTGATATAAACTCTTGTTTTATAGATACAGTAGCTTTGTTTCAGTTTGTTTGTTTTTAAGACTTTGGCAATATGTTTGGCCCACATTTTCATCAACTTTATGGAAACATTTTTGTTGGTGAGTATTCTTTGTCTTCTATTTCCCCCCCTATTTGTTTTCTCTTATTTTGTTGGATTAGTTTTGCATAGATGCTCATTTTTTAATGAGATAAGTTTTTTCTGGACCAGGTACTGGCAAGAGGTTTGTGTGGAATAAATGCTACATCTGTCCACGTTCTAGGCTGGCAGGAATTCTTATTGTTCACAGACACATATGTTCTTTATGACACAGGATTATGTATTTGAGTGAATTATTTTGGCCTTAACTGTCCCTCGCCACCAGTGATTAGCAGCTTTAGGGCTACTCACAATGCATTTCTTTTCTCTGATTCTGCCTCAGTAACAGGCTGCTTCCTACACAGATATGGAATTGTCATATGCTTTCTCTGTTAGCTCCACCTCTCTCGTTTCTCTTCAATGCCAGATTGGGTGCAGGGAAACCTGCTGTCAGCCCATGCACCTATCCCCATTGATTTATAGAAGTTCTAGGCTTGTCTTCCTGGAGGATGCCACCTGTTTTGATATGCTGCCTTTGCCTGAAGCCAAGGAGTTGGAATTTGTATACATGTTACATTTGAATAGGAAGATTTATGTTTGGAATGCATACAAATTCTGATTCACATTGAAACAGTAGTAGACGCAACAGCAACTTTAAAACTAAAGTGCTAAGAAATGAGGATGTTAAGTGGCAGTTCCTGAGACATCTGTTGTTATTCTGTATTTCTCCCTCAGATAAAACTTATACCCATTGGAATGTGGAGGGGAATAATTAATAAAATTGGATCCGGAAAGTGCCTGACATGTAGAAACTGTTTGAAAAGTTCTAGTTAGTCTTTCTACCACCATGATGATACTACAGAAAAACTGTTAACACAAATGTAATTTTTCAATGAGTATAAGCATGCTTTTTCAGCTTTAGTTTTACCTCCTGGGCATCTTTTAAGCTCATCACTGAGCAACATCAGAAAAGAAGATTCAAACCTCAGAAGCCATCTCTCACTTTTCTGACTTAACTTTAACAACTGGTAGAGAAACCAGTTGTAGAACATTCTTTGTATCATTCTTATAAAATGATTGCCTTGTGTCTTTTTCTGATTCCCCTTCTATGGCAGGAAGGTTGCAAGGCCAGGGGGAGGGGAGAGTGAGAGGGGTCTAGGTTAAGTAGTTCTTATAAAGCAGAACTGGCAGAGGGGCTCTAACCTGGAGCTTTGCAAGTCTGGAACTCAAGAGTGAAGAGAAATCTGAATCAATAAGGGGCTCTAAATGTGTCAAAAAAGGCACAAGCTTGGGGTGAGTATAGGGAGCCAGGATTTAGGAGATTGCAGAATAAGGAATTAGGGGCCAGTGGCAAACAAGTCAGGCAGGGGTGGCCTAGAACAGAAATCTGGTTGGCCCGTGTATCCTTCCTTCATCATGATGGCACTCTAGACCCAGAACTTGTAAATGGACAGGGACAGAGCAGATAGTCTTGTGCTAAGTTTATTTCTCTACATTGCTTTTCTGCCCACCTTGAGTGGGAGCTCTTTGAGGGGTAAGCCCGTTGTAACCAGCTTTAAACTCCTTAAAGCATCCAGCCAAATATCTTAGAGAGTAAGTGCTCCAAATGTATTTGTTAAGCAGATTTAAAAGGTAATTATCATTTGGGATTAATACAGGGAAGATGTATAAAGTGAGACCGAGTCCACAAGATAAGCATAAATACTAGTGTCACTGAGGTAGACAAAAGTGCAGCTTTGCTAGTGAATTAAGTTTCAAAGTAAATGTGTGAAACATATTTTTGGAGGAGTTTTCATAAAATAACCACACCTGAAGTTTGATATATATTAATATGGGAGGGGGCTACAATTTACCAATAACTTTTCTAAGTTCAGACTGCTAAAACCTGCTGGATACGTTGCAAATGTATGAAAAATGGTTTAGTTTGGGGAAACAATTTTTATTCATTAAGCTGTTTGTTTTGATAGATTAAAAAGCACATATCTTTTTAAAACCAATGTTTATTTCATGTTTTGAGTGGCAGCAAAAATAATTGCAAGTTTGAAATCTTTGAAATATGTTTTAATGCTTTTAAAATGACTAAAATGTGCCAAATTTACCCACTGCTTAAGTCATTCCAAGGTTGAAAGTTTGTTTCGGTTTCCAAGCTTCATGGAACTAGGTAATATGTTACTGGATTATGTCTTTTAAACTGCAGTCAGTGTCTGTATCCTGGTGGACTGATTAGAACTTTTGACACACCTAGAGTAAGATTTTGCAGAGAAGAGATATTACAGTTGTGTGAATGCTTGTTTTGAGCTTTTAAAAAAAATGGATGTGAATTTTTTGAATATAATAGAATTATGCCAACATGATCTCATAATGGCATTTCAGTTGATAGATTTAGTATGTATATACCTGGTATTTATGCTAAGAATTCGTTTTCAAAAAATCCTGACTGCCTTTCTAATTTAAAAGATATTTTTGTTTTGATGAGACCAGGTATTTAAAAGGTTTGAATGAGGTCTATAAAATTCAGACCTAAGAACAGGTTCCAGTGTTTTGTGAGTGCCTACTAACATATATTGTAAGTTACTGGGAGTTCATGGAATGGTAGAATTCCTTGGACACATATTTGCTAACTAGTAATTCATAATTTACTGCACACTTCGTAAGTGGTGGGCACTATTCTGAGTGATTTAAATATATCAGCTATTTGTTCCTCACAACAGGCCTACGAGATAGGTATGAGTGTGATCATCATTTTATAGATGAGTTGATGAAGGTAGAAAAATTAAAATGCTTTGTCTTAAGACCATATATATAGTCAAGATTTGAGGCCAGTTATTCTGGCTCCTGTGTCTGTGTTTTTAGCTATGATGAGCTAGGCATTGTTTTGAGATGATGCTTTTGCACCGCACTTCTAAGAAAAGGAAACTCACCAGAATTATAGAATTTCAGGGGGTAAAAAGAGACCCCCAAAGGTCATTTAATCTAAACATCTAGCCAATGATCATGTTCTCAAGCAGTCTGCAGGCTGCTGTGTAGATGGGGAGAAATAGCAATGAAGTGGAATCTCTATAATGAGCTGTTAAGGGACAGAAACAATGCCCTCCTTCCAGGTTAAACATGTTATATCAGGCTTTTATGATATTTACTGCTGGGTCTTAGGGTCTGGGATTCGGCCCATGTTATTTCCAAAGCCTTATAAAATGAGCTGTGATACTGCAGGTTTCTACCATTATAGCTGTAAATACAAAACACACAAACACTCAAAGGCATCCACCCAAGTATAAAATTACTAGGGAAATAGGAAGGATGAAAAAATGAATTGTTGGGCTTGGGAGATAATTACTGGTGACCTTGGTCTGGCTAGATCTTGATAGGAAATGAGAGTAATTTCAAGGTCAGGATGAAAGTTGAGCAGAGATTTGTGAAGGTCAAATGGTGTAGAAAGATTTCAGATGGTGCAGTGACTTGCATAAATTATTATTTGGTGGAATGAGGGTGTCTGTGTACTTGATGCTTCTAAAGTTGTTGAAAGAATAAATGGGCCGGGCGCGGTGGCTCAAGCCTGTAATCCCAGCACTTTGGGAGGCCGAGACGGGCGGATCACGAGGTCAGGAGATCGAGACCATCCTGGCTAACACGGTGAAACCCCGTCTCTACTAAAAATACAAAAAAACTAGCCGGGCGAGGTGGCGGGTGCCTGTAGTCCCAGCTACTCGGGAGGCTGAGGCAGGAGAATGGCGTAAACCCGGGAGGCGGAGCTTGCAGTGAGCTGAGATCTGGCCACTGCACTCCAGCCTGGGTGACAGAGCAAGACTCCGTCTCAAAAAAATAAAAAAATAAAAAAATAAATGTAGGAAATAAAAATCTGACAACTATATCAGAGATGCTGTCATAGATATCTTTTCCCAAACTTTTTCAAAGTAGAAATAGTATCTTATTTGTATTTGTATCTTCGGTGCTGTGTATGTAAGTCTTAATATGACTTGACTTTATTTGTATGTAAAAAGTGCTCTATGGGTGGAGGGGAGAAGACATCAGGAGGTTAAAGCTTCATACAAGAGGTCACGCTTAAGTATGACTAGGGATTTTGTAGGTAGAGAATATTGGTTGTACTGTGTGTGTGTGTGGGGAGGGGCTGAGAGAGAGGCGGCAGTGGGAGATGTGATTCATCCCCATTCCTGTTTCCTTTTACGTGAAAGAAAACAATTAGGATACCTAACTCCTGGTTTCTCTTTCAGTCATGCTTCCTGTAAACCAAAAATAAAATCCTAAGCCTCCCAACCGACTGAATGGCCCGCATCTGGGCCAGCGTGGTTTCAGAGATACCTGAAAAACTGAATTCCTACCCACAAAAGGAATGGAGGTTGGACACATCTCATTAAACACCCTCCCTTTTAAGGTTTAGGCATAACTAGGCAGCATTAACATTAGAGATCATAAGCCTGACAAAACCGACTCTTTGTGGTAGCAAGATATCAAATTCCAGCCTGATTCTGATATAACATCATATAACAAATAGCAGACCCTGAAGGAAATAAAAATGCTTTAGCCCAAAATGTATTTCTTTGGCATATTTTGAAATGGCCTTGCAAAGCTGTCTTTTGTGGGAGAAATTTGCATCTATAGAGAATCTCTGTTAATATGGCAGGCCTCTTGTATATCTAGGAGAGATTAAGCATTTGACACTTTTTAAGGTACAAAATGATATTCACCATACATTCTCTCTGAAGGCTGTCATCAGGAGGCTTCATCTGCATGACAACCTTGGTCTCACAACCCCCCCATCTTAACACAAACATTCTATTCTATTGACATCCTCTTTAGATGAAGCTTAACCAATTGCCAAACAGAAAATCTTTAAATCCATCTATGATCCATAAGCCCCATGATATGGTTTGGATCTGTGTCCCCACCCAACTCTCATGTCAAATTGTAATCCCCAGTGTTGGAGGTGGGGCCTAGTGGGAGGTGATTGGGTTATAGGGGTGGAGTTCTTATGAATGTTTTAGCACCATCCCCGCTTGGTACTGTATAGTGAGTGAATTCTCAGGAGACATGGTTGTTTAAAAGTTTGTGGACCTCCCTACTTCTCTGTTCCTCCTGCTCCAGCCATGTGAAGTGCTATTTACCCCTTTGCCTTTCGCCAGTGATTGTATGTTTCCTGAGGCCTCTCCTGAAGGTGAGCAGATGCCAGCATCATGCTTCCTGTATAGCCTGCAAAACTGTGAGCCAATTAAACCTCTTTTCTTTATAAATTATCCAGTCTCAGTTATTTCTTTATAGCAATGCAAGAATAGACTAATACACGCCTCAACTTCAAGATACTATGCCTCTGATACAGGAGGTAGAAAGAAATTATTTAGGCAGATAGTGAGGGCAACAGAGTCCTTGGAAGAGCTTGCCTTCTAACAATAAGTCATTTCTTTTGTAATGAAGTCATTTCTTTTGTAATGAAGTCATTTCTTTTGTAATGAAGAGCAGCCTGAAGAATTGAGCTGCAAGCATAGATAAGCAAGCTGGAAGCTTGCACAGGGGGATACTGGCAGCTGTGTCAACAGAAAAGGGCTACCTGAGGGCCAGGCATGCCCAACATGGAAACTCCATCTTCCTTTTTTGTTACTACATGTACAGTAATAGAGAAATGGGCAACATGGTGCAGCTCAGGCAGAGAACCTGCCTGCATAATAAAAGATTCCGGTGGGGGCAGCCAGAAATTCAACCCTATGCAAGTGGATACCTACTCCTAACCAGTTTTTCACGCCCTATGCAAATGGCATGCCTGATTCAACCAGTCTTTTATGCTCTATGTAAATCAGACAATGCCTCCTCACCAGCTCATCTATAAACCCCCCTGAATTTCACCATGGATCCAGCAACCCATTTCTCTGGGACCCCTTTCTGCAGCAGTGAGCTTTCTTTTGCCTATTAAACTTACACTCTTAACCTCACTCTTTGCGTGTCTGCGTCCTTGTTCTCCTTGACTGTGGGACAGCAAACCTTGGGTGTTACTCCACACAGCAAGGCTGCTTCACCTCTTTAGGCTGAAACAATGTACACCTTTTATGTACAGATTTAAGATTTTACCTACACTTCTTGTTTCTCTAAAATGTATAAAACCAACATGGAACCTGACCACCTCAGACACACTTTTGGACACACTTTTGCAGGACCTCTTGTGACTGCTTCCTGGGCCATAGTCACACATATTGACTCCGAATAAGCCTTTTTAAATATCTTAGAGTTTGTTGTTGTTGTTGTTTTTGGTCAGCATTTCCCAGTGAAGATGGAGTGATTTATCTTGTTGACTATAGGATTAGGAACTGGGTGTTTGTATGTTGCTCAAGTCTCCTCCACCTTTTTCTTTGTAGTGAGCCTTTCCTTCATTATCAAAATTTAATAATGGGGACCGGGCACAATGAGTCACACCTGTAATCCCAGTACTTTGGGAGGCTGAGACAGGTGGATCACCTGAGGTCAGGAGTTTGAGACCAGCCTGGCCAATATGGTGAAACCCCATCTCTACTAAAAATACAAAAACTTAGCTGGACCTGGTGGCAGCCACCTGTCATCCCAGCTACTTGGGAGGCTGAGGCAGAAGAATCCCTTGAACCCAGGAGGTGATCGTGCAGTGAGCTGTGATGGTGCCATTGTACTCCAGCCTGGGCAACAAGAGTGAAACTCCATCTCAAATAATAATAATTCTAATGGGGCAGGGAAATATACTTGGGGGAAGCTTGCAGTTGTCTAGTGCTTTCTGCACCTGGGTATATGGGTCTGTAAAGTTTTGGGTATGGAGTATCAGGAAACCCATTGTTACCGTATACTAGCCCACATTCTTCAAAATCAACTTTATTGGTAATAAAGGCATTACTTGATTCTATCTGCTTGCTTTTTTGTTTTGTCTCAGTTTATTCTGAATTTGGAGAAGGTATTGAGCTCCTTCAAACATCAACATAGCAGCCAGAGACAGGCATTCTTGGAAGAGAAAATGGTAAGTGCAAAAATATGTAGAACTGAGAATTCATAATGTTTTTGAGAAGTAGTCAGAATTCTGCATGACTTTAAGAAGGACCATGCTAGAGAGGATAATTGAGGAAGGTTTAGTATTAAATCAAGAAAGGAATAATATGACATTTTAAGTAGTTAGACTTTATTTCTTTGGACTTTGTGGTTATCAACATATATTTTGGACAGCCCTAGAAGACCCTAAGAACTTCCTAGGGGGTTCGTGAAGCCAAAATTGCATTCACATAATACTAAAACATGATTTACCTTTTCTACTCTTGTTCTTTCATGACTGTGCCAGGGAGTGTCCTGGAGACTACATGATTGCAACAGATCAAATGCAGAAGCAGATATGAGATTTCCACTTCTACTATAATAGAATAAGCCAGTCACTAAAGAGATTTGTGAAAATGTAAAACAATGTCATGTCTCACTAGTAGGGTTTTTTTTTTTTTTCCCATTTGAAATAAATATAAACCACATAAACCAAGATCTTTGGTGCCCTCAATAATTATTAAGACTATAAAGAGGTCCTGATACCAAAAAGTTTGAGAATGACTACTATAGACAATGGAGAGCCCTTGGAGGTTTTATATCAGGGAGTCAACACAGTTTATACTAGATACCTAATTCTTTAGAAGTTACAAAGAATGGCATACCTAGTGTTGGCAAGAATGTAGGAAATTGGTATACCTATGTTCCAATGGTAGGAAAATGAATTGATACGGCCTTTAAGAAGGGTCTTGGCAATAAAAGTGCATAACCTGGCGAAGCATGGTGGCTCACACCTGTAATCCCAGCACTTTGGGAGGCCGACGTGGGGGGATCTCTTGAGACCAAGAGTTTAAGATTAGCCTGAGAAAGAAGACTCTGCCTCTAAAAAAAAAAAAATTAAAAATTAGCTGGGTATGGTAGTGCATGCCTGTGGTCCTAGCTACTAGGGAGGCTGAGGCAGGAGGTCACTTGAGTCTAGGAATTACTGAAACTATTCCAAATAATTAAGGAGGAAGGATTCCTTCCTAATTTAGGCTTTTTAAACAATTATTATTATTATTATTATTATTATTGTTAATTGCAATGGAGTCTCGCTCTGTGGCTCAGGCTGGTATGCAGTGGTGTGATCTCAGCTCACTGTAATGTCTGCTTCCCGGGTTCAAGCAATTCTTATGCCTCAGCTTTCTGAGTAGCTGGGACTACAGTTGTGTGCCACTACACCCAGCTAATTTTTGTTTTTTGTAGAGATGGGGTTTTGCTATATTGGCCAGGCTGGCCTTGAACTCCTGACCTCAGGTGATCCGCCTGCCTCCCCCTCCCAAAGTGCTGGGATTACACGCATGAGCCCATGTGCCCAACGTCTTCTTAACTTATTCTATGAGGCCATTGTCATTCTGATACCAAAACCTGGCAGAGATAAAAACGACGAGAACAAAAAGACAACTTCAGGCCAATATCCTTGATGAACATTGATGCAAAAATTCTCAAAAAAAATACTGGCAAACTGAATTAAGTGGCCACTCCAAAAGTGTATCCACTATGATCAAGTAGGCATTATCCCTGGGATGCGAGGTTGGTTCAACATAAACAAATCAATAAATGTGATTCATCACATAGAACTAAAAACAAACAAAAACATGATCAGCTCAATAGATGCAGAAAAGTTGATAAAATTCAATATCCATTCACATAAAAAATAAACTAGGTATTGAAGGAACACACCTCACAAGAGTAAGAGCCGTATATGACAAACCCACAGCCAACATCACACTGAATAGACAAAAGCTGGAAGCATTACCCTTGAAAACCAGCACAAGGTTGCCCTCTCTCACCACTTCTATTCACCATAGTATTGGAAGTTCTGGTCAGGGCAATCAGGAAAGAGAAAGAAATAAAGGGCATCCAAATAGGAAGAGAGGAAGTCAAACTATCCCTGTTTGCAGATGGCATGATCCTATATCTAGAAAACCCCATTATCTCAGTTCAAAAGCGTCCTTTTTTTTTTTTTTTTTTTTGAGACGGAGTCTCGCTCTGTCGCCCAGGCTGGAGTGCAGTGGCCGGATCTCAGCTCACTGCAAGCTCTGCCTCCCAGGTTTATACCATTCTCCTGCCTCAGCCTCCCGAGTAGCTGGGACTACAGGTGCCCGCCACCTTGCCCGGCTAGTTTTTTGTATTTTTTAGTAGAGACGGGGTTTCACCATGTTAGCCAGGATGGTCTCGATCTCCTGACTTCGTGATCTGCCCGTCTCGGCCTCCCAAAGTGCTGGGATTACAGGCTTGAGCCACCGCGCCCGGCCTCAAAAGCTTCTTAAGCTGATAAACAACTTCGGCAAAGTCTCAGGATACAAAATCAATGTGGAAAAATCACTAGAATTTTTATATACCAACAACAGTCAAGTTGAGAGCCAAATCATGAGTAAAATACTGAGGAATACAGCTAACTAGGGAGGTGAAAGATCTGTACAAGAAGAACTACAAACCACTGCTTAAAGAAATGAGAGATGACCCAAACAAATGGAAAAACATTCCATGCTCATGGGTAGGAACAATCAGTATTGTTAAAATGGCCATACTGCCCAAAGCAACTTACAGATTCCATGCTATTCCTATCAAACTACCAATGGCATTCTTCCCAGAACTAGAAAAAACTATTTTAAAATCTATATGGAATTGAAAATGAACCTGAATAGCCAATGCAATCCTAAGCAAAATGAACAAAGCTGGGGGCATCATGCTACCCAATTTCAATTTCAAACTATGGTATAGGGCTACAGTAACCAAAACAGCATGGTACTGGTACAAAAACAGACACATAGGCCAATGCAATAGAACAGAGAACACAGAAATAAGACCACACACCTACAACTATCTGATCTTCGACAAATCGGAAAAAAACAAGCAATGAGGAAAGGATTCCCTATTCAACAAATAGTACTGGAATAACTGGCTAGCCATATGCAGAAGATTAAAATGGGACCCCTTCCTTACACCATATATGAAAATGTAACTCAAGATGGATTAAAGACTTAAATGTGAAACCCAAAACTATAAAAACACTAGAAGACAAGCTAGGTGATACCATTCAGGACATAGGCAAAAGCAAAGATTTCATGATGAAGACGCCAAAAGCAATTGCAACAAAAAAGCTAATTAAAGAGTTTCTGCACAGCAAAAGAAACTTTCAACAGTGTAAACAGACAACCTAAAGAATCGGAGAAAATCTTCACAGACTATGCATCTGACAAAGGTCTAATATCCATCAGCTATAAGGAACTTAAATTTACAAGAAAAAAACCCATTAAAAAGTGGGCAAAGGATATGAACAGAGAGTTTTCAAAAGAAGACATACATGTGGCCAAGAAACATACGAAAAAAAGCTCAACATCTCTGATCATTAGAGAAATGCAAATCAAAACCACAATAAGATACCGCCTAACTCCAGTCAGAATGACTATTATTTTTTATTTTTTTAAAAAAAAGCAGATGCTGGCAAGATTGTGGAGAAAAAGGAATAGTTACACACCATTGGTGGGAGTGTAAATTAGTTCAGCCTTTGTGGAAAACGGTGTGGCAATTCCTCAGCACCTTAAAAGCAGAAATATTTTTCAACCCAGCAATCCCACGACTAGGTATACATCCCAAAGAATATAAATCATTTTATCACATGCACGTGAATGTTCATTGCAGCACTATTCCAATAGCAAAGACATGGAGTCAACCTAAACACCCATCAGTGATAGACTGGATAAGGAAATTTGGTACATAAACACCATGGAATACTATGCAGCCATAAAAAAGAATTAGATTATGTCCTTTTCAGAGACATGGATGGAGCTGGAAGCCATTATCCTTAGCAAACTAACAGGAACAGAAAACCAAATACCACGTGTCCTCAGTTGTAAGTGGGAGCTAAAGGATGAGAACACATGGACACATAGAGGGGGACAATACACACAGGGACCTGTCAGATGGTGGAGGTGGAGGGTGGGAGGAGGGAGAGCATCAGGAAAAGTAACTAATGGGTACTAAGCTTAATACCTAGATGATGAAATAATCTGTACAACAAACCCCTAGGACACAAATTTACCTATGTAACAAACTGGCACATGTAGGTTTATTGCACAAACCTGAACTAAAAAGTTTAAAAAATTAGCTACTTGTGGTAGCACGTGCCTGTGGTCTCAGCTACTCAGGAGGCTAAGCGAGGATTGTTTGAGCCCAGGAGGTTGAGGATGCAGTCAGCTGTGATCACACCACTGCACTCCAGCCTGGGCAACAAAGTGAGACCCTGTCTCAAAAAATTAAACACCCCCCCCCAAAAAAAAGAGTGGGCAGATGCTCTGAATAGACATTTCTCAAAAGAAATGGCCGTACAAATGGCCAACAATTATATGAAAAAATGCTCAACACCGATAATGATCAGGGAAAATGCAAATCAAAACCACAATGAGATATTATCTCACCCCATTTAGAATGGCTACTATGAAAAAGTCCAAAAGTAACAAATGCTAATAAGGACAGGAGACAAGGGAACTCTTAAACACTGCTGGTGTTTAAATTAGTAAACATAACCATTATGGCAAACATTATGGAGCCTTCTCAAAAAATTACAAATAGAACCCCGTCTCTACTAAAAATACAAAAATTAGCCGGGCATGGTGGGACACGCCTGTAATCCCAGCTACTCGGGAGGCTGAGGCAGGAGAATCGCTTGAACCCAGGAGGTGGAGGTGGAGGTGGAGGTGAGCCGAGATCATCTGTCATTGCACTCCAGCCTGGGCAACAAGAGTGAAACTCCATCTCAAAAAAAAAAAAAAAAGAAAAAGAAAAAAAGGAAATACATACAATCCAGCAAACTCACTACTAAGTATTTATCCAATGAAAAGGAAATAAGCATATCAAGGAGATGCCTGTACTCCCATGATGATTGCAGCACTATTCACAAGAGCAAAGATACAGGGTCAACCTAAATGTCCATCAATGGATGAATTAAGAACATGTGGTAAATGTACACAATGGAATACTATTCAAACATAAAAAAGAATGCAGTTCTGTCATGTTTAGCAACATGGATGGAACTGGGGACATTATATTAAGTTAAATAAGACAGACACAGACAAACGCCACATGTTCTCATGTGGTTGCTAAAAACAAAACATTTATCTCAGTAAGGCAGAATAGAATGATGGTTAGCAAAGGTTGGGAAAGGTTGGGGGTGGGGCAGGGGGAGATGAAGTAAGGCTGGTTAATAGGTACAAACACAATTAGAAAGAATAAGTTCTAGTGTGCGATAGTACAATAGAGTGACTATAGTTAACAATAATTCGTTGTATATCTCAAAATAGGTGGAAGAGTTTAAATGTTCCCAACACAAAGAAATTATACGTTTGAAGTGATGAATATCTTAAGTACCCTAATTTGATCATTGCACATTGTATGCATATATTGAAATATCACATGTAACCCATAAATATGCACAATTATCTATGAACAAAATACATTTTTAAAAAGAGAGAAAAAAGTGCATACCCTTTGGCCCAGAAATTCCACTTGTAGAATAAATACTATGACTACTTATTGTGGTGTTGTTTATAATGATTAAGAAATAGAAAACAACTTAAATACCCATGTTTTAGGTTTTGCCCATTTTGGGAATCACTTCACTGCCTGGGCCAGACTGAGCCTTAATACATTTCATTATAATGAGATGGAGAGTTCTACATTTCAAGAGACAGAGGCTGATCAAAGGATCTATATGCTTTTTATTCTCTATCAAATTCAGCACCCAAATAATATTTCAAACTTACCTGCACTGACTTCAGGCATCCTCCTGAAGGTAAAAGTCTTTAAAATCCAAAACTGGTGTTGTTCCCACAAGGGCCCAGGAGACAGCCGTGATGGAGCGGTTTTTCATGGCCGCACAGCTCGAAGTCTGCAGATTTGGGTACCCTACCTGGGAAAACTGTAAGTCTACAATAAAATTATTTTACATCTTTCTGTTGCCATATTTGGGATAGAAAAATAGGAGTTTTCCCAAAACCTATTATGAAGACATGTTTCTTTTAAAAAATTCAATATGGTTTAGAAACTATATAAACCCCAATAAAAGATTCACAGAAGTGGCTCATTTTTCAACAGGGCAATTGTAGATTTCTTAGTGTACGAACACAGTGACCTTTGACAATATTAGATTTGTTCCCAAAAGAAGAAAAAGAATTGCATGGTCAGCACTGCAGTTTTCAAGCCCATGTGAGATTTCCCTAAGAATCCCCAGCAATAGTCAATAATAAGGAATTAGGAATTGGTAAAAATTATAGTATGTAAATACGATAGGCTCCTAGTAACCTCCAGAATGAGGATGTAGATATGATTTTATAGACATGGTAAGAGGTTTACAATATGATGTTAAATGTAGAAAAATTGCTTATAATAAAGATTATGCATATATCATTACATAATTGTTATATTTATGTATTGCATTGACTCCTCTGGTTATAGAAAACAGAAACTCAGCTTATGTCAAGTTTTGAGGGGCTTTATTATTATTCCAATACATGGGGATAAGAGGGGGAATCGCAGCCATGCAATCAGGCTTCACAGGCAGAAAAGGAACTAAGTACTTACTTGGCTTTGTGGAGCCTGAAACAGGCCCTACAGAAGTAGTGTTGCTGCTTTTTCTCATGCTCTTAGTGTAATCCAGCTCCATTTTCTACATTCTAGTGGTTACATTACCCTCCACGGGTAACTGTTTTCTCTGAGTCATGCCTTTGATTTCTATTTCTACCTCTTCATGGCACATGTATCTTGCCTTAGGTATATGTCTAACAGTATTTACCTTTTTCCCAACTCCATTACTGTCTTCTCATATTTATAATTCAAATTCTTGAGAGAAAATCTGGTCAAGCGAGTTAATATCTGTTTTCTCTGTTTGAATCACACCACTCAAGTGCCACTGTACAGCCTGTGGATGGGTTGTTTGAAATAAGGTTATATAGCATAGAAAACATCTACCTACATTTAAGAAGTCACTTAGAGCCAGTTTTCTCAGCAAGAGAATGAGGATAGAGTACCTTGGAAGAAGGGTGAGGGCATGGTATGGCATTTTGAGCCTTGGACTGTTCATTAAAAATACATTTACATATGTATTTAGGTGTAGAAAAAACTCTGGAAGATGATTTTTCCAGTACATCAGCAGCAGTTATCTTTATGTTGAATGATTACAGATACATGTTAAAATTTTCTTTTTGCCTACTTTTCATTTCTGATTTTTCTATAATAAATGTGTAATAAGGAAATGAAGACTACAAGTAAAAACCAACAAAAATTAACAATAAAAGAAAAGTGACTTTGAGATTGATGATGGATGGGGAAGGTCAGGGGAAAGGAACAGATAGTCCTGTTTTTGAAAATGGACAGTCAGATGCTGTGCCAAGAGCCTCTCATGTAGTACATAGGGTAGGTTCCTTTCAGGAAACAGAAGACACTTAAAAGGAGAGGAGAGTTTAGTCAGAGGTGCTATGCCATTCGGTTCTATATATCAGGAAACCGAGGTGAAGGCAAATAAATGCCAAGACTCAAACCCAGGCTCTATGACTCCAAATTTGTATTTCTCCACTCCATCATACTACAAGCAGGGAGAATCAAGCAAGGCCACCAGGTAGGATGTATTAAAGAATTAAGTATGGGTTGAGCCTCCCTACTCAAAATATCTGAAATGCTCCAAAATCTGGAATTTTTTGAGCACTGATAGGATGCCACAAGTGGAAAATTCCACACCTAACCTCATGTCATGGGTTGCAGTCAAAACTTTGTTTCATGTACAGAATTATTAAAAATATTGTATAAAATTACCTTCAGGGTATAGGTATAAAGCATGCATAAAACATGAATTTTGTGTTTACACTTGGGTCCCATCCTCAAAATATCTCATTATGTATATGCAAATATCCCTAAATAATAAAAAAAATCTGAAATTCCAAACACTTCTGATCCCAAATATTTTGGTTAACGGATACTCAACCTATATTTAGAATTATTTTAGAAAACCTAACTCCACTGGCTTCAGCCAGAATGGGAATAGTCATTGGCCTGCAGAGCTACGGCAATACAGAGGAGGCTTTATCCAGGGTCCAGTGAAGTGATCCAGGCCCAGTTTCTCTTTCCCCTTTTCCAGCTCTTCTTTCTCAGGCAGGCTTTCCTCTTTAAAATAACTTATCCCTTGCCTACAGCTCTCTGGGTGGCATGCTTCCTAGGCTGTATCTAGTAGGGGAGAACGGAGGCCTGTGTCTCACCATTTCCAGAGACAAGTTCACTCTGACTGGACCAGCTTAGGTCAGGGTCTGAGCCTGAACCAATCACAGAATGCAGGAATGTGATAGGCTTATTCGTTTAAGCCAGTTAACACCTCCCCAAGAGTGAAGGTGGGGCAGCTACCCCAAAGAAAACAGGGTTTCAGGCCAGGCGCAGTGGTTTACGCCTGTAATCCCAGCACTTTGGGAGACTGAGGTGGGTAGATCACAAGGCCAGGAGATCGAGACCATCCTGACTAACACGGTAAAATCCCGTCTCTACTAAAATTACAAAAAATTAGCTGGGCATGGTGGCGGGGGCCTGTAGTCCCAGCTACTCAGGAGGCTGAGGCAGGACAATGGCGTGAACCCGGGAGGCGGAGCTTGCAGTGAGCTGAGATCGCATCACTGCACTCCAGCCTGGGCGACAGAGCGAGACTCGGTCTCACAGAAAAAAAAAAAAAAAGAAAAAGAAAACAGGGTTTCATACCACGAAGGAGAGGAAATATTGACTGGGTAGCAAACAGCAAGCATCTGTTACAAGAGGAAACTAAAATAACTCAAGGAAGAAAGAGCAAGGGCCTGTGAACTGAAGCAGCATGGGAGTCAAGAGGGGAAAGACAAAGATGTTAATGTGGGAGAAGGAAAAGGACTTAACCCATTAGTTATGTTAAGAGGATTAAAGGAACAAGGAGGAGCTTGGTAGCATTTTGAGAGTTTTAGCCTGGATGACTGTATAGATGGTGATGAATTTGGCTGAGATGAGAAAATCAGAAGGGAGGCAGATTTAAAAAAGTGATGAGTTTCGTTTTAGACACATAAATTCAGGTTAGGGGCATGAAGACAACTTCAGACAATTTTTGTGGAGATCCCCATGTCTTATTTTTTATTCCACTTTCTGTATTTCGCAGACAACACATATTTCCTTTACACAGTCATATTATGATTCTTTTTGTCTTTAAAATTCTTACAGTGATAACATAAATTGTGATTGCCGTATCTTTGAATAAAAAATCGGTATTTAAAAAACCAATACAAACTGCATTCAAAGTTGTATCACCAGTTTCTTAATCTGGATCTAGGCAGAGGCCTTTAGCACAAATGGGGATTTTTTTCCCCCTCCTTTTCATTACCCATCCATACAAACTCTCCACTCTCCTTGTCTCTTTCCCGATAGTGTCCTGGATCCTCTCACATATTCCTTCCATTAAACTTCCACAAAATGAGGATTCAATCAGTGATGGAGAGATTGTCTGCTTACTGGGAGCTATCTGAATCTTATATATACACACATAGACAAAAGGTCCCAATCTAAATTAAAAATACTCTACTGGAAGCTGCTTTATGCATGAGGGACCACTGGTTATGAATTTCACAGGAACCAATTCAGAGAGAGGATTGAGGGAGAATTCTTAATCAAGATACTACTATTTTTTCACTGAGGAGTTTTAGGCCCATAGAATTCCCTTCTAACTATATAGCAATGCTATGTCAAACAAAAGGAAGGTCTTCCGAAGTACCTTCCTTTTGTTTGACATAGCATTGTTTTAAGTTCTGGACCTGGGACAACCTTCCAGTTTGGGATTCAAAGCTGTTCGCTCAGTGGTCCCTGTCAGGGTTCAGACATCGTTGCTCCGGGTCTAAGTCCGTCTCTAGCAGTCAAAAGGCTCCTTAGTGGAGCCATGTCTTTTTCTTCTTCCTACCCAAGCATCTTGAACAAAGCATGGAAAATAATAGAAACTGGTAAAAAGGGACCAGGGTCTATGAAAATAGTGCCCTGGGACTATTCACTATTCCACTATGTCTTGGAGAGCTAAATTAAGAATAAAAAAAGGGTGTACTGTTTAAAACAAAAAGAAATATGCTCTTTCAAATCAGCAAGTAAGTCAGCATAGCCCAATGGTATAAAAGTATGAATTCTGCAGTTGAACTAACTGAATTTAAATCCCAACTTTATCACTTACCAGTTTCGTGACCTTGTCAAGTTGCTTAAAACTTCTCTGTGCCTCAGCTTCCTCATCTGTAAAGTGTGGATACTAGACGGGCCTACCTCATGTGGTTATGAGGTTAAATGAGCATGTTTTAATTGTACTTAAAACAGTGACTGGTACATAGTAAACTCTACGTAAGTGTTAATAGTAAGAAAGGATGATTACATGTCTAACTATTTGAGAAAAACTAACACTCTGGCCATACAGCTTTATCAAAACAAATTTAAGAAGTTATATGCACAAATGCAATTATAACAAATCTAAGACAAAGTACAGGTAAGTTATGTATGTAATTTTGGAAACTGTATAGTCTAAATAATACAAGCTAGAAAATCATTAGGGGTTTTATAAAAATAAGAAGAAGTATATAAAATCTATGTTAAAATCTCCATTAATAAATTTAAAAGTAAACACTAAAATACAAATAAGGTGTGCAGTCTATTTACCAGTCTTGTACCAAAGTCAGTTTCTTGGTTTTGGTGATGGACCACAGTTACGTAACAAGTTATGAATGCAGAAGGCTGGATAAAAGGGATGGTAGAGCTCTGACTATATTTTGCAACTTTTTGTGAGTCTATAACTGTTTCAAAATAAAGTTTTTTAAAAAAGTGACTGAAAGTCGAAAAAAAATTTGCAACATAAGGAGGGAAAAATTTCATAGCCTTGCTATAAAAAAGCTTACCCATCAATAAGAAGGACATCTCAGTAATAAAATGGGCAAAAGATGTAAGTAGATATTTTGCAAAACATGGCAGCGAAATTTGTGAAAAATTATTCATACCCATTTACAGTTTAGAAACAGCAAATAGAGGGCATACCACTTTCTGTTTATCAGACTGGTAATGATGAACAGTGGACATAATAATAACAAATGTTGTCAACTATGTACATAATTGGCTACTCCATCTACTGCTGCTACCAGGGTGAATTGGCGCAATTTTGTAGGAAACCAATTTGATAACACACAGATTGTCACAGAAAGGTATGATTTCATATACAGGAATTTATGTTAGGAAATAAGGATGTGTGCAGATGTATCTATGAGAATGTTCATCAAGCATTATTTTAATAAGAAGTCATAGGAACAATAATAGAAAAATGATTAAATAAATACAAGGGAATACTATCCTTATAAAAGAATATTAAATGGCATGGGAAAATAATATGTCAAGTATCAAAAAATCAAGTTAAAAAATGTGAAAAGATATGTATAGTATGATGCCAGTTATATTTCCGAAGGTTGTACTACATAGAAAAATACTGAAATAACAAAATAGCAATAGTTGCATATACTTGCCTAAGAAGAACATGTGTGATTTATTTTCTTCTTTGTGATTGCCTAAGATTTTCATTTTTAAATTAAATTTAAATTTAAATTTCATTTTAAATTTCATTTTCATGTATTACTTTTGTAAAGAAAACAATAAAATATATTTTATAAAAATAAGTCAACCAAATTTATTAAAATCCCATGATTCTGGCTGATACAGATATACATACTTTTTTATATTTTTAAAGCATGTAATCTAACAGATAAGCAAATATAAGATGTAAGGAACACCTAAATATTTATATAATCAAATAAAGCTAATATCAGAGCAAGAGAAAGTCTGTGTAAACACAGGAATGTAAACTTGGCAGTCAGTCAGATCTGACCTGGCCTTAAGTCCTGACCTTATTTTAAAAAAAGAAGGAAAAACAGTTCAGAGTGGGAGCGAGGGTGGCATAGTGGTGCTTGCCTGTAATCCCAAGGAGGCTGAGGAGGCTGAGGTGAAATTACTTGAGCCCAGAAGTTCAACACCAGCCTGGATAATATAGTGAGACTCTCTCTAAAAAAATTTTTTTGAGTTTTTTTTTTTAATTTAATAATGGGAGTAATACTACCTACATCATTTGAGCTATAATCAGAATTAAATGAAGTAAGGTACATAAATGCATAGTATACAGAATAGGTTCAATAAGTGTTAGTTGTGGTAATGAAGGTAGTGTATCTTGGAAAGTTTGAAGGGAGAAAAGCAAAAACAATGAAAAGGTAAGAAGTCATAGCTTATAACAAACTGGAGTCAGGTGGTGGTGGGGTGGTTGTTGAGGGAGTGGAAGAAGGGTGCTAACAAAGACATTGAAATGGAAGAGATGCTTTGTGAGTGAAGGAGAGCTGCTCTAATTAGGAAGAAAGGTTGTACATCATAGTGTAAAAGGAAATAGGAAACTTGCTAAAATATGTGCATTTATTACTATTCCCACTGGATCTAAACTCTTTGAGGGCAGGCACTGTCTGTCTGAATCACGGTTGCATTCCAGATCCTAAAACAGTGCACACATAGGGTAGATATATATTCATGGAATATTTATGGAATGAACAAATGTTAAATGTAATATTTACTCATTTGAAATGTTTAGTAATACAACTCCCAAAGAGTATACTAAATTGAAGCCTCCTTTTATTGTCCTAGACAGAAGGAATTAATTTTTTTATTTAGCCACTCATTTGGGTGTTCATTCATGGATTGGTATACATTTATTAAATGCCTATATGTGCCCTAAAGTAGGGCTTAGTGATAAATAACAAGGTGACCCATGTCTTCAAGCAGTGGTGTACTGGAGCCAACTTGCACTAGATTTTGTGAGTCGGTTGTTAAATTTTCAGGAATTTTGAAAGCCAGCTGTTAAACAGAGCCATTGGTAAAAAATTAAATTATATGAACTTATAATTAAAGAAATTGTATTACAGATAAAGCAATTAGAAATGAAGGCATTTGCCATGGAAATTGAAATTGGTAAATGCAATAAATCAGATCTTTTTTCCCAGGAGAACCTTTTTTTTTTTTTTTTTGAGATGGAGTCTTGCTCTGTCGCCCACGCTGGAGTGCAGTGGCATGACTTGGCTCACTGCAACCTCCGCCTCCTGGGTTCAAGCGATTCTCCTGCTTCAGCCTCCCGAGTAACTGGGACTACAGGTGCATGCCACCAAGCCCAGCTAATTTTTTATATTTTTAGTAGACACAGGGTTTCACCACGTTGGTCAGGCTGGTCTTGAACTCCTGACATTGTGATCCGCCTGCCTTGGCCTCCCAAAGTCCTGGGATTACAGGTGTGAGCCACCGCACCTGGCAGAGAACCCAGTTTTAAACATTTACAAGACCACCACCACCAAAAAGAGAGTAACCTTTGGCTTGCATAGAAACTCATGGGAGGGAATCTGGTTTGGGGTATTTATGGCCAGGTAGGCAGAGAGCATGACTAACTAGGCTGTGTCTTCATTGCAGGGCCCTAGCCATTTATGAGCCTTATAAGCAAGGCTTTAGTCCCCAGCAAAAGAGGACCAGGAAGAGCAGAACAGGGCAGAAGGAACCACGATGGCAACTCATTCCTAACACCTGATTCATGGGGGCAAGGAGAGTTTCAGCCAACGTAGTAAAAAGAAATGACAATAGTTATTTCTAGGTTGCCAGATCTCCAGTCTTAGGATCAGCAGAGAGGGATGTGGGAAATCCCATTGGTTAGCACTGGAGTACACGGGAGAATGATGGATATTAAACCCCCCAAATGTGTATGTATATACGTATGTATATCTATATGTGTGTTATAGGAGGAATGGAGTTGAGGCTTTTTACCTACTTCTTATATTTTGCCTTAATTCCCAGGGGAACTGAAGTTTGAGTCCTTCTTATGTATGTGGGAACAAAGATTATTTGAGTTAGCTGTGTAGAATGCAAATGCACATGAGTTGACATAGCTGTGAGTTTTTTGGGAAAGAAGAAAGTAGGAAACTAAAGTAGATGGATAAAACCTAGAAGTGGGCAGCCCAGGGACTGACTCTGGTAGAGCTGTAGTACAAAAGAAAATGGAAAACTTATGTCATCAATATTGATATCTTTTCTTGCAAGCAACCTGTGTTCTTTGTTTCCAGATTGGACAGAGCTTTTTATTCCTTCTTGACTATAGGTCCTGATAAACACAGGCATTTATCAGGACCTAATCCATAGTCCATATTTTATTTCATCTTTATCAAAAAGTGATATAAACCATTATAGGTTTATAAGGGCTGATAGATTAGGTTCCATAGTCTTACAAAAACAAAGCAAGCACTAAAGAGTGAGTCAGCTGAGGACACTGTTTTTTCCCACAGGCTTTGGACTCAAATGGATGTGAATTTGAGTAACCAACTCTGTTCACTTTTTTTCTCACAGTTTTAAATTTAATTTTTTTAAATTGACAAATAATTGTACATATTCATGCAGTACATAGTGATATTTTGATACATATAATGTATGGTGATCAGATTAAGGTAATTAGCATATCCATAATCTCAAACATTTATTATTTATTTATCCAAATCTATTCATATTTAACTGTGTGACTGCAGTTGTCTTCTCTAAGCCTGAGTTTTCTGGTGTATAAAATGGGGATAATAATAGTACTTTCCCCATTAAATGATACGATTCATATAAAACACCTATGATAATGCCTGACATGTAGAAAGCACTCAAAAATTTTAAATTATTTTTGTAGATTTATTCTTAATGTAATGTATTTACATTCCAACATATCACAAGTTGTGTGTGTGTGAGTGTGTATGTGTGTGTGTGTATGTGTGTGAATAGATATGTTATATGGCTAGAAACTGGAAACCATTTTTGTGGACATAATAGCAGAGGGTTTTTGCCAAGCAGATACACTCTGTTGTCTGGTTTCTTTCACTCAAGATAATGTCTGTGAGGTGTGGCCATATTGTTACTGAATCAGGAATCTGTCCCTTTTATTGCTGAGTGCATTTTGTTGTATGGATATCACAATTTATTAATTCATTCACCTGTTGATGGACATGTGGGTTATTTTCAGTCCAGAGCTATGATGAATACATATGCTGTGAACATTCTTGTACAGGCCTTTTGTGGATATTTGTTTTCATTTTTATTGGGTAGACATGGAATTTGCAGGGTCATTGTGTAGGTTATGGTTAGCCTTATAAGAAACACTATACTGATTTCCAAAGTAGTTGTTCTACTTCACCCTCTCACCAGCAACTTATTTGTGTTCTGGTTGCTTCACATCTTCACCAACCTTTGGTAATGTCAATCTTTTTTATTTTATCCATTCAACTGAGTGTGTTGTTTCCTCATTGTGGTTTAATTTGTGTTTCTCTGCTAATGACATTGAACATTTTGCCATCAATTTTTTGTCCTCTGCACTAAACTCTGTGCTCACAATCAAAAGGGAATGCTGTAATTAAAAATCAAGCACATTGACACTGTAAAATACCTGCTACAAATAGTTTACGTGTTGATTAACCTTTAATCCCACCTGGTCGAAGTGTTATTTTATATACACCTTTAGGACGTTATGTTAGTTTCTGTCTCTTCAGTGCATTTTCCCTCCATTATTTAGCTGGATTTAGCATAAAGTAACTACTCTCTTGGTAAAATCCTCCTGATAATTTATATGATAATCATGAAGTGGAGCCTTCAGATTTCTTAATGCCTTGTATTTGGAGCATGTCTTTCTTCTGAAATGCTCAAAGCCCTTTGATGTTAATATTCACAGCATCTTTGTGAAGTGGGTAGGAAGCACTGGGAGAAGTTGAAATTCCAGAAGGCAAAGCAACTTAGCCCAAATCTTAAAGTCAACCATTGAAATTCAGACTGTCACTTGAATCACAGTCATCAGAAGTGTCACCAGACCTACTTTAACCTAGCAAACCAAGTTACCTCTCCTAATGGGGCCAGACTGATGAAAGTTTCAGATAAAGTCAAGTGGCTTCATCTGCTGATATAAAGTTAATATAGTTCTCTCCGCCCCAAATCTTTCAGAACTAGAAAGTTATCATGAGCCGTGCCATGTAGAGTCCCCATGGATTTGTGAACTGATGGTTATAAAGAAAAACAGAGTCATTCTGCCCCACAGAAAAAGATGTGTGAGAATGCAATAATGTAAAAAACAGGTTTCAAAGAACAGTGCACAAAATCTCCCATCCTCTCATACACACATAAATATTTTCAAATAAGAAGACTGCGTTTTGATTAAAAAATAACAAAGAAGCGTATGGGACTCCAGCAACAAAGAAATAAAACACTTCGGTGTTCCAGGTTGGCTTTTCCTGTATCTGAACATATTGCATATTTAAAGAGTCACTCTAAAGTAATATGTCTGATGTTTAACAAATATGTCAAAATCCACACACCCAAATAGGTGCTGTTTTCCTCAAAGGAGGCATCTTGGGATGTTATACACTTACTTCAATGTCACTTTGTTACTGATAGAAACACTTTTGGAATTGCTATTTTGGAATTGCCTTTAGAGCTTAGGAACAGTTTTTGAATATTTTCAGGATTCTGTGGCTCTGTAAAAAAGGATGCTTCACATATTCTCTCACCATTTCAGTGCCTTAATTCTTAGTCTTCTTATTCTGAGTCTCCTTACTCCAAACCTCTACCCAATTCTGATCTCCAGATTTTTAATCCATTCTTCAATCTCCGATTCACAGCTTATTTTATAGTTCTGACATGACCACTAGCTCCACAATTTTAGCTGTAATCTTCACTTCTCTTCCTGACTATACTTCTGATTTTTCTTCTGCCTAACAGCTTCAGGCAGCTCTAAGTAAAAACCTTTTGGTATAGCCTGACACCTGGAACAATTATCCTAGCTCATCCCCTAAATATAAGACTGCCCACCCACTGCACGCCTCACCCCCATGAGCGGTGGCTGAAGGCTCAGTGGTGTTTCATCAGCATCCCTTAAGAACAAAATTTATTTGTTACAACAGCCCAAAGTCATTTGGTACCAAATCTGATGAATGACATCTTGAACCCATGCTGTATATGAAAGACAAAGGACGACGAAGTGGCTATAAAGTAATGAGATGGGATTTATCCTGTGACTCTGAATGCTGCGTTGAATCATTTGCCATAGAGTAGGGAATGCCACTTTCACACGCGGTGAAGGTTCAGCTCTCACTGCCACTACCAGCAGGTCATTTGTACCTCTGCTGCATGTCATCTTCGCTCTGGGACTTCTGCAGATGGGACTCATCTCCTGTAGAGGAAAATTAGATGTGGTGAAACACACACTGACAAACGTTTAGGAGCACTGATGGCAGAGTGGGACTAAGTATACAGCTTGCCATAGATGCTTGAAGGGAAAACTAAATTTATTTTAAAAAGTAGTTAAAAAAATTAATTATTTTAAACATCTTTAGTAGGGTGAGAGCACATTCTTATATATCTCCAACAACTTTAAAATATTTACACTGTACAAAGAAAAGTAAAGAATGGGTAAATAAAAACTGCAATAATTAAAATGCATTAGTCTTTTCTTTTGGATAGTGTCCTTTTATAGTAGCATTTATCAATTTATTTTCCTAGCTGCCTTTGCCTTAATTAATATAATATGGATTTATATTTCCCAAGTGTGGGAAAGCAGATTATCCGAAACATAGAGATGGGAAGCTGTGTCTATGGTTATGGCTCATGTTCAAAGATGACCTGGATACTGTTCATATGTTAGGCTATGTCAAAAATCCTGTGCATCATTTGCAATATTTCCCATGCCAGATTCACCTGAAGAACTGACTTAAAAACAACAAGAAAAATTATCTATTTAATGAAAATGCTAAGGATGAGTGCCAGGATTTAGATTAATGTGTAAGAGAATCTGGTAGTTCTCCAAGTGCATGGGGAAGGAAGTAATCATCAGAATTGATAGGGAGGGCAGGTCAGCCCAGGCAGGAGAGAGCTGGGGAGGCCCGGGCAGCAGAGCCCCTTTCTTCTTGGGCAAGGCTGGAACATAATCACGTGGAGGGAAGAGAAGAATAGTTAAGGAAGAAAGTTGTATTGCATTTTGTCTTCCCTTCACGCACTTAGCTTGGGGTTTCCAACATGCAGGGGAGAGGATGGAAAGGGCACTCTGTCTAAGCTCCATCACAGCAGCCCTACAAAGGAAACAGCTTTTAAAAGTCGCAAGAAGGATTTATGACTTCAGGGACCTTTATGAGTCCTTTTATTAGCCTAGTACATCACTTCTTTCCCATCTTTATGCTGACAACACTTCTCAGCCCTTTCCTGGATTTCTTGTCAAACTGGGCAACTATATAAAATGAACAGGCAAGAGCTGCAGGAAAGGGCTGATTGATTCCTGTGTATGCCCAAACATTCGGAGTAAGTTTATTCTGCTAAGCGGTTCTCTTATGCAGGCTTCGGGTGAGGGAATCTTTGATTGTTTCTGACAACTATGTGTTTCTGAAAAGCTTTATTTTTTTCTTACAGTGTTCTTACTAAGAACATAAATCAACATTTAAGGAGAATAGCACGCCAGCGTAAATAGTTTTACAAAAGTTATTTGAAGTCTGTAGATAGCTCTGATTAGTGTGGGTTGGCCATCAAAGTGAGTAAATGGTACAGGTTCTTTTAAGCCATTTACGTGGCTGACTTTTTATTTCCACTACCTTTACTTATTAATATGAAGTTTTTAAGGGACAACTCAAATTTTACCTCCTCTGTAAAGCCTTCCTTGATTTCTCCAAGCTATAATTAATTTGTTTATTTTCTATATTCAACAAAATTAATAGTTGCAAACATTTAATGAACAGTTACATATCCTATAGGCATTAGTCTGGGCATGTTGACTCACTGATTCCCTACAACAATCCTATGATATCTGTACTGTGATATTCTGAGACCCAGAATGGTTCAGTGACTTGGCCAAGATTATACAGCTGGAACATGGAAGAACATAGATTTTAACCTAGACATAGGCATTCTTACTCCAGAGCGTGCAATCTTAACTTCTGCCCTCTGCTGCAACTCCGTAATACTTTGACTAACATACACCTTCAGGAACAATCATCTATAGTAGTTAACCTCTACTGGGTGCTGCACAAAACTAACTTCAGTGTTTTTATTGCACTTCTTGAGATGTGCACATTCTTCCAACACTCTCTACCTTTGGTTTACTGATGAGGAAGGAAGTATTGAAAAGAAGACCCCTCATGAATGGATTAATGACCTTATGAAAGAGGTGGGAGAGCTGTTTGACCCTTTTTGTCTTTCTGCCTTCCACCAAATGACGCAGCAACAAGGCGCCATCTTGGAAGCAGAGACAGCCAGCCCTCATTCAACACCTAACCTACTGGCTGCTCCTTGATCTTGACTTCCCAGTCTCCAGAACTGTGAGAAATAAATGTCTATTATCTATAAGTCACCTAGTCTCAGGTATTTTGTTACAGCAGCACAAATGAACTAAGACCAGTCACCTCTTGTGCCAAAACTGAAATAAATATAGCAGCACTTGTGGACAACTGATAAGGGATGGAAGAAAATTGGATTATAAAGCGAATGAGATTTTCAGATTTCCTTTACATAACAGGGAGCATAATTTAGTGGAAAGTGCTTGTGTATTGAATCAGAGGGATTGGATTTTAAGTATAGTTGTACCACTTATTAACTGAGTAAACTTGGCAACTTTCACTTCTAAACTTTTTGTTTTTTTGAGATGAAGTCTCGCTCTGTCGCCCAGGCTGGAGTGCAGTGGTGCGATCTCGGCTCACTGCAAGCTCCGCCTTCCGGGTTCCCGCCATTCTCCTGCCTCAGCCTCCTGAGTAGCTGGGACTACAGGCGCCCGCCACCACGCCTGGGTAATTTTTTGTATTTTTAGTAGAGACGGGTTTTCACCATGTTAGCCAGGATGGTCTCGATCTCCAGACCTCATGATCTGCCCGCCTCAGCCTCCCAAAGTGCTGGGATTACAGGGGTAAGCCACTGCGCCCGGCCAACTTCGAAGCTTCAAAGTCTCCATATGCTAAGAAGGGTATCTGTACTTACCTTGAAAGATTTGTATAAACTGAGAGAAAAACCTGGGGCTCAGTAAATGTTAGTTTCTCTGTCCCTACAGGTCATGATTTACTGGTTATACAGGTAGTGCAGTACCCAGTCCAGTACTGGGGAGGCCATACTGGCAAAAGTGAATTCAGAGTAAAGGAAAAACCCAGAGTCTTATCATGTTCCATTCTTTGTTTTCATGAAATCTTTGCTCCTGCTTCTATCACATCATCCACATTTAGTTATGAAGAAGAGACATTATCAGGTCCTATAATTAATACATGAAAGATGTGCTTGAGAATTCCAAGCTTTATTCAGTGCCGATTCAGAGATTTCATTGTGACGTCATTTTAATGTCTGAACTAATGGGTAGTTTGGCCACACTTACTAGATTTGAAATTATTATTAATTTCTTTAGTACTATAATAACATTATTTTAGGTGAACCTTTGTAACATAGAAAGTGTATAGTATTTAGCAGTAATTAATATCCTTTAATTTGAAAGAATTGCCAAGTAGTTTTCTCTCTTGGCTTGGGTGTAGGTAGCTAAGTGCAGCTGAATAAAAATTAATCAAAAAGGAAACAGCTTGTGTTTTATGTTAAATTTGCCTTTAATGGATTAAAAAATATTCTTTGGTAGAATATCTTATCATAAAGAGGTATATTTGAATCACCAATGTTATAGAATGTGAATAGTCCAAATGCCATAAACCTTATGGATAGAACCATTCACCTCCAGATGCACATGTAGGGTATAAAGTGAGTATAGAAACTTGATATGTGTGTCCATATGCTCATGGAGTTGTGAAGATCTTAATACTGGCTCTGCTATTATTATTCCTCTAGAATCACAATATGAAGTTTCATATTTTTATGTGCATTTATAGTAAATGTTACTCCTTGCTAACCAGAGAAACATTTAGGCAATCTCTGGGTATGAAAACTGCTGACATTTTCTGAATTTCAAATGACAAATGAGATGCTCCTGTCAGTTTACTGTGTAACTCCATAGCATATGGTGCTTCTGCTGGTGGGTGTTATTTCAAAGTTTGCAAATCACACCACGAGAAAGTCCCTCTGGTGGGCTCCTGGAATACTTAGCAACTGTGAATCTGAAGTGACAGTACAGAGAGAAAGAACTAAAAAATAGCTTTTTTTTTTTGACAAGGAGAAGGCAGTACAAAGTGAATGATAAGTTAATACAAGGAGGTGGAGGAGTAGAGACACCAATCTAGCAAAAAAAAAAAAAAAAAAAAAGAAAAGAAAAGAAAAAGAAGCAGTTTTCTGTTTTATAGGAAAAACTAGGAAATTATCTGAATTCTGAAAACAGAGTGTATAATGTCAGGTTTCAGAGAAAAAAATAAGGATTAAGAGACTGGCTAGAATGGGAATAACTGTCAACTATGCTACGCAGAAGTTCAGAAATAGAAGAGATAATTGTTTCATGAGATAGAGAATGGTGACCAAATGATATTTTATTCTAGATATTTTAACCCCAAATGATGAAGGTTTGAAAATAAAGCCAAAATGGGGCAGTTTATTTAAAACCAGTTCCCCAGGGCCTTATTTCTTTCATTGCGATCTATTTTAGTGGGCACGTTGTCTTGTTTTGTTCAATAATGCCCACATTCCAGAGTGGTTCTACAGTGGTCAAGAGACCAGTCAATTAAGTGGAAAAGCCAGTGAAGGTGGTTGCTAGAACTAATTGACTGACCAGTTTCATAACAATAGTTCAACCAACTTAAGGACCACTGCCCAAAGCTCATTTCTCCACATTCCTCTTTGGAATCCAAAAACTTTCCATTGTTCTCCAACCACAGAATTTTTTATTTATTCCTAAAGGGTGCAGAGAAAGTGTGGGCAACCTAAAATGATTTTTGTTTTTTAAGTTGAACCTTCTATTCCTCTCATTCTGGAATCTTTAAGTAATTTTACCTCCAAATCCGTGGAATCCTAGATATGTTTTCGTGTATGAAATGAGAAATAGCCAGTAAAATAAGAAAGTGGGGTGAATGGTGTTGAATCTCTTGAGATATTTTCAGTTCTTGAACTTATATGTGTTAGGAGGTGATCTCAGATAATAACAAGAAACAAGAACAATAATAATAGGAAAAATGTATTATATTCTAAGCATGTCATGTGAATTCAAATTTATAATCCTCACAAAAGCAAAATAAATAAATAAAATAAAACCACCTTACTATCCCCATTTCACAGATGAGGAGATTAAGGCACAGAGGGGTCAAGCACCTTACTTAAGGTCCCTGGGGAAGGAGTATAGCAGCTACCTCCTTCTAGTTTTGATGCAGAGTAGAGACGGGTTAATTTGTCTGCAAAACCTTTGGGACCCCTGCCCCTGCCCCCATACCCCCACCAGCCCTAAGATGAGCCATTACAGTCCACCTTTGTAGTTTCTGACTATGACCCTTCTTCTCAGACCACAGGAAATTGGATCTAAGGGTGGATCATATTATACAAAATCTAGATTGTGCCAAACATTTCTTTTCCTGTGGGACTTGTCTCAGGCTTGGGGTGACCCAGAGGCACCTGAGCAAGCAGAAAAGGCCATTGGCTGACCCAGGGAAGGACTACCATAGAGGGCAGTGGGAGTGAGGGGCCGGAGAAGGAAAGAGCAAACGCAGTTGTCAACATTTTACTCCCCAGCTCTTGTCTGCAGGAGGCCTGATGTACTACTTGTGATGGAGTTTCATGGGAAACCCCTATGGTCTTCTACTAAAACCTTTTAAAATTTATTCTTAACTATGTTTGAGCAAGTTTCTGTTAAATACAACCAAATTATGCTTAAGAATTATGATTCTTCTTTGAGGGGCTCCTGTTCTGTGTCAAACCAAACCACTCTGAATAGTTACATCAAAACACGTGTTCATTCACAGCCTCCCAAAACCTCTATCCTCCTTTACCCCCAGTATTGATATTGTTAGCAGAAGGCAAGATTGACAAAGGGTAAAAAAAAGAGGCCAAGTACTGCTTACTACCGACAAGATCGGGAATGGCTTTTAACAAGAGAGTATATGTTAACTGACCTACTACAAGCATCTTTAAAACATGTTTGTTTTCCTTCATTTCTGTTTATTCAGTAAAATTATAGCAGCTCTGGGTTCTGTGTTTTATAGGTTAAAACAAATAGAAATTTTAACTCTTGCAGAATTATGTTAACATGTTAAAATGTGTATCTATTTTCAGTTGGGGAAATGTGCAGAGAGGCAGTGTGGTTAAAAATGGAGTCAGGCCAGCTGACAACAGGAGTACCCACCTCATAGGCTTAGAACAGTGGCTGGCTCACTGAAAGAGTTCAGGGAATGTTTGCATTAATTATCGTTTTTATTATCATCATGATGCCTCTGACCTCTTACCTTTCTCAGCAGCATAATTCCTACACTCTTTGGATTGGTACCAACCAACAGTATTCTTTAAGTTCTGTGGAAAGACATCATTAGTACATTTGACTTACAATAGCTGTCTGTTTTTCCTCTCTCAAAAGTCATGATTATTAGGCCCTTTACCTCTTATTTGCTTGCAAATCTTATTTTTTCAGCATTTCTCCAAGAGATAACAGCAACGCACTCAAAGGTTTTTCATAGACTTTTGTGTGACACTTTTCTAGAATATAGGAATTATTGAGGGAAGACATTTTAATAGTACTAGATTTAAATTTACTTTCCAACTGTTTACTTTTTCCTCGATTTTTCAGTAAATGAGTATGTCCCTCTCAAGGCTTGTTTATAGTGATGCGCAACAAAATCCAGGTCATCATAGGGTGCAGCTCTTCCAATTTTCTGCTTTCATTTAATATCTAAATATTAGACAAAAGAGGAGAAATAATTTTTAAAAGTGAAGTGTATGGAATCTAATAGAAGACTATTATAATCTAATAGAAAATGTTAGATTTTACATATATAATAAGTATAGATGTAAGCATATCATATCTTCTTTCTTTGTAACTTCACCCCACTCAATAAATGTTGACCGAATTAACTGACCTTAGTTCTATCCTTAATTCGTTGGAAATTGAACGTTTTCCTTCTACATATAATTAGCATATTTATTCAGAGCAGCAGGATAAACAGACTGCTAGGTGTTTTTAGTAATGCTATCATTTAATTTCATAGAAAAATATTACAAATAGGAGGGGATGACAAGCCAGGCGTTTCATGCTGTGTAACTCTATGCAAGTTTCTATTATGATTATATCCCTTTTAGTGGAGATTCTATTGTGATTTGATGTCATAAAATATCACCTCTCTCTGACAGATATTGCAAGCCAAACTGCTTGTAACAGCCATTCAGTCTAAAATGACAGAAGTCCTGTATCCTCATCAGATCCAGCACTGGGAAGGGTTTTGTGTTTTATCTGTCACACTTACTTGACATACATAACATCAGTTGCAAGGACCACATTTGTAAGAACAAGTTGTCCGGGTGTTCCGTTGACATCAATGCTCAGAAAATACAGGCTGCTGTGTTATCAGAAAGGGAACCACCAGCATAGGAAATCAGTTGCCATGTAGGTGAACTCAGTCAGAAGTGAGACATGGAGTAGTACCAAGTGGCTACTGAGTTCAGATTGGAGGCATGGTCAATAGAAATAGCTAGGAGATTATGTTAACACAAATTGTCTCTGAGAGCCATCCATCCAAATAGAACAGTTTGCTAAGAGCGAACTTGACTAAGAACAACCCTGGAGCAACTGGTAGCCCAAACCATGTTTTCATGACTCTAAAAAAAACCCACCAGGTCCATAGAGTGCCTTTGGGAAAGTCTGGAAAGGGCATTCCTTCTGGATGGACATATTAGGAAAAGGCTGATTTCTAGTGGTATGTGCCAGTTATCAATCCACTCAGCCACTAATCCTTTCTTCATCGCCCTGCTAATGATGCTGGAGCATTTCTCACTTGCCAACTGACACTAAGTTAAACTGTCAATAGAGGGCACTGGAGGAATGCTAGGGGAAGAAGGAGCTTCTCTTCCTCATTCAAGTGTGTGCTCTTTTGGCATCTATGGCACCTCTGCATTGGCATCTTCCCCCAGCTTTCCAAAAGAGGGCTTCCCAGCAAGTTCGGCTCTTGCCGCACCTCAGCAAACTTGTCTACATTCAGTGGACCCTACCATCCTCTCTATAATAAAGCCTGTATCTCAGCCCTGGTAGGCAGGGGTCTTTTGTCTGATTTATTCCTTATTTGGGTGCTTTGCCTGTGTCCTAGAGATAGTGTCTGCTCCCTAAATCTGTTATCCTTGTATTGTTTAGAGTTCCTTTGATGCTTAGTAGCTAACCCTCTGTTCATTCAATCTACTGGTGTAATTAATTATTCTACTTATTTATGGTTTCTGTCTCCTGAATGAACCTTGACTGACACAGTGAATGAATTAGAATAGTGGCCATTTGACAAGATTTACTGAGTAAAGGTGCTTTTGTGCAAAAGAAAAATGCTTCTCTCTGCCAGTGACGGCAGCCCTCACCAAGACCTTCAACTTGTTGGGCAAATGAGAGCTGGACTTCAGCCTCCATTTACTTGTGTACATTGGACAGGCACCTTTGAGGAGGTGCACAGCTTGTACAACTGTTGCCCTTTCTGGGGCCACTGAATCTCTATAAATTGAAAGATGGATTGCTCTCAAGATGATCTCAGGCTAGTGGAAGAGACAGACAAGTAAACAGACAAAGGGAAATAGGTTTTGATGGAGGGAAATGTAGGATACTATGGAAAAATGTAGGACAGACCCTGTATCTATTGCTGCATAAGAAATCACTCCAAAATATGGAAGCTTAAAATAGCAATCAGTTTATTTTCTATGGTTTGGATGTTTGTCCTCTCCAAACTTCATGTTGAAATTTGGTCCCCAATGTTTGGTCCCCAATAATGGGAGATGTTTGGGTCTTTGGCCTGGATCCTGCCTGAATGGCTTGGTGCCATTCTCATTGTAGTAAGTTCTTGGCTCTGTTAGTTTGTGTGAGAGCCGATTGTTAAAAAGAGTCTACCACTCCACTCCCCTTCCCCGCTCTCTGACTCTTTCCCTTTTCCCATATGATCTCCACACACACCAGCCCTTCTTCACCTTCCACCATGAGTGGAAGCAGCCTGAGGTCCTCACCAGATAAAAATGCCCAGTCTTGAACATTCTAGCCATCAGAATAATGAGCCAAATAAACCTTTTTTTCTTTATACATTACCCAGTCTCAGGTAATCTAGTATAGCGGCACTAAACAGACTTAAGACATTTCCTTACACAGTTTCTGTGAGTCAGGAATTTGGGAGCAGCTTAGCTGAATGATTCTGGCATGAGATCTCTTATGAGGTTATAGTCAAGATGTCAGCCAGGGCTGCAGTCAACTGAGGGCTTTCCTGGGGCTGGAGAATTTGCTTCTAAGTTGGCTCAATCACATGGCTGGCAAGTTGATGCTGGTTGTTGGCACAAGGCCTTACTACACTGACTTCTCCAGAGGGATGACTGAATAATCTCAAGATATGGCAGCTGGCTTTCCCCAGAGTAAGCGATTGAAGAGAGAGCAAGGTAGGACCTACTACTTTTATTATGACTTAGATTCAAAAGTCAGACATTTGACAATTTTGCTAGATTACATAGATCAGGTCAGCTTTATTCAGTGGGGGAGGAGGCCATCTGGAGACCTTACCATCAGAAAGGAAAAATCACTGGGGGCCATTGCGAAGGCTGAGTACCCCAGATCTTCTAGAACAAACTGGAGAGAGTCAAGCTTTCTGCAGCAGAGAGCACTGGAGGTGAGTCTGGCAGACTGAGTTTAAAAAGCAAAGTAGGGCAGAAGAATGTTGCAAACAAAGGCATCACCACATGCAAAGCCATGGGAAAGTGAAAGAGCAGTGAGAAGTAGGAGGGTATCACTCTGTTGTAGGATTTGGGGTTTAAAGATAGGAAGTTGCTGCTGGATGAATTCAGTGAGAAATAATGTTGTAAGGCTGGATAAATCACCAAAGGTAAAGTCATAAAGAACCTTGCTTGGCATTTTTCTTTTTACAGGATAAGGGCAATCATAGACAGACTGTAATTATTCTTAGTACCTGCATCTCAAAAGGAAGGCATCCAAATCCAGTACACTTTTTGCAGTGTTAATTTCCAATTCTTCTTTGTGGAGTCAATCACTTTCTGTATGCATTTCCTGGCTTCTCTTCTCTTCCTCCAGTTCTTTTCTCCTTAAACACATTTGAAGCATAAGGGCATGGCCAGTGTGAACTGAGAGGCTATGTTCCATGTTTCCCTAGTCATGATGGCAAATGACCTGTGTGGACCTGCTGGCTTGCTGTGGGTGTTGTAGGGACTCTGGCCAGAGACACATGGAATGATATCAGCTTCATTCAGTGACAGCACTTGAGTCAAGGGACATCATTTTTTTTTGTTTTTTTTTTTTATTATAGTTTAAGTTCTAGGGTACATGTGCATAACGTGCAGGTTTGTTACATATGTATACTTGTGCCATGTTGGTGTGCTGCACCCATCAACTCGTCAGCACCCATCAATTCGTCATTTATATCAGGTATAACTCCCAATGCAATCCCTCCCCCCTCCCCCCTCCCCATGATAGGCCCCGATGTGTGATGTTCCCCTTCCCGAGTCCAAGTGATGTCATTGTTCAGTTCCCACCTATAAGTGAGAACATGCAGTGTTTGGTTTTCTGTTCTTGTGAATGATGGTTTCCAGCTGCATCCATGTCCCTACAAAGGACGCAAACTCATCCTTTTTTATGGCTGAATAATACTCCATGGTGTATATGTGCCACATTTTCTTAATCCAGTCTGTCACAGATGGACATTTGGGTTGATTCCAAGTCTTTGCTATTGTGAATAGTGCCGCAATAAACATATGTGTGCATGTGTCTTTATAGCAGCATGATTTATAGTCCTTTGCGTATATACCCGGTAGTGGGATGGCTGGGTCATATGGTACATCTAGTTCTAGATCCTTGAGGAATCGCCATACTGTTTTCCATAATGGTTGAACTAGTTTACAATCCCACCAACAGTGTAAAAGTGTTCCTATTTCTCCACATCCTCTCCAGCACCTGTTGTTTCCTGATTTTTTAATGATTGCCATTCTAACTGGTGTGAGATGGTATCTCATTGTGGTTTTGATTTGCATCTCTCTGATGGCCAGTGATGATGAGCATTTTTTCATGTGTCTGTTGGCTGTATGAATGTCTTCTTTTGAGAAATGTCTGTTCATATACTTTGCCCACTTTTTGATGGGGTTGTTTGTTTTTTTCTTGTAAATTTGTTTGAGTTCTTTGTAGATTCTGGATATTAGCCCTTTGTCAGATGAGTAGATTGCAAAAATTTTCTCCCATTCTGTAGGTTGCCTGTTCACTCGGATGGTACTTTCTTTTGCTGTGCAAAAGCTCTTTAGTTTAATTAGATTCCATTTGTCAATTTTTGCTTTTGCTGCCAGTTGCTTTTGGTGTTTTAGACATGAAGTCCTTGCCCATGCCTATGTCCTGAATGGTACTACCTAGGTTTTCTTCTAGGGTTTTTATGGTATTAGGTCTAACATTTAAGTCTCTAATCCATCTTGAATTAATTTTCGTATAAGGAGTAAGGAAAGGATCCAGTTTCAGCTTTCTGCTTATGGCTAGCCAATTTTCCCAGCACCATTTATTAAATAGGGAATCCTTTCCCCATTTCTTGTTTTTGTCAGGTTTGTCAAAGATCAGATGGCTGTAGATGTGTGGTATTATTTCTGAGGACTCTGTTCTGTTCCATTGGTCTATATCTCTGTTTTGGTACCAGTACCATGCTGTTTTGGTTACTGTAGCCTTGTAGTATAGTTTGAAGTCAGGTAGCGTGATGCCTCCAGCTTTGTTCTTATGACTTAGGATTCTCTTGGCAATGCGGGCTCTTTTTTGGTTCCATATGAACTTTAAAGCCATTTTTTCCAATTCTGTGAAGAAACTCATTGGTAGCTTGATGGGGATGGCATTGAATCTATAAATAACCTTGGGCAGTATGGCCATTTTCACGATATTGATTCTTCCTATCCATGAGCGTGGTATGTTCTTCCATTTGTTAGTGTCCTCTTTTATTTCACTGAGCAGTGGTTTGTAGTTCTCCTTGAAGAGGTCCTTTACATCCCTTGTAAGTTGGATTCCTAGGTATTTTATTCTCTTTGAAGCAATTGTGAATGGAAGTTCATTCATGATTTGGCTCTCTGTTTGTTACTGGTGTATAAGAATGCTTGTGATTTTTGCACATTAATTTTGTATCCTGAGACTTTGCTGAAGTTGCTTATCAGCTAAAGGAGATTTTGGGCTGAGACAATGGGGTTTTCTAAATATGCAATCATGTCATCTGCATACAGGGACAATTTGACTTCTTCTTTTCCTAACTGGATACCCTTTATTTCTTTCTCTTGCCTGATTGCCCTAGCCAGAACTTCCAACACTATGTTGAATAGGAGTGGTGAGAGAGGGCATCCCTGTCTTGTGCCAGTTTTCAAAGGGAATTTTTCCAGTTCTTGCCCATTCAGTACGATATTGGCTGTGGGTTTGTCATATATAGCTCTTATTATTTTGAGGTACGTTCCATCAATATCGAATTTATTGAGCGTTTTTAGCATGAAGGGCAGTTGAATTTTGTCAAAAGCCTTTTCTGCATCTATTGAGATAATCATGTGGTTCTTGTCTTTGGTTCTGTTTATATGCTAGATTACGTTTATTGATTTGCAAATGTTGAAGCAGCCTTGCATCCCAGGGATGAAGCCCACTTGATCATGGTGGATAAGCTTTTTGATGTGCTGCTGAATCCGGTTTGCCATTATTTTATTGAGGATTTTTGCATCGATGTTCATCAGGGATATTGGTCTAAAATTCTCTTTTTTTGTTGTGTCTCCGCCAGGCTTTGGTATCAGGATGATGTTGGCCTCATAAAATGAGTTAGGGAGGATTCCCTCTTTTTCTATTGATTGGAATAGTTTCAGAAGGAATGGTACCAGCTCCTCCTTGTACCTCTGGTAGAATTCAGCTGTGAATCCATCTGATCCTGGACTTTTTTTGGTGGGTAGGCTATTAATTATTGCCTCAATTTCAGAGCCTGCTATTGGTCTATTCAGGGATTCAACTTCTTCCTGGTTTAGTCTTGGAAGAGTGTACGTGTCCAGGAAATTATCCATTTCTTCTGGATTTTCTAGTTGATTTGCATAGAGGTGTTTATAGTATTCTCTGATGGTAGTTTGTATTTCTGTGGGGTCCGTGGTGATATCCCCTTTAACATTTTTTATTGCATCTATTTGTTTCTTCTCTCTTTTTTTCTTTATTAGTCTTGCTAGCGGTCTGTCAATTTTGTTGATCTTTTCAAAAAACCAACTCCTGGATTCATTGATTTTTTGGAGGGTTTTTTGTGTCTCTATCTCCTTCAGTTCTGCTCTGATCTTAGTTATTTCTTGCCTTCTGCTAGCTTTTGAATGTGTTTGCTCTTGCCTTTCTAGTTCTTTTAATTGTGATGTTAGAGTGTCAATTTTAGATCTTTCCAGCTTTCTCTTGTGGGCATTTAGTGCTATAAATTTCCCTCTACACACTGCTTTAAATGTGTCCCAGAGATTCTGGTATGTTGTATCTTTGTTCTCATTGGTTTCAAAGAACATCTTTGTTTCTGCCTTCATTTCGTTATGTACCCAGTCATCATTCAGGAGCAGGTTGTTCAGTTTCCATGTAGTTGAGCGGTTTTGATTGAGTTTCTTAGTCCTGAGTTCTAGTTTGATTGCACTGTGGTCTGAGAGACAGTTTGTTATAATTTCTGTTCTTTTACATTTGCTAAGGAGTGCTTTACTTCCAATTATGTGGTCAATTTTGGAATAAGTGCGATGTGGTGCTGAGAAGAATGTATATTCTGTTGATTTGGGGTGGAGAGTTGTATGGATGTCTATTAGGTCCACTTGGTGCAGAGATGAGTTCAATTCCTGGATATCCTTGTTAACTTTCTGTCTCGTTGATCTGTCTAATGTTGACAGTGGAGTGTTGAAGTCTCCCATTATTATTGTATGGGAGTCTAAGTCTCTTTGTAAGTCTCTAAGGACTTGCTTTATGAATTTGGGTGCTCCTGTATTGGGTGCATATATATTTAGGATAGTTAGCTCTTCCTGTTGAATTGATCCCTTTACCATTATGTAATGGCCTTCTTTGTCTCTTTTGATCTTTGATGTTTTAAAGTCTATTTTATCAGAGACTAGGATTGCAACCCCTGCTTTTTTTTGTTCTCCATTTGCTTGGTAGATCTTCCTCCATCCGTTTATTTTGAGCCTGTGTATGTCTCTGCATGTGAAATGGGTCTCCTGAATAGAGCAGACTGATGGGTCTTGACTCTTTATCCAGTTTGCCAGTCTGTGTCTTTTAATTGGAGCATTTAGTCCATTAACATTTAAGGTTAATATGGTTATGTGTGAACTTGATCCTGCCATTATGATATTAACTGGTTATTTTGCTCGTTAGTTGATGCAGTTTCTTCCTAGCCTTGATGGTCTTTACATTTTGGCATGTTTTTGCAATGGCTGGTACTGGTTGTTCCTTTCCATGTTTAGGGCTTCCTTCAGGGTCTCTTGTAAGGCAGGCCTGGTGGTGACAAAATCTCTAAGCATTTGCTTATCTGTAAAGGATTTTATTTCTCCTTCACTTATGAAACTTAGTTTGGCTGGATATGAAATTCTGGGTTTAAAATTCTTTAAGAACGTTGAATATTGGCCCCCACTCTCTTCTGGCTTGTAGAGTTTCTGCCGAGAGGTCTGCTGTTAGTCTGATGGGCTTCCCTTTGTGGGTAACCCGACCTTTCTCTCTGGCTGCCCTTAAGATTCTTTCCTTCATTTCAACTTTGGTGAATCTGGCAATTATGTGTCTTGGAGTTGCTCTTCTCGAGGAGTATCTTTGTGGTGTTCTCTGTATTTCCTGAATTTGAATGTTGGCCTGCCCTACTAGGTTGGGGAAGTTCTCCTGGATGATATCCTGAAGAGTGTTTTCCGACTTGGTTCCGTTTTCCCCCTCACTTTCAGGCACCCCAGTCAGACGTAGATTTGGTCTTTTTACATAATCCCATACTTCTTGCAGGCTTTGTTCATTTCTTTTTCTTCTTTTTTCTTTTGGTTTCTCTTCTTGCTTCATTTCATTCATTTGATCCTCAATCGCTGATACTCTTTCTTCCAGTTGATCGAGTCGGTTACTGAAGCTTGTGGATTTGTCACGTATTTCTCGTGTCATGGTTTTCATCTCTGTCATTTCATTTATGACCTTCTCTGCATTAATTATTCTAGCTATCAATTCTTCCACTCTGTTTTCAAGATTTTTAGTTTCTTTGCGCTGGGTACGTAATTCCTCCTTTAGCTCTGAGAAGTTTGATGGACTGAAGCCTTCTTCTCTCATCTCGTCAAAGTCATTCTCTGACCAGCTTTGATCCGTTGCTGGTGATGAGCTGCGCTCCTTTGCAGGGGGAGATGCGCTCTTATTTCTTGAATTTCCAGCTTTTCTGCCCTGCTTCTTCCCCATCTTCATGGTTTTATCTGCCTCTGGTCTTTGATGATGGTGATGTACTGATGGGGTTTTGGTATAGGTGTCCTTCCTGTTTGATAGTTTTCCTTCTAACAGTCAGGACCCTCAGCTGTAGGTCTGTTGGAGATTGCTTGAGGTCCACTCCAGACCCTGTTTGCCTGGGTATCAGCAGCAGAGGTTGCAGAAGATAGAATATTGCTGAACAGCGAGTGTACCTGTCTGATTCTTCCTTTGGAAGCTTCCTCTCAGGGGTGTACTCCACCCTGTGAGGTGTGGGGTGTCAGACTGCCCCTAGTGGGGGATGTCTCCCAGTTAGGCTACTCAGGGTTCAGGGACCCACTTGAGCAGGCAGTCTGTCCGTTCTCAGATCTCAACCTCCGTGTTGGGAAATCCACTGCTCTCTTCAAAGCTGTCAGACAGAGTCGTTCGCGTCTGCACAGGCCTCTGCTTCTTCCCCTTTTGCTGTTTAGCTGTGCCCTGTCCCCAGAGGTGGAGTCTACAGAGACAGGCAGGTTTCCTTGAGCTGCTGTGAGCTCCACCCAGTTCGAGCTTCCCAGCGGCTTTGTTTACCTACTTAAGCCTCAGCAATGGCGGGCGCCCCTCCCCCAGCCTCGCTGCTGCCTTGCGGTTAGATCGCAGACTGCTGTGCTAGCAATGAGGGAGGCTCCGTGGCCGTGGGACCCTCCCGGCCAGGGGTGGGTATAATCTCCTGGTGTGCCCGTTTGCTTAAAGTGCAGTATTGGGGTGGGAATTGCCCTATTTTCCAGGTGTTGTGTGTCTCAGTTCCCCTGGCTAGGAAAAGGGATTCTCTTCCCCCTTGTGCTTCGCAGGTGAGGCAATGCCTCACCCTGCTTCAGCTCTCGGTGGTCGGGCTGCAGCAGCTGACCAGCACCAATTGTCCGGCACTCCCCAGTGAGATGGCCCCAGTACCTCAGTTCAAAATGCAGAAATCACCGGTCTTCTGTGTCGCTCATGCTGGGAGTTGGAGACTGGAGCTGTTCCTATTTGGCCATCTTGCTCCGCCCCCTGGGACATCATTTTGAAAGGACATTTTATTCATGTGTCAGCATGGCAGATCATCTGAGGATGCTGTCTTTTCAGCTGTCCTCATAAACAATGAAAATAATGCTGTCAACATTAGCATTTTCAAAGGTAATGGACAGCAGTGTATCTATCAACATATCTCAAGATATATATACACACACACACACATATATATATATATACACACACATACATACACATACATATCAATCAGTTAGGCCTGGGACACTGGATTAGGAAACATTATCTGTCTCTTTCAGGAATAGAAGCAATCCATTAAAGTCAATTTCCAATTTTCTATAGAAGGAGTAGGAATAAGACAGAAAATAAAAATCCTTATATAATCATCCAACCCTATGTTTATTACTATTGTCATATTCTTTTCTGAAAACACCTTAGAGGTGTTAGTAAGTCTGCTTGCAAGTAAAAAATTGCCTAATTTTAGTCTCTTCCACCAACTCATTCAATTGCCTTGTCAATTTACTTTCTCTTCTTTTTTTTTTTTTTTTTTTTTTTTTTTTGTGAGATGGAGTTTTGCCTTTGTCTTCCAGGCTGGAGTGTAGTGACACGATCTCAGCTCACTGCAACCTCCGCCTCCTGGGTTCAAGCAATTCTCCTGCCTCAGCCTCCCGAGTAGCTGGGATTACAGGTGCACACCACCATGCCTGGCTAAATTTGGTATTTTTAGTAGAGACGGGGTTTCACCATGTTGGCCAGGCTGGTCTCGAACTCCTGACCTCAGGTGATCCGCCTGCCTCGGCCTCCCAAAGTGCTGGAATTACAGGCATGAGCCACTGTGCCTGGCCAACTTTCTCTTCTTAAGACAGGTGACTAACCCACAAAGTTAAGAAACAGCCATAGTTAGCCTCTAAGTCTCTTTCAGACTGAAAAGATCCCATGTTATGAATTGCACTTTTTGAAGCCATACTCTTATTGGAGATATTAAAAGATATGGGAAGTGTGAGATATGAAGGGAGATATAGTAATTCATAAGCCATACAACCAATCTCTGAATAATTAAAAATTTTTTATACCACTAGACTTGCTTGTGTTTTACTTGCTGTTGACATGACTCAGATAACAAAGGAAAGTAATTAAAAAACTCTTAATGAAGAAGTCCATTTTGCTGATTCGTAGTCTAAGTTTTTCTGAAAGTATCCTAACTGGATTAGTACAGTTCCTGTGGAAAAGACTGTATACTCTTAAAAATTCACTGTCCATTTTTAAAAATATAAAACACACACACACATGCACACGCACACACATACATGTATGTTTTAATATGACCCTGTTCCTTCTTATTCAGTCCACTGTTCCAAAGACACTTCTTGGTTTCTTCTAAGTTTTGCTAGTGCTTTGCTGCTGACTTGCACTACTCATGACTGCAGAGGCCCAGGACTGAGAAACCATTCCAGCAGTACAGAAAGATACAGAAAACCTGACAGACAGGAGCAAAATTCCATAAAGGAAAAACACAGTGCAGTTCACAAGGCAGCATCATGGTGGAGGACAAAACCTTGGGGAGAATGCTGATCACCACAAAGTTCTCTTTCTTAATTGCAGATATTTGAGTTGACCATGGACAAAAATCTTGACTGATCACTTAGTTCATTAGCAAGTCTAGGAATTTATTACATGTTAGCTTGACTGAGCCATGGGGTGACCAGTATTTGGTGAAACCTTTTTCTGAGTATTTCTGTGGGAGTGTTTTTGGATGAAAGTGAAATTAAATCTGTAGATTTAGTGAAGCAGATTGCTCTTCGTAATCTGAATGGGCCTCGTTCAATCAGCTGAAGGCCTAAACAGAAGAAAAAGGCTGCCTTTCCCCCAAGTAAGAGAAAACTCCTTGTTACTGACTGCCTTTGAGCTGGGACATTGGATTTTTCCTGCCTTCTGACTCAACTGAAACGTTGGCTCTTCCAGGGTCTCCCCAGCTTGCCGACTCAATCTGCAGATCTTGGAACTTAACCCCCACGTTTCTATGAGCCAATGCCTTGTAATAAATCTACCTATATATTCTTCCCTTCTTTCCTTGCTGTGTTTGTCAGGCTTCTCCAGAGAAACAGAACATCTATCTATATATCTATATCTGTATCTCTTTACATAGTATACATGTATAAACTGTATACAACCTATTGATTCTGTTTCTCTGGAGAAGCCTGACAATGACAGCAAGGGAGGAAGACATCCGTAGTAGAGATTAGACAAATGAGTTAAGCAAGGATGATGATAATCTCATAGTAGTGAGAAAATTGGAAAATAGCAGAGATATGCAGCAAAACACAAAAGTCCAAGTGGCAAAATAAGTCAATATGTATTGATGAAAAAAGTATATGTGTTGTGTCTGTGTCACCACAATGGTATCAATAAGGGGTTGTAGGCAAGAGTGGGTCAGGTCAGATTCAGATGGCAATTAAACTAAACAAATAAACTTGTTGCATAGTATGTAAGAGGAAAGAGGACCCAACCTGGGACCAGTTAGTGTATGTTTGTTACTTATTGCTGTGTGACGAGCTGTACCAAAACTCAGTGGCTTAACATAATAACCATTTCATGTGTTCATAGTAACCATTTTATGTGTTCATTATTTTGCAAGCTGGGCTAGGTTTAGCTGGATGATCTTCTGCCAGTCTTGCCAGTGGTGATTTGTGTGGCCGTACTCAGAGGGCAGAATGTCTGCAAGCTGGGCCCAGCTAGGAAAGCTGGACTTTTATCTGTTTTCATCCAGTCTCAGGGCAAGAGTGAAAGCTGTCAGCCTTTCTTAAGGTTTAGGCTGAGAACTGACATAGAGTCACTTCTGCTACATCTTCTTGCTTATGAGTCACAGCGCCAGCGAAGATTCCAGGAAAGCAGACTATACATGGATGTACATATAACAAGGTGTGGTTCATTGGGGGTTGCCAATGGGACAGATTGTGACAGCATACAAAACAAGTAATGTGAGCACTGGAAATGCAGGACTGTGAGGAGGGAACTTGAAGAATGGGTAAACAAGATTAAAGTCACAGACAGAGGGGCAATTCCTAATGTCTAAGGATTTCCTAAACAGGAGGAAATGTGACAAAGAAATCTCATTAGGGAAATTAAAATTTTATCCAGAGTATGAGCTGGCTATGAGAGAATAGGCAAGAGATGGAGCTGAAAGTGAGTAGAATGGGAACATAGCTTGAGATTCAGCATCGACAGGCAGGTCCACCAAACAGAGCAGTTAGTAACGATTACTGGACCTTTAAAATAAATAACAGCAGAAGATGTTATCTTAACTGAAAGCCTACGGTATAGTTTGGATATTTGTCCCTCCAGACCTCATGTTGAAATTTGATCTCTAATGTTGGGGATGGGACCTAGTGGGAAGTCTTTGGGTCATGGGGGCAGATCTCTGATGAATGGTTTCATGCCATTCTTGTGGTAGGAAGTTACTGCTCCTGAGAGAGTGGTAATTAAAAAGAACCTGGCACCTCCTACCCCTTGTGCTTTCTTTCTTGCCATGTGATCTCTGCACATGCCAGCTCCCTTTCACCTTTGGCCATGAGTGGAAGCAGCCTGAGGCCCTCACCAAGAAGCAGATGCTGGCACCATGCTCTTGCGCAGCCTACAGAACTCTGAGCCAAATGAACCTTTTTTCTTTATAAATTACCCAGTCTCAGGTATTTCCTTATAGCACCACAAAACTAACTAATATAGCCTCAAGAGTGAATATCGTTGCCAGAAAATGAAAGTGTTGACTTAATCTGGTGGGCAATAGATAAAAGCCAAGCTATGAAGGTTCACGTACATTATCATTAAAGCCACATCACTTGAAACTGGCTAATTCTTTATAATAAATATACGGTACAACCCTAATTCATAAGTTTATTAATTGTTCTAGAGGTGTGTGTTAGGAAATGTTAGATTTTAAACCAAGGACAGAACTGGCTGCCTAGGTGGAGTGTAAGTAATTTGGAGGAGTGGGGTTGGACGCAGGGAAAACTTTTGCTACACCCACAAAAACTTCTTTATCTCCTGAAAGTTGCCCCAAATTCCCCTTCATTCTTCTTTTTTTTTCTTTTCGTTTCTTTTCTTTTTCTTTCTTTCTTTTCTTTTCTTTTTTTTTTTTTTTTGTTAAATCTGCAAAACTTCCAAGAGTATAACACTTTTAAACATTTGTAGCATTTTGGGATCAGTTAGGGTCAGAGAAGAAGTCAGAAACTACAACAGGTATTTCAATAAAGGGCATTTTTTTAAAAAAAGGAGCCGGTTAAACAGATGTTAGAAGACTGGAAAAGAGTGAACATTTAAGTAACACGGAGAGAGTAATTATACCCAGGCCCTGGAGAACAGAGGGAAGAGGCTGGAGCTAGCTGAACCTAGACGCTTAGGGAAGGGGCCCTGCAGAGTTGGAGTTCAGACTTCCTGGTAGGGGGAGCTGTTCAGCTGCTTCTGGTATCTCGGAAAGTCACAAGAGAGTGAGTGGCCGCATGGAATTAGGACTCAGAACTCTGAGGAGGGAAACCTCCCATCTGATGCTTCTAAGGAGTAATGAACAAAGCCGGAGACTGGGACCACTACTGCCACTAGGCCTATTGTTGGCAATACATAAACAACATGCATATATAAAGCAAGTCCCTAGTTACCGCTCTCTCCATACTGCCCTCTGTTGGTCGTGCCTAACAGACAAAGGAGAAATACTTCTGGTGAAGTCCTATCAATAGCATCTAAGTATAGAGGAATGGATTTTCACCTGAAAAGGCAGCTTAGTAACCAGCACATGTATTATAAATGGAATAATTTGAAAACTAGTTTTGATAGAGAAGAAAACCTAGGGAGGCAAATTCTAATGGAATTGGAGAGGGACATGAATGAAATTACAAAGTGGACAGCAGAATAGGAAGGTATACTTGTCATCATTTTGCATAGTGTAAGCTTTGACTGAGATATTTCATCCCTCTAGATAATGTTAACAAAGAAAAGCTAAAGCTGGTTGCACATATTAACTATGTAAATAGCAAAATAATAATAGACATTCATGTTTAAAATCTGTATTGCCTATTCAATGATACAAAGTATGTTACAGAAATACCTTATACCCATACTTGTATTTTATAATCTTCAATGGCTTTGATTGAAATGATTGAACTTATTATAGATATAAGAAATAATTATAGTAATACAATTGAAACATTAAAATATAATCACTTTGGAAAATTATACAATATTCCAAATATTTAAAGAGTTAACATTGGATAATTACTATGTGTCTAGCATTGCTTTATATGCTTTACATATATTAAATCATGTAGTTCTCACTGTAATCCTATTTCTCTATTTTCCTCATTTTATAGATAAAAGGACTATGGCAGAGGGAGGCTAAGTAACTTGCAAATAATCACACAGCTCTAGGTGACAGAGCTAGGATTTTATTTTATTTTATTTTATTTTATTTTATTTTATTTTATTTTATTTTATTTTATTTTTATTGAGACGGAGTCTTGCTCTGTCACCCAGGCTGGAGTGCAGTGGCGTGATCTCGGCTCACTGCAAGCTCCACCTCCCGGGTTTACGCCATTCTCCTGCCTCAGCCTCCCGAGTAGCTGGGACTACAGACGCCCGCCACATCGCCCGGCTAATTTTTTGTATATTTAGTAGAGACGGGGTTTCACCGTGTTGGCCAGGATGGTCTCGATCTCCTGACCTCGTGATCCGCCCGTCTCGGCCTCCCAAAGTGCTGGGATTACAGGCTTGAGCCACCGTGCCCGGCAAGAGCTAGGATTTTAATCAAGGTGTTCTGGCCCTTAAACTCCATTCTACATTGTTAGTAAAAACATTTTGCATTAAAAAATCCCCCCAAATCTCTTCAAATCACAAGTTAGTTTCCTTATCTATAAATAGGGATAATAATTTTTGCATGATGGGATTGTTATTTATTGTAGTTATTAAATTGTAATGTTGTACATTGCAGCTAGCACACTATTTGTTAAAAGTTCTAATTCAGTGTTTGTCATGTATTAAGGCCTTAATAAATGGTAGTTATTTGTACATCTGAATACCTTCACTGAGGTAGTGAAATGTGAGTCATCTGAGTATGCACAAGGTATTTCAAAAGTAAACAAGAAAATCTCCCATAACCAAGACAAATGGGTGGAGGGATAAACCATACTGGCCACTAAAACAGCCTGATAAGCAATAAGATGTCCTATGAAGTATAGCATTAATTTTCTTATGTGCTTTCTAAACTGCTAGTTATATCAATGGATCATTATCTGAATAATTATTGTTTATTATAATTATTATTTTATATTTTATATAAATATAAAAACCTCAATTTACTATATAGATAGGGAAGCAACAAAACAAAATGATTACTAGCAGAGCCCTGTTATGAAGGTCTACCTTTTGGTCTGCCCAGCTAGCCTCACTCAGTCTGCACTCAAGAGGAAAAATACCATTTCGAGACTGGTATAGAGATGGACCATAAAGTGATTTATTTTTCCATTTGCTTTTAAGAAAAAGGGGATGAGAGTATAATGTAGAGTAATGGCTGTATATTACGGTTGTGGAGAGAGAAAATATAATAATATGCTACTCTAGCACAAAAAAAAATCCTCTGATTTCTTATTCTGAAATCCATGAACATGTGTATACAAATGTTTTAATTAAATGAAAACCCTATTTGGTGGGGCTATTTATTGAAGAGACCTTGTAAAACTATTTGTATAAGACCAGGTCTCCATGTTGGTTAACATTAACTTGGTTGGGCCACAAAGAAGAAAATAAATGTGACAGGTTGCTCTTGATGTTTCAGGAAATTTAGAAACATGGCTGTAACTGTAATACCAAAAGCATTTCAGGTTTGTAACCAAGGCAACTCTTCTTTCTCTGCTTTCAAGCTTTCCTGTTGATTATCTATTGTAATGCCAATAATTGCAGCTGAGAGGAGTCTCTGTTTGTTGTGAGAGACAATTAGCACTTGAAATAAAATAACAGATTTAAATAAATTGGGGGACTCGACAGTGTGACCTGATCTCTTAGGAGCAAGCAACAGCTTTGGAATATAACTGATTCCTATGTTTGCAGCAGCCTCCAGAGTGAGCGAGTCATCATCCAACATTACTTGAGGTCTTATTGGTGATTACTCTAGTTGTTATGGTTGAAAACCATTTGCTTCTTCTTAGATTTATATTGGAAAATAGTTTAATAAATCCAAACCTGCAAGAAGGTGATACTGAATTTTCGATTGATAGGCTTATTCAAACAACTTGTCTATACATGTAATGCTTCATTAAAAAATATTTCCTTCAATTATTGCCATAATTACTCTTCACTGTTCTGTAAACTGTATTTTAGATTGCTATTTATTTTAATTCAGATGTGAATGCAAAGCGAGCAACTCCTAATCTACATATCTTTACCTCGCCTGCAATTTTTGCTTTCAAAATGAAAGTCATCCTTCGTGTTATGACCATTGCTGAAATCATTGCATAGCGCAGACTCTCACAATCGCTGTTAATTAACCTGTGGAACCATGACTCTTAAGAAAACTTTTTCCTAAGTCTCAATAAATCTTTAGTGTTCCAAGGACAAATAAGTTTTTCCTGACTCAACTATATTTTTTTCAGTTTCATTTATGATTAGTATAATCACTCTGGCCTCGTGTTTTCATGTGACGGGATTTCTACTCAATTACTATTTGTAACCTCAGCCGGGCGCGGTGGCTTACGCCTGTAATCCCAGCACTTTGGGAAGCCGAGGTGGGCTGATCACAAAGTCCAGGAGATCAAGACCATCCTGGCTAACACAGTGAAACCCCGTCTCTACTAAAAATACAAAAAATTAGCCGGGTGTGGTGGCAGGCGCCTGTAGTCCCAGCTACTCGGGAGGCTGAGGCAGGAGAATGGCGTGAACCCGGGAGGCAGAGCTTGCAGTGAGCCGAGACCGCGCCACTGCACTCCAGCCTGAGTGACAGAGCGAGACTTAAAAAAAAAAAAAAAAAAAAAAAAAGACTCTTAGCCTCTAATGTCACTATCTGACTTGTAAGTTCAAGAGAAGAAACCAAACACACTGGACCAGGTTCCCTCTAAACCTCTTTTTCAGGGTGAATATGTCCACAGGATTCATGCCTTCTTGTCAGCCCTCTGACACACAGTAAGGGTTCTGTTTCTAGAGAGAATGCCCTGCACCTGTCAGACTACACTGGAGAATAAGGAAACACGTCTCTTAAATTCGGTGATAAAGGCAGATTTAAAGTCACATTCTCCGATCAGCTTTAACAGTTATAAAGCTGTTGGTTTGATCTCCATCTGTCTATCTTTTCTATCTCTAATTTAGTTCTGAATTCAACTGGGAAAAAGGAATGTTATTTATTGGCCATTCCCAAACACCTAACATATGTTTTCCATATCAAATGTAGCTGATGAATATTAACTAATGACAAAGTAATAGGTGAATTCCATGAGGACAGACTCCTGGCTTATCTTGTTCACTGCCATTTCTCTAGAACATAAAAGTTGCTTAAAAATTGTGTTGAATGGCTGAAGTTACAGCTTCTCTAGTTTACATCACAAATATTCTCACTCATTTCAGAATAAAGCATTTGGAGTATTTCAAATTTTTGCAACACCCAAAAGATGAATGAAAGATAATCTCACTGTGAATGAAAGGATAGGAACCACTGCAGATTCACTGAATTATTCATATCAGAGATTTACAGGGTGATGTGCCACAGATTGGAATTTAGGTTTTTCTAAGGCTTATTCTCTGGTCCAGGACCACAGTACTGGGGAATCTCAAAGGATGGAAAAGGAACAAAGAATACCGACATAGGCCAGTGGTAACGTCCGAAGGAACACAGGGAAAGGATTTGAGGCTGTGAAAGGTGGATTACAAAGTAGATATTGAGCTGTCACAATATTGGATAGGAAATAAGCAGTGATGTCTCTGAACCACTGCTTCCAACAGCATGTGCAGACTGACAGAGAGTATCATGGCAGGGGACACTGGGAAATACTGTGTTCAAAGCAGGAATCTGTTTTGGTGGCCAATTAGTGTGAACTTTAAAATCTATACTTTGATCCTATCAAAGAGGCAAAGAGACTGTAATTGGCAAAGAGAGCTCTAGCAGGACAGACTGCTCTGAGCCAAAAAACAAATGACGAAGGCAAGCACCTTGAACTCAACACATTGGAGGGGAGGAAAGTCATAAGGAAACTTACAAAAGGGGCACCTAAAATCAACTATGGGCATTTGTAAATGAAAAGACCAATACTTTATCCCAGAGACCTGAAAAACAAACAAAAAAGACCATCCTAGAGCTCAAGAGTGTAGAATAACTGGGATAACAGACAGATGAGTATCGAGACAAGGACAAAACAGAGATAAGCTATTCTTTTCCTCATACAGGCTCAAGTTTCCAAAAAGGAATTGGTTAAAAAAAGAATAGTAATTGGGCATGGTGGCACATGCCTGCAGTCCCAAATGCTCAGGAGGCCATGGCAGGAGGATTGCTTGAGCCCAGGAGTTCAAGGTTGCAGTGAACTGTAATTGCGCCACTGCACTGCAACCTGGATGACAGAGCGAGGCCTTGTCGCACAAAGGCAAACAAAGAGGAATTGGTATGTGATCACCACTGTATAGTGTTTATAAGTTGTTGTCTGCCATTAGGTCTAAGAACAGCGTAATGTACGTAGCTCTTGTTGTTACTCTGTATGGTTTCAGGCATTCCCCAGAAATCTCTGAACGAAGTCCTGAAGCTACATCATTCCTTTGGGTACTGTTATATGTAGGACTTGACTATTATAGTTAACATTATTATGGTGCCTAGCATGGGTCAGAGAAGCCAAACAGAATTGCATAATTCTGTCTTAATAAGGCATAATATTTGTGTAGCAGAGTTCCTGAGGTGCTGGAGTAGTGCCTAAATGCAGGCTTGGAGTTAGAATGCCTGGGTTTGAACTCTGCACAGCCACTTAGCTAGCTAGTGTAAAAGCTGGACTCAGTTACTCATCATTTTCAGCCTAAGTTTCTTCATTTGTATAAATGTGCAAATGGGGATTATAATAGTACGACATAGAGCTGTAGTAAAATTTCAGTAAGATGAGTCACATACAGGAAATATTTATATCAAATAAATTGATTATTCACTTATATAAATTTTGAGTTTTTCAAAATAGGTAGTATGCATAAAGCCCTTTGCACAGTGACTGACATGTTCAAATTCATACAGATTGTAAGATATTAATAGATCCTGCAAACAGGTGTTGAGTCCCTGCTGTATACTGAGTGACTGTCAAAAATGTGCTAAATATTGGCTGGGGGCAGTGGCTCATGCCTGGTAATCCCAGCACTGTGGGAGGCGGGAGGTGGGAGGATCACTTGAGATCAAGAGTTTAAGACAAGCCTGGCCAACATGGTGAAACCCCATCTCTACTAAAAATACAAAATTAGCTGGGCGTGGTGGCACATGCCTATAATCCCAGCTACTCAGGAGCCTGAGGCCCAAGAATCACTTGAATCCAGGAGGTGGTGGTTGCAGTGAGCTGAGATCGTGTCACTGCACTCCAGCCTGGGCAACAGAGCAAGACTCTGTCTCAAAAAAAGAAAAAAAAGTGCTGAATATCTAACAAGAGCTATCTAACCACATTTTATATTTCATGTTTATCTCACCTTCTAAAAGTTGATAATTTTCTTTCTCTCTGCAATATTACTATTTTTTTCTTCCAGAAAACATCAACATTGCATGATTGGGCTACCTCTCCTATCATCTTCCCCTTCCCTGCAGGAATTTCAGTGATAAGTGAGTTGATGGGGTAATCAGGAAGCCCTTGATCCCTGCTATTTCTGTCCTAGTGGTGTTTAAGGGCCCTCATTCCCATTGCTCAGTTCATCCCCTTTTCCTTCCCTTCTTTCCTTCTTCACAAATTTCTAAGCCCCTATTATATAAACTGCAAAGAGCTAGAAGCTGTGGAAATCCCAGAAACGCACATGTGTTTGTGCACACGTGCACACATACACACACATACACACACACTCTCCATGTTGTCCCTGTTGTCAGTATTTAAAATCATTTGAGGAGACAAGGCATAAAAACTTAAGTGTAATATTTTAATGCAATACAAGACCCTATTGTAAGATATGTACCAAGGCTACTTAAGATATGCGATCAATGATTGTCCTTACCAACTTAGCCTATCACATTGTCAATCTCTTGTGAATAATTTAGGGGTTTTGCTTTTGTCTTTCACATAGAGATAGCTTTACGGGATAGCTTTACTCTCTGGATTGTGTAGATGTAGAAATCATCTAATTCCAAAATTGCTAGATGAACTTAATACCTTGACAAGGATAAGTTAGTGATACAAATGCCTACATAAGATAAATTCAGTATCAGTAACATATTTGGAATTTGACTCAATTATGTATTAGAGGGACTCTCAAAAATTGTCACCAAATTTCTGTTAGATGTGTATGAGCGTAAAATAGGAAATGAAAATTTACTGACTAAAGATATGCAGAAGATTATTCTGAATAGTGATGTTTTGATAATAAGAAGTGAATCTATTTGGGAACATATAATGAAACACTGATACGCATATAGAAGGGGAAACATGGAAAGCAGTAATGCTAAATGTACTCGCGTGATAACCAGCAACAAATTCAGATGAGCATGTAATGTAAGGGGTACAGAAAAAAAAGGCAGAATGACTTTAGATAGAAGACTAAGCAAAGAAATCACATGACAGGCCAAGAAGAACACAGGCCAGTCTGTTTATGTCTCCTGATGAAAACACCTGATCTCAGGATTTCAGTGCAATGAAGACATTGAAAAACAAAGGAGATTCAAGCATGAAAGCACAAGTTAACATAAAGACCTGCCAGATTGATTTATGAGGCATGAATGGCAAAACCACCACCTAAATATATGCATTATGTGAGTATCTCTTGCAGAAATCCAGTGATTATTAAGATAACTAGTTTTCTTTGTACTTGTGTTGGGAGGGACAAGCGTTTATTTGCTTAAGTAAGATCTTATGCCTTGAAGAGAAGATTATTTTGTCATCAGGTAGGTCCTATAAATAAAACAAAAATCCATGTAATTCTCATGCAGTTGTCAAATTCAAGCTCATTTGTAATAAACTGAGGAGACTGTAGTTCTAAAAACAAATGGTTATAGTAGCAATATGGTGATAATAGAAATAAAATATAACCTTAGCTGATAAATAACTATAGTTTTTGCTGAACTTATTCTTGGCCAATAGCCCGAGTTCAGGGCTTGAAATTTTTAATAAATGTACTAATATCTTAAATGGAGAGTTGACTAATAACCTTAGGAGAAGAAAAGTAATACAATAGAAAAGAGAAATTAAAAAAAAATAGCTAAAGGGTGAGATGTGCCTATCCAGTGCCATTGTTTCTTAGAAAAGGTGAGATCTTGAACTAATTTATCATTGGGAAGGTGCTTAAAATTACCTTTTTTACTTCAAAAAATATGACTGCTTATTATAAGCCATAAGTTACTGAAATTGTTCTATGAATATATAAAGGAAATATGAGCATTTTAAATATAGGATAAAAATAGTCCTTGCCAGAGATACTATTGACTCAAAAGGCTGACTATGCCTATATAAATGTTATGTAAGAAATAGCTTTAAACTCCTTAATGTCATCAACTGACATCTTGGCCCTTTTTTTTTTTTTTTTTTTTTTTTTTTGGTAGAGACAGAGTTTCATTCAATTGGCCAGGCTGGTCTTGAACTCCTGGTCTCAAGTGATCTGCACACCTCAGTGGTGCTGGGATTACAGGCATGAGCCACTATGCCCAGCTGGCATTTTATAGTGAACCTCAAAAAAGTCAACAGCCAATGTGAAGAATTTTAGAATATATATGTCTCAAAAATGATTGCCTTTTATTTATAAATGTGCTTTAGAATACACTCAACATGAATTATTTTCTACTTGAAAATAATTGCCTACAAATGGTATAAAGAAAAGTGATAGGCAAACACACAACTTATAAAACTATTTTAATGATTGTGGTTCCATATATATTTATGCTTGAGTTTATGGGAAGTGTTTTGAAATTCATGCAGAACACTGAAAAAAGGTTATAGGACACATGATTCAAATTGTGTCATCCAAGTTATAAATCAAAACATAAGTGTACTTCACAGTACATTTAGTTCCAACATAGTTCATAAAATAACCTGTTTACTTGTTGAAGCAAGGCATATAAATTTTTAAAATTTATTTTAGTCAGAATTAACATTTTCTGAAAAAGCCAAAATTAGCTCTGGTATATCACTCTTCTGTGCGAAAACCTTCGATTGCTCAGCATTATTTACTGAATCAAATTCATAATTTTCAGCTTATAGGCAACTCAATTATCTTCTTCACAGTATAGGTGATTCAATCTGCTTTTCCTATTTCAGCAATAACTGAAAACTTATAACTTAATAGTTGGTCACTTATTTTTGAAGTGAACTGGATAATTTCAAGTACCTTTCTAATAATATTGAAATTATTTGAAGTTCTCTTACCTTATCTTAGACTACATCTCATGTGTTTCTTTTGAATTAGTTGTTGTAAACTCAAATGCCTACAGAGACCACGTAGGTAATGCAAATGGGTGCAGTGGGTCTGGAGGAGACATAGGCCAGTGGCAAAGTCCTAAGGAATACAGGGACATGGGAGGAGAGGTCACACCCTATGTTAGAGGTCAGCCTCTACACAGCCCCAATCATTCACATGCAGTAATAATGCCCCTGGTAGCTAGATCATCTGACTTTTTAAGGCGAGTCCTAAATATAACTCCTATGTAAAATCTTCCAACTTTTTAATGTTGGAAACCCATTTAAATAAAATAAAAACAAAAACAAAACAAAACAAAAAAAACAAACAACAAAAATCCCAAAAAACAAAAATTCTGTGTAGATCAAAAAAGAAAATAAGAAGTTACCAGGCTGAATATGGTACATGGACTCCTAATTTTAACCTCTGTGGCAAACTATATACCAACTAACCCCTCCTCACTGCCCAATGACCTAATCACCTCCCACAAGGTCCCTCCCGCAACATGTGAGGATTACAATTTGGATTACAATTCAACATGAGATTTGGGTGAGAACACAGAGCCAGACCATATCATTCTGCCCTTGGCTCCTCCAAAATCTCATCTTTCTTACATGTCAGAACACAATTATGCCTTCCCAACTGTTCCCCTAAAGTCATAACTCATTTCAGCATTAACCCAAAAGTCCAAGTCCAAAGTCTCATCTGAGACAAGGTAAGTCCCTTCTGCCTATGAACCTGTAAAATCAAGAGAAAGTTAGAACTTCCTAGATACAGTGAGGGGACAGGCATTGGGTAAATATACCCATTCCAAATGGGAGAACTTGGCCAAATCAAAGGGGCTACAGACCCCATGTAAATCTGAAATCCAATAGGGCATTAACTTAAAGTTCCAAAATGATCTCCCTTGACTTCATGTCTCACATCCACGTTGCACTGATGCAAGACGTTGGCTCACATGGCCTTGGGCAGCTCTGCCCCTGTGGCTTTGCAGGGTACAGCCCCACTCCTGTCTGCTTTCATGGGCTGGCATTGAGTGTCTTCAGCTTTTCCGGTGCTTAGTGCAAGCAGTCAGTGGATCTACCATTCTGGGGTCTGGAGGACAGTGGCCCTCTTCTCATGGCTCCACTTAGTAGTGCTCCAGTGGGAACTCTTTGTGACGGGCTCCAACTCCACATTTCCCTTTCACACTGCCCCAGCAGAGGTTCTCTATGAGGGCTCTGCCCCTGCAGCAAACTTCTGCCTGGACATTCAGGCATTTCCATACATCCTCTGAAAACTAGGTGGAGGTTCTCAAATCTCAGTTCTTGACTTCTGTTCACCCACAGGCTCAACACAATGTAGAAGCTGCCAAGGCTTAGGTCTTGCACCCTCTGAAGCAATGGCCTGAGCTGCACCTTGGCCCCTTTTAGCCATGGCTGGAGCTGAATCTACTGGGATACAGGACACCATGTCCTGGAGTTGCACAGAGCAGGGGGGACCTGGGCACAGCCCAGGAAACCAGTTTTTCTTTCTAGGCCTCCGGGCCTGTGATGGGAGAGGCTGCTGTGAAGGTGCCCTGGAGACATTTTCCCCATTGTCTTGTTGATTAACATTTGGCTCCTTGTTACTTATGTCAATTTCTGCAGTGGGCTTGAATTTCCCCCGAGAAAATGGGTTTTCTTTTGTATGGCATCGTCAGGCTGCAAATTTTCCAAACTCTGCTCTGCTTCCTCTTGAACAGTTTGCCACTTAGAAATTTCTTCTGCCAGATATGTTAAATCATCCTTCTCAAGTTCTAAGTTCTGCAGATCTGTAGGGCAGGGGCAAAATGCTGCCAGTCTCTTTGCTAAAGCATAGCAAGAGTGCCCTTTACTCCAGTTTCCAACAAGTTCCTCATTTCCTTCTGAGACCACTTCAGCCTGGACTTCATTGTCCATATAACTATCAGCATTTTGGTCAAAGCCATTCAACAAGTCCTAGGAAGTTCCAAGCTTTCCCATATCTTCCTGTCTTCTGAGCCCTCCAAGTCTCTAGGAAGTTCCAAGCTTTCCCACATTTTACTGTCTTCCCCTGAGCCCTCCAAACTGTTCCAACCTCAGTCTGTTACCCAGTTCCAAAGTAACTTCCACATTTTTAGGTGTCTTTACAGCAGCACCCCACTATCTCAGTATGAATTTACGTATTTGTCCATTCTCACACTACTATAAGGAACTGTCCGACATGTGTATTCCTATGTAACAAGCCTGCATGTTCTGCACAGGTAACCCAGAATTTAAAGTATATATGTATATTCATATATATACATTCATATATATATGAACTGCCTGAGACTGGCTAATTTATAAAGGAAAGAGGTTTAATTGACTCACAGTTCTGCGTGACTGGTGAGACCTCAGGAAAGTTACAATTATTGTGGAAGGGGAAGCAAATATATCCTTTTTCACATGGTGGCAGGAGAGAGAAGTTCAGAGCAAAGTGGGGAGAAGCCCATTATAAAACCATCAGCTCTCATGAAAACTCACTCACTATCACAAGAAGTGCATGGGGGAACTGCCCATGAGGTTCCCCTTCAAACACGTGAGGATTACAATTTGGATTACAATTCACGATGAGATTTGGGTAGGGGACACAGAGCCAGACCATATCAGTGATAGTATTAGGAGGTGGAGCCTTTGGAGGAGATTAGAGTTTGAGAGTGGAGCCTTCATGAATAGGATTAGGGTCCCTACAAAAGAGACCCCAGAGAGCCTCCTCACATCTTTCATCCATGAGGTTATGTGAAAAGATGGCTGTCTATGAGGAACAGGTCTTTATCAGACACTGCATCTCCTGGTGTCTTGATTTTGGACTTTCCAGCCTCTAGAACTGGAATAAATAAATTTCCATTGTTTGTAAGGCACCCAATCTATAGTATTTTAGTAGCAGTCTGAACAGACTAAGACATGTTGCTTTATGAAATCTCCCTTGTCTTTCTCCAGGTCTCTTCTTTTTTTGAATTCAGGTAATACTAAATCCTTTCCAAACTAAATTCTTCCTTGTATCACAGTCATTTTTATGGTTGTTTTATTCTTATTGCTAAAGTTGTGAACTCCCTGAAAGCAGAGTTTATTTTACTATTCCTGACACCTGGGCACTCAGTAAATGCCTAGGAGTCAGGCATAGAATTTAATTGAATTAGATATATAGGGTATCACTTACAGATGCCTCATCAGCAGTATTTTTCACTAAGACTTTCATTTGAGCTGGACAACATAGAGTTAATATTTGCAAGGCTAAAGTCTAATGAAAAAATCAGTTAAATTATGTTTTCTTAACAGATGGTGCATCTGTGTTTCCTAATGCAATGTCCTGACTGTGTAGAGTTGTCATAATTAAGTAATAGTTGCATGCAAAATCTTCCATAACTGAAGAATCTTACTTATATGTAGACTCTAAGTTTGTTCCAAGCTTGATCCATACTGCTCCTGAATTTGATTCAGCACAGACTCTTTCTGGATGGCATTCCTCCCTTGACCCCAATAATTGCTGAAGTCTTTCTTGGCTTCAGTTTGAGAAAACAGACAGTTTAGAGTGTACTAGGCCTCTATGATTACTCCAGAAATAACCCCGGGACGCAGCACACAGAATTTTCTGGCTTTCTGGTTACTCACAGCTTGGTCTAATGCTTGATTTAGTATCATGGGAGACTCAATGGGGCTAGATGAGTGTTGATATATTGCACTCTGCTGACCAATAACTATATCTATAGAAATTGTTATCACTTACATTTCTTTCTGTTTGATCTGTATGATGTGCATGGTTTACTAGATGACTGGGTATGTGGTGGAAAGAGCATTGAAACTGAAATCAAGATATCAGTTGTTTGATGTAGCAGAGGAGTTACCTGAGAAACTCGAGTATGACTTTCTCATGTGTAAGATAAGAAAATGATAATTACTATCGCTAGGGTAATCTTCATTTCAGGATTAAATGAAATAGTATTTGTGAAAACCTTTGTGAGCCTGCTTTCTTTCTTTTTTGAGATGGAGTTTCACTCTTGTTGCCCAGGCTGGAGTGCAATGGCATGATCTCAGCTCACCACAACCTCCACCTCCCAGGTTCAAGCAATTCTTCTGCCTCAGCCTCCTGAGTAGCTGGGATTACAGGCATGCGCCACCACGCCCAGCTAATTTTGTATTTTTAGTAGAGACAGGGTTTCTCCACGTTGGTCAGGCTGGTCTTGAACTCGCGACCTCAGGTGATCCACCCGCCTCGGCCTCCCAAAGTGGTGGGATTACAGGTGTAAGCCAGCACACCTGGCCTGTGAGCCTGCTTTCTAGGTGTTCACTATTGTTTATTTAAGTAACTTACGTACTTGTTTCTTTGGTGGTAGATAGCTAATCTCTTGGGAAGCCTTTGGGGTCAGCAAACTATGGTTGGACCAAATCCAGCCTGATTCACTGATTTACATATTATCTATGGCTGGTTGACTCAAAGATGGCAGAACTGAATATTTGGACAGAGACCCTAGGTCTTGCAAAGTCAAAAATATTTAATACCTAGCTTTTTACGGAAAAAGCTTGCTGACTCTTGCATAGTTTTTCACTTGCAGGAGATATTCAAAGATTTGGCTTTAAGCCTGAACCTGGAGAGCACTCCAACAAGACCCTCTCAGATTGACTATTTATTTTTCCTGTGGTCACAGGGCAGGAGTGAAAACACCTGTGGGATTTGGGACCAGAACAATAATTACTTCTCAGTGTTATCTCCAGCAGCCAGAAGAAAACATCTGCTTTTTAAATTCTGCAGCAAAGGGCAGAATTAAAACTGTCTAGGGACTTCTACTGTATCTCTGGCACAGAGAAGGAAGGGAGGAAGGCAGGCAATAACATTTCCGGTTTAACTGAATGAAAAGTTAACGCAAATCAAATTAGTGAGGGTGAAGCCTCGGCTTTAAAGTTTAAACCTAAATAGGTCTCATTGCTGTTCTTGAACCAATGGATAGATGTTGGCAAAAGTCCCACTAATTCTTTGATTTGTTTAATAAAAGTCATTTTAGAAAATCAAATGGATCACCGGGCAGGAATTTGACCAGAAACACCTTCCAAGTGATAATTAGCTTGCCAATTTTTCTCCGAGTTTTATGTTAGCATAAATATTCATGACACATTCCCCATCAAATTGTAAGTTCTTCAGGAAACAGTTATCAGTTTAAGAAGAACATGAATCAGACTGATAAAGCTAATTGGTTAGGGTTCTTTTTTCTCCTTCATTTTAAATAAAGCTGTCGAAGGTTCCCAGGGTAATGAAGAGCTTTGTTGTTATGACAACTGCTTGTTCCTTTCCCTTTGAAGAAGCTTGTGATGTGATAGGCAACACATCAGGAATAATGAAAACTAGTGATAAGCGAGACACATCCGCTTAGAAGAATAAACCAGGACAAACCTAAACCATTTTACTGGTTTTCAGTTACTGTTTTCATGGCAGGAATTTGATATAGTCTGAGCTGGTCATTTGTGCCAATTTTCACTCTTTCTTTATCCAAGAATCGTGTTACTCGGGAGAATTTAGACATGTACTGTGATTTTTTTTTTTTTTTTTTTTTTTTTTTGCCTAGTGCGTCTCCCTGTCCAACCTCCTCTTCTCACGGACTGCCTGAAATACAAGAAGTGATGGTTTGTCAAGGTGATGGTACACACTTGAAAATGATTGAGAAATCTCACTTAGTTTACTTACTCTGATTTCTTCAAGCAAAAGGGAAATTGCACTATGGCTTTAGAGCTTACCCCCTGGAACCATAAAACAGTATTTGCTTGTTTTGTGCCAGGCACTTTCACATTCCTTTCCTCCTTTAACCTGTGCAACAACTCTGTGAACTTGACATTATCTGTTTCGAAGAGGAAGAATACATTTCCACATTTCCAGAAAAGTCCAAAGAACACGCCCAAGGTCTTCCAGCTAAAAGCAGATAAGTAGGAATGCAAACTCAGGTCTTTTGATTCCAATTGATCTTTGCATGATGCTATAGCTGAGAAAAAAGTGGATTTGAATAATTAAAATATAACAGCCAACTCTCAACTGAAGTAAGCTATTACTCTAAATCCTCCTCATTTTTTTGCTGAACACTTAGCCTAGCTAATCTAATGCATTTTTCCCTCTAGCTCCAACTCATGAACCTTTGGGAGTTATGAACATTTTATGGATAAAGACAGATTCTTTTTTTTTTCTTAATGACATAGGCTAAGATATGTTTCTTCACATGTAGTAAGGATAAGTTTTGTGAAATGTTTATTTCAGTTTATGTATACTCATGTATAATTAGTTGTAAGTCATGGCCTAAAAAGTTTGAGAACCACCTCTCTAATACTATCATTGTCTCCCTGTTGATTCTCTAATTTCATTTTACTTCTATTTTCCTGCCTTTTTTGATGTTGATAGACATGAAATGTGCTAGGGAGAGATATTTGTCTTTAATAAACGGTCACTGCAAAAACAGGCTTGGCTACTCCCTGTAAAAGAACTTTTTGAAAAGTATGTTGTCCTTCTTTCATGGAATTAAAGATTCTGTTCTGCCATTGTGTTAGTTCATTGGGGCTGCCATAGTCATACAAACAACAGAAATGTATTTCTCACAGTTCCGGAGGCTGAGACATCTGAGATCAAGGCACTGGCAGTCTATTGAATCTATTGAGGGCCCACTTTCTCATAGACAGCCATTTTCTCACTGTAACCTCACATAGGGAAGGAATGAGGGGTCTCAGGTTTCTTTTATAAGGGTGCTAAATCTGTTCACGAGGGTGGAGCCCTCATCACTTAATCTCCTCCCAAAGGGCCCACTAACCAATACTATCACCTTTGGGGTTAGAAGTTCAACATATGAATTTAAGGGGCACACATTCAGATTATAGCAGCCAACCATGAGGATCAGGGAACTAAATCCTCAATGAAAATGATGCTACGGCCAACTGAGTCAAACTGCCATGTGCTTATGGACAAGCATCTCTCCTCCATATTTTCTGTTAATGTCTTCAGTTTTATTGAAGGGTTCCTGGGGCTTAACTGCTGCTATTCTTGGAAATGGCCACAGAGAATTAGGAAGGAAGTTACATGAGAATAATGGATATCAAAGTGTATTGAATAGATGTACAGATAGAATGTCCTTCTATGAAGTATACTTTTCAAAAATATTTAACCTAAATATCTCAATCTTCCAGCCCAAACCTACAATGTAGGGGAAATACAGGTGATGGAGACACAAGCTAAAGAACATCATAAAGAAGTAGACAGATCCAGAGTGTGACATACCCTAAAAAGACAAATTGATCAGGATTTTCCAAAAAGGAAATGTTATGGATAAAAAAGAAGTAGGGGTTAGATCCTAAATTAAAAGAGGCTAAAGAGACAGTTAACAACCAAATGTAATGAATGAGACCTGTTGGAAAAAAAGTTTATAAAATTTATTTTTGGTATCATTGAAGAAAATTAAATATGGACTTGATATTAGGTATTATGGAGTTATCAATTTTTTAGGTGTGGTAATATGGTTATATAACAGTATAGCTTTATTTTGGGGATATGGATGAAGTATTTAAAATGGGGTATCATATCCATAATCTGAAACTTACTCTCTAGTGATTCAGCTATCTATCTATCTATCTATCTATCTATCTATCTATCTATCAATCAATCAATAATCTATTATCTATCATCTATCAAGAGAGATAGAGATAGGTTAAGCAAGTGTAGGCAAATGTTAATTAGAAAACATAAGTTAATAATATCTGGGGTTTGTGTGGTACTATTCTTGTAACTTTTCTGTAGGTTTAAAAGTTTTTCAAATAGAAAGTTGGGAGAACAAAGAGTATGTATTATAAAATTCATTTATATAGAGTTCAAAAATAGTCAAAAATAATCTGTGGTATTAGAAGTTACCTTTGAGGAGGACAGAAGGGATTGTGATTGGCAGGGAACACAAATGAGGTCTGGGATTGTTCTGATTCTTAACTTGGGAAGTGATTACATGGGTGTGTCTCATTGAGATAGATCACTGAGTCTCATTATTTGTGCATATTTTATACATATTTTGTACTTAAAAAGACAGAGTAGAAAATTAACATTTTAGAATAGCTTATTTCTACTGGGATGAAATTTGGAAAGGGTAGATAAAATACTGGACTAATATAATATAAAGCTGTGTCTGTGCTTGGGCAAAGCCTTCAGAAATCTCTTGAGTTTTGGGAAATAAGGGCTTCAGTTAAATTGTATAGCTTCTGCATATGTTAATTAACATATTTTGCCCTTAAAGTTGCTTACTTAGCTGTAAAATAATTACAATAATTAAAAAATGATTACTGCTTCAAATGTTGAACTTGAAAGCCCTGCTAGCCTATGTATATTTATCATAGCACTTTAAGTTCACTATTATACTGTAGTGTTACAGCTATTTCTGTAAGATTTTTACAATAAGATCCAAAACACTATATTTTTTATGATTAGAGAATGTGGGCTGTATCTGCCAAAGGTGATGGTAGTGGAATAGAATCTAGTTAATGGGCAAAAATGGATTTCTTTTAAATGGCAACTCTCTAAGCCTTTCATTTTGGGTTAGGAAGAGAATGAATAATTCTTCCACTTTCTACCACTTTCCTGCCACCATGGATGATTGCAGGTCTACTCAGTGATGGTTTGAAACCCATTCATTTACAGGGGAATTTTCTGCTCAAAGACAGTTAAGTCCTATGGAGGATATAGGTTAAGTTAGCCTTAACTGATATAGCAATTTTATATGCATCATGACAATTTTGGGGGAAAAAAATTCCTCACTGTTACCTGGTATTGTTTCCTTTTCTCCTGATACATTCATCCTTTTTTTTTTTTTTTTTTTTATTTTATTTTATTTTTCTTTTGAGACGGAGTCTCGCTCTATCACCCAGGCTGGAGTGCTGTGGCCGGATCTCAGCTCACTGCAAGCTCCGCCTCCCGGGTTCACGCCATTCTCCTGCCTCAGCCTCCTGGGTAGCTGGGACTACAGGGGCCGCCACCTCGCCCGGCTAGTTTTTTGTAGTTTTAAGTAGAGATGGGGTTTCACCGTGTTAGCCAGGATGTTCTCGATCTCCTGACCTCGTGATCCGCCCGTCTCGGCCTCCCAGAGTGCTGGGATTACAGGCTTGAGCCACCGCGCCTGGCCCACATTCATCCTTTTATTCATTCATTTATTTAATGGAGTTTTCCTTTTAAATGTAAGTTTCATGAGGGTAGGGACCTCATCTATTTTATTCACTGCTGAATCCATAGTACCCAGTACCTGGCACATAGGAGTTGCTCAGAAACTATTTGTTAAAAATAATGAATGGATAAATGTGCTTTGAGCATCTACTCTGTGTCCCAAGTTATTCAGAACTAACAGAGAGGAGAACTAGAGATTGCAACTTGATATGAGTGGAATGACAAACTCCTTTGTCTCTCTGGATTTTAAGGAGTTTCAGCTAAAAGTCTCACCTACTCAATTCATGTATTAGTTAAGTTAATGCTAGCTGCCGTACCAGGAAATCCCTAAACCTTAAGGGTTTATCATGTCAGACACTTATTTTCACTAAAATAACATTCAATGCTTTTGACTGGTACTAGCTTAAGTGGAGGAGGGGAGGGCAGGCTCTGTGGGTTGTAGTTATTCTGAGACTCAACTATGGAGGCTCTGACATGCTCACTACAAGGCATCTGAGATCACTTCGTTCAAGGATATCCAACTGGCAGAAGATGGAGGATAGAGAAGACACACTTGCTTCTTAAACATCTTGGCTTTAAGTGATATGTATCACTTCTGCTCACATTCCAATGGCGAGAACTAATCACATCCTTTCCTTACCTCCTACCCCATATGCAACAGGGGCTGAGCAGGTATGGCTTTATGGTAATGTGACCTGTGCAGCACAGGGCCCGGCACTTAGAAGGGTTCCGTGTTTGGTTTAATGCTCTGCTATTACCATCTTGAAATTCTTAATATATATATTTTTAAAGAGGGGTCTGCTTTTTTATCATTTTTATTTTGCACTAGTCCACACAAATCATATAGCAGGACCTGAGGCTTTAACAGGGCAGCCCCTTCTCACTATCATCTCTACCTTATGGAAGATGATCATGAATATTTGGTAGACAGCCAGCAACCTCTGCCACCCAAGTTTAAAGTTTCTATGTTTGAAACAAATAAGAGTCAATATAATATCTTACAGTTTCATTATTTAGTAATCCCCAGAGGTCAAGTGAGCAGAGTCAAAATTAAGTGCTGGTAAACTTAATGCTTTTCTAAATCACAGAATGCTACCAGCTCAGCTAGTAAAAATTTACAACAGGGGCATATCTTAATAGATGGGCATCTTCTGCACATGGCCCTGTGAAAAGGCAACATGGCACAGATATATGTGACAACTGTAACCACATGCCTGTTTTTCTAGTACTTTGGCTTAAAGAAATATTGAATGAGTATACATTATATTTCTATGCTTGGGATACCACAGTTAAGATAGACCAAAAAAACAAACAAACCCTAATTCATAGCACTTATATTTTATGTAATTCTTTTATATTTTAAAAACAGTTTTATATATAGTTGACATACATAAACTGCATAGATTCAAAGTATATTATTTAACTTTCATTTAAATATAATTTAGCATATGTATAATCTGGTGACATCCTCTGCCTACCTTACTTAATCCCCAGACAACCGTTGATCCACTTTTCATCAATATAGATTACATTGTGTTTTCTGGAATTTAATATATGTGTACTGTTATTTGGGTGGCTTCTTTTTCTCAACATAATAGTAAGAGTAATTTTTACATTTTAGATTCAGGGGATATATGTGCAGGTTTGTTTCATGGATATATTGTGTAATGATGAACTTTGGGCTTCTAGTTAACCCATCACCCAAGCAGTGAACATTGTACTCAACAGGTAATTTTTCAACCCTCACTCCCCTCCCAACATCCCCACTTTTGGAGTTCCCAATGTCTGTTATCTCCATTGACATGTCCATGTGTACCCACTGTTTTAGCTCCTACTTATAAGTTAGACCATGCAGTATTTGGTTTTCTGTATCTGTGTTATTTCACTTAGGATGATGGCCTCCCGCTCCATCCATCATGCTGTGAAATACATAATTTCATTCTTTTTATGGCTGTGTAGTATTCCGTGGTGTACATATACCACATTTTCTTTATCCAATCAACCATTGAAGGAAATTTAGTTGATACTATAACTTTGCTACTGTGAATAGCACTGTGATAAACATGAGGCCAGGTGTCTTTTGATATACCAATTTCTTTTCTTTTGGGTAGATACTTGGTAGTGGGATTGCTGGATCAAACGGTGGTTCTACTTTTAGTTTTTTGAGGAATCTCCATACCGTTTTCCATAAATGTTGTACTAATTTACATTCCCACCAACAGTGTAAATGTGTTGGTGGTCTGCATTCTTGTCAACATCTGTTATTTTTTGACTTTTTAATAATTGCCATTCTGACTGGTGTAAGATGGTATCTCATTTTGATTTTAATTTGCATTTCTCCGATGGTTAATGATGTTGAACATTTTTTCATGTTTGTTGGCCACATGTATGTCTTCTTTTGAGAAATGTTTGTTAATTTACTTTGCCTACTTTTTAATGGGGTTATTTGCTTTTTTTCTTGTTGATTTGTTTGGGTTCCTTACAGATTCTGGATATTAGGCTTTTGTCAGATGCATAGTTTGTTAGACGCATGTGTCATATGCATATTTTCTCCCATTCTGTAGATTGTCTGTTTACTCTGCCGATTGTTTCTTTTGCTGTGCCCTTCAGTTAAATTCTCACTTGTCTATTTTTGTTTTTGTTGCAATTACTTTTGAGATCTTACTCATAAGTTATTTGCCTAAGCCAATGTCTACAAAAGTTTTTCCTAGGTTTTTTTTTCCTAGGACTTTCAGTTTCAGGTCTTACGTTTAAGTCTCTCATCTATCTTGAGTTAATTTTTGTATATGGATTTTGTGTAGGATTAATTTTTATATATGATAAGAGAGTTAATTTTTGTATATGGTAAGCCTTTTGCTTAAGGCTAGCCAGTTTTCCTAGCATATTTATTGCATGGAGTGTCCTTTCCCTGTTGTTTATTTTTGTTGACTCTGTCGAAGATCAGTTGATTGTACGTATGTGGCTTTACTTCTGGGTTCTCTGTTCTGTTTTGTTGATCTTTGTGTCTATTTTTGTACCAGGACTATGCTGTTTTGATTACTAAAGCCTTGTAGTGTATTTTGAAGTCAGGTAATGTGATGCCTCTGGTTTTTTCTTTTGCTTAGAATTGTTTTGGCTATTTCAGCTCTTTTTTGGTTTCATATGAATTTTAGAATTGTTTTTCTAATTCTGTGAAAATGACCTTGGTAATTTGATAAGAATTGTATTGAATCTCTAGATTGCTTGGGTAGTATGATGATTTTTAACAATATTGATTCTTCTAATCCATGAGCATGGGATATTTTTCCATTTGTTTGTATCTTCTACAATTTCTTTCATCTGTGTTTTGTAGTTCTTCTTATAGAGCTCTTTCACCTCCTTAGTTAAATGTATTCCTAGGTTAAATGTATTACTAGGTATTTTATTATTTTTACAGCTATTGTAAATGGATTTGAGTTCTTGATTTGGTGTTCAGCTTGAGTGTTGTTGTATAGAAGTGCAACTGATTTGTGTATGTTAATTTTATATCCCAGTAAGTTACTAAGGTGATTTATCACGTCTAAAAGTCTTTTGGAGGACTCTTTAATTTTCCCTAGGTATGAGATCTTGTTATTAGTGAACACAGATAATTTGACCTCTTCTTTTCCAATTTGAATGCCTTTTATTTATTTGTCTTGCCTGATTGCTCTGGCTAGGACTTCCATTATTATGAACATAATTATCTTGATATTCATTCATGTTGGTACATATATCAGTAGTTCATTTTTTGTATTATTGAATAAAACTCCTTTGTATGGATACTTCACATTGTTTGCCCATTCATTTATTTGCTGATGGACATTTAGATTGTTTCCAGTTATTGACTATTACAAATAAAGCTGTGAACATTTGTGAAGAGTTGTTGTGTGGACATAGGCTTTCATTTCTGTTATGTAAACACCTAAGAGGAGAATGGCTAGCAGGTGTATCTTTAACTTTTTAAGAAATTGTTAAACTTTTACAAAGTGGTTGTAACATTTTACATTTTTCTGGCAGTGTCCAAGAGTTCCAGATGCTCAACATCATCAGTATTTTTAATTTTGGACATTTTAATAGGTATATACTAGTATTTAATTGTGGTTTTAATTTGCATTTCCCTAACTACTAATATATTTAAGATCTAATATATTTTTATTGTTTTTGCTTTAAATGATTTTTTTTGGGGGGAGATTTTAATAATAATAAAAAGATATTATATTTATTTACATAGTTTCTAATGCATTATTTCAGCTTTGTGCACCCAAATGAGTCTTTATTTTTCCTTTATTTTTGAAAGATATTTTTGCTGGGTATAAAATTCTAGATCGACAATTTTATTCTTCTTATTAAAAGGTACTGGGTTGAGTGCGGTGGCTCACACTCAGCACCTTGGGAAGCCTAGGCAGGCAGATCACCAGAGGTCAGGAGTTCGAGACCAACCTGGCCAACATGGCAAAACCCTGTCTCTATTAAAAATACAAAAATTAGCCGGGCATGGTGGCACACACCTGCAGTCCCAGCTACTTGGGAGGCTGAGGTAGGAGAATCGCTAGAACCTGGGAGCCCAAGGTTGCAGTGAGCTGAGATTGCACCACTGCACTCCAGCCTAGGCGACAGAATGTGACTCTGTCTTAAAAAAAAAAAAAAAAGATACCATTCCACTGTCTTCCTGCTTGTCTTGTTTCTAATAAAAGGTCTGCTGTTATGTTTATCTTTGTTCTTCTCTATATAATATGCTTTCCCACCTTCTGGCTACTTTACAACTTTTTCTTTTTACTGTTTTTTTTTTTTTTTTTTGTGAGACAGGATCTGGCTCTGTTGCTCAGGCTGGAGTGCAATGATGCCATCATAGCTCATGCAACCTCAAACTCGAGGGCCCAAGTGATTCTCCCACCTCAACCTCCCAAGTAGCTGGGACTACAGGCACATACTGCTGATGCCTGGCTGATTAAAAAAAAAATTGTAGAGATAGGTTCATGCCATGTTGCCCAGGCTGGCCTTGAACTTCTGCCCTCGAGACAGCCTCTTGCTGTGGTCTCCTAAATCACTGGGATTACAGGTGTGAGCTACTGTGCCTGGCCAATTTTAAAATTTTATGCCTGGTTTTGACTAAATTAATTATTGTGTTCCTTGATGTGTTTTTTAAATATTTTTATTGTGCTTGGGATTCATTGAGATTCTAGGATTTGTGGGTTTATAGTTTTTATCAAATTTGGAAAAAAATTAACCATGATACCTTTAAATGTTTTATCTGTCCCTTCCCTTTTGCAGACACTAATTACATGTATATTAAGCCACTTGAAGTTGTACCACAACTCACAGAAGCACTATTCATTTTTTTAGCCTGTTTTTGTGTGTGTGTTTCTTTTTTGATAATTTCTAATTGTATTAGTCCATTTTCACACTGCTGATAAAGACATACCTGAGACTGGGCAATTTACAAAAGAAAGAGGTTTAATTGGACTTACTGTTCCACATGGCTGGGGAGGCCACACAATCATGGCGGAAGGCAAGGAGGAGCAAGTCGCATCTTACGTGGATGGTGGCAGGCAAAGAGAGAGCTTGTGCAGGGAAACTCCTGTTTATAAAACCATCAGATTGTATGAGACCCATTCACTATCATGAGAACAGCATGGGAAAGACCCACTCCATGATTCAGTCATCTCCCACCAGGTCCCTTCCACAACACGTGGGAATTATGGGAGCTACAATATGAGATTTGGGTGGAAACACAGAGCCAAACCATATCACTAATTCTGTATCTGAAAATTCACTAATATTTTCATGTCCCTCATCTAATATGTTGTTATTGCCATGTGTTGTATTTTTCATCTCAGTCATTGTAGTTTTTGTATCTAGAAATTTGATTTACATCTTTTATATATTTGCATATCTTTGCTCAAGCTTTCCTCTAACTTAGTGAACACATGGACTACTACAGTTAAAATAACTGTTCCAATGTCCTTGTCTAGTAATTCTATTACCTACACTATTTCTGGGCAGAGTTCTATAATGGGGTATAATTCTTTTATACTCCAGGGAGACCCACTGAAGACTTTCAGACCTCTCTTTGTCTGAAGCTCTCTCTTCTCTGGTACTCTACACTATGAATTCTGGTTGCCTTGGCATACTGAGACTTTTAGCTGTGTTTCCTCAATTCAGGAACCCCTCCGAGCTTTTCCTGGGTTTTTCTTTCTTGTCCTACAGCCTAGAACTCTCCAGTAAGTAGGCTGGTGCATTCATAAGGCTCATGTCATTTCTTTCCCGTCTCTCAGTGATCGTTGCCCTTAATTTTCTGGTGTTCAATGTCTTGAAAACAACCTTCTCATGTATTTTGTGTATTTTTTTCAGCCAAGGGTTAAGTCTGGTCCCTGGTATTCATCTTAGCTGGAAGTAGATGTCTCTATGTCATTCTTTTTTATTTTCTTTTTTGAAATAGGGTCTCTATCTGTCACCTAGGCTGGAGTGCATTGGTGCAATCTTGGCTCACTTCAACCTCTGCCTCCTGGGTTCAAGCAATTCTCCTGTCTCAGCCTTCTGAGTAGCTGGCATTGCAGGCATGTGCCACCACGACTGGCTAATTTTTGTTTTTTTAGTAGAGATGGGTTTCACCATGTTGGCCAGGCTGGTCTTGAACTCCTGACCTCAAGTGATCTGCCCACCTCAGCCTCCCAAAGTGCTGGGATTATAGGTGTGAGCTGCCACTCAGCCTCTATGTCATTCTTGACTAGAATCTCACCACTGCCACCATAAAAAGAAAGAAAGAAAAAAAGGTCTGGCAGAGAATTCTAGGAAGTCAAGAGGGGAATAAGGAGGAATACAAACTCCTTGCACATAGTTGATAATAAATGTTACACAGATTAATAAATAAAGTACTGTGTTTGGAGGAGTTACTTCTGAGAAGAAATACAAATGAGGATGACAAGCAGGATTGCATATTTGCCTTCTTCATATACGTATTGTTGGTGGGGATAACAGAAACAGAATCTTCAGTGAGGTCATTTGCTAAATACTACTGCTTTTGAAAGCAACAGTGGCAAGTGCGGATTCCAGTGAAATGAAGGATTACTATTTGGCAAGATGGGAACACTTCAATTTTTCATTCTAATGCCTTCACAGGAATAAAAGAAAATACATTTCAGCAGATACTAAAAAAAGTGAAGTGAAATTTATAGTGTCTACTATATAAAATATCTTTGGATTGAGATACACAGTTTGTGAAATAATGTCAAAGCACTTCAAGCACCAGTTTCTTTTCCTGATCCTACCCTGAAATTTCCTCTTTTCACCTATGAAACAGCATTGAATGTAGTGATTTTGGGGAGAGCCCACTGTGTCAATGCAAAACATTATATTAGCTGTGTGTAATGAGGAGTCTTGTGGCCTGAAAAAATAGAAGACTGCTGTGCCCATCGGCATTACTGTGAGCACATTATTCTCCACATAAAGCTGGGGGCTACTGTGAGTTTGAAAAGAAAAAACATGGACTAAGCCGACTGAGTATTATATTATTCTCGAAACACGAACTGTCCTGCACTTTTCTTTAAATCCACTTAAATACCTGCAAAGCTTTGAAGAGGGATTTTAATGACTTAGTGCAAGAACTGTGTGTAGAATTAGCATGTTTGAAGATTTTTTTCCCTCCTACTTTAAACTATTGAATAAAGGACACAATAGTTTCTAGATTGAGATATTGAGATATGTGGCTTATTGACATAGCAAAACTATGTACTGCGAGGACTGTTTTAGACCATGGGACTGTAGCTTTGTTTTTATCCCTTACAGGGGCTTCCTCTCCACTGACTTCCACAACATAGCCCATGTCACTGAGCTGGCAACCAAGAGGGTGAGCTAAGACCATGGTTTCTACATGGTGAATGAGAGACACTGGAATCTACCCTCATATATCTTTTCAAATTAAAATAATTTTAATTACTACTATATCATATGAGAATTCTGTCTCTGCTACACACAGACAACATGAGATGGCTGCAAACATCCTCTGGGACATCCCAATTTGTCCTCCCCTTGCCATTCAACTGCTTTTGTTAAATTTTGCTATCCCATTGTCTTCTCAACATGCAAATATTCCAGAGAGAGTTATCATGCATCTCACAAGGACAGTTTTTATCAAGTCATTTTTTTCTGTTTCACAAGAGAGATTGGTCAACACGAGTGCCTTGGGAGAGGCAGAAATAATAGCAGGGATGAGGAAAAGGAAGGCAAGCACCAAAGATACATTTCCTACTTAAGAATTTTGCCAAGGAGCAAAATACCATCATTCATTCATTCAATTCAACAAACATTTATTTAATGTAAACAAGTAAGTTATTAATTTATATCTCTCCTTGTAACAAAAATAATTATCGTCCTGTCTACTGGGGACACAGACCTAGTTCCCGGTGTGGACATGACGTACAGAGTAAAGAATAATAGGTTACAGAAAAATATGGAAGGCTGATCATTGTTCAAAGTATAATGTGCTATGTAATGGATGTGTCACAGTCCATTCACATTTAGAGGAAAGGAGAACTCTAGGAGAACAGGAGTAGAACTTGATAAATAACCAGAAGTGGAGATGGCTCTAAGATTTCTAGTGTAGAAAACTAGGTACTATCATAGAGCCATCATAACTGAAATATAAAGTGCAGGCAAAGGAAAAATTTGGGTGGAAAATAACGAGTTCAATTTTAGAAATATTGAGTTTGAAGACAATGTCCAGTGGGTAGTCGGATATACTGTTTTAGAGCTAAGGAGACAAATTAAAAAGACTCAAAGTGGAGATTTTGGAATTATCTGTTTCTAGGTGGTAGTTTAATATTTGGTTGATGGGATTGCCCAGGAAGATCAAATACACTGTGAAGAAGGTCAAGGACAGTGTAACAACTTTAATGGGCAGCACAATGAATATGGAAAAGCCTGACTGGGGAGGTCAAGGCACAGAAAGGCAAGAAAGAAAACAAAGGACAGTGATGTGACAGAAAACAAGAGGGGAGAAAATTTCATGGAGGTGGGAAGGGATTGTCAGTGGTGCCAAATGCTTTTTGCTTAGTGGGTTCCAAATGCTTTAGAGGTTAGTGAGTCCAATCTAAAAATTGGACACTTGGAGGGCAATTCAAAGAGATTGAGTGATGTCACGTGTTGTGGAAGGTACCTAGCGGGAGGAAATTCTTTCCCCAGTCTTTTCCATGCTATTCTCATAAGAGTGAATAAGTCTTATGAGATCTAATGAGTTTATCTGGGGCTTCCACTTTGCTTCTTCCTCATTTTTCTCTGGCCACTGCCATGTCACCTCCGTGGGCTGAAGAGAGAACATCGGGAGAAGAAGGATAGATATTAAGTGAACTCTTTCAAGGCAGGTTAGCTGTGAATACATTAAACTCCAAAATGTGGTCTCTGGCCAAGAAATTGCATTTTGTTACTAAGTAAATTATCACAAATATGTAAAAAGAAGTACATCTGCAGATACTCATCATAGAATTGTTTATAAGAAGAAAATTGGAAACAACGTTAATGTGTAACTGTAAGGCATTGATTAAGCAATTTAGGATTCAGTCATGAAAAAAAACATACAACCCTTAAAATTATGTTGAAGAAAATATACAGACATAAAAAAATGTTTGTGAAATATGTTTTCTAAGACTTCCGCATTGTGACTGTAGTCGTTATGTAATTCGGAGAAAGTCATTAAAAATGTGCTTACACCCAAACTAAGGTTGGCTATGAATAGAGAGAAGAGATAAGGTAGTCGGGGGGAATCAAAGAATGGTTTTTATCTTCATCTTCCTTCCCCTCCTCCATTGTCTTTCTTACTTTTTAATTAGTTGGAGACACTTGAACATGCTTATTTGCTCCAAGGAAGTAGCCATCAGAAAAAGCTTAAAAAATATATTGGGCTTGCAATAGGGAAGAATAAGTGAAGAACTAAGTTTCATCTGAATTTGAGAAACAAATCAAATTCAGAGGAGAGTTGAAGTGCATAATGCTGAGTAAGAATGAAGACAGGATGGGGAAGAAGAAATGTAGATGGAGACATAAATGGGTATGTAGGTGAGGGACAGGAGACGCAAAGTCTGAGGAATGTTCATTCAGCACATTTTACTTTTTATGTGAAAGAAAAAGCTAGGTCGCCCATCCACAGACTGTAAGTGGGGTAGGAGTGAGAATGAAGACTTGAGAAGTGTTGAAGTTTAGGAATATGATTATTTGTAGGGAATGGACAAGGACACCTTAGTCTTATGGATGTTAACTTAGAATGCTTGCCTTGTTTTCTTTGACATTGATACCATGGTAAGTCACAAAATGGGGAGCAAAATGTTAGCATGTTAATGACAGGAATTCGTCTGCATAACTGTGTGAGTGAATAAGGTCCTGCCTCTTCATCTTATGACTATCACTAACATGTATTGATGAAATTCTCATGATCAGGGCACCAAGGAAATACAATGACGAGCTATAATGCCCTTCCTTACAGAACTTACATCTGGATGGGGAAAAGAGTCACAGTCACTTGAAAAGTTAACTACATTTCAAGGTAATTTTGCCATAAGTGATGAAAGTGGCATAAAAAATCAGAGAGACGATTGATCACTTACAACTGGAGTGGTGAAGGGAGATTTCATATAATTTTTACATTGCCTTTGTGTAGTTATTTATTTCCCTTTTCCAATAGAGTAGGCACTGCCATATTCATCTTCAACCCCTATCGCATTTTCTGGTACATGACAAGCACTTTATAACCATCACTGAATGAATGAACTAATGAATAAGTGAATAAACAAATCAAGTCAGACTTGAACAGGTAAAAGGGATAGAAAGTCATTCCAGTAGGGTTATGATCACATAAAAATGTACAGTAAAGGAGAAGATAAAATTGCATTCACTGAGTATTTACATGCCAGATATTTTGTATATATAATATATATTATATATAAAACATATATATATATATATTTTTTTTTCAGATGAAGTCTCACTCTGTCGCCCAGGCTGGAGTGCAGTGGCATGATCTCGGCTCACTGCAAGCTCCGCCTCCCGGGCTCACGCCATTCTCCTGCCTCAGCCTCCCGAGTAGCTGGGACTACAGGCGCCCACCTCCACGCCCAGCTAATTTTTTTGTATTTTTAGTAGAGATGGGGTTTCACCATGTTCAGGATGGTCTCGATCTCCTGACCTCGTGATCTGCCCGCCTTGGCCTCCCAAAGGGCTGGGATTACAGGCGTGAGCCACCGTGCCCGGCCCCAGATATTATATATGATATTACCTATATTATTAACTCACTTAATTGTTACAACAATCCTGCAAAATAGGTATAAATATCCACCACCATAAAGGAAATAAAAGAGGAATTCCAGGGAGATTAGCTAACTTTCTCACACAGTGAATAAATGTCAGTGGTGGGACTGGAGCCTCTGGGTACAAGGCTTGCCCTAGGGCAGTGAAGAGGTGGGTTTCCACATCCTCCCTTGCAAGGCTATGGCTGTCTTTTGCTTGACTGCAGTACATTATGTTTCTCTACCTTTAATGTCCTGTAACTACTAGTCACATCTCAGGACACAGTTGTGTTGATGGCCTGAGTCCCCACTGCCCAAGACATCAAGTTGAGACATTGGTATGGCCCCTGCTTGTCTCTCCAGACGTATTCTCAGCTATCTTCATTAATCAATATCCTTGCTACAGCTTTCCTGAACTCTGCTGGCTCACTTACCCTGCTCCTCTTTCTCGCATGCAATTCTCTGTTCCCAAATGTTCTTCCTCATCTTGGTATTTATTCAGCTTTCAAAATATCGCTCCATGGCCACTTCCTCTTTTCCTAACTTGTAAATGATATTAGTTGCATAAATTGATGTTTTGTCTTCTTACTAAGCCGCCATCATATTCTCCTTTTTCCCAAATAGTGATGCTGATGGATTCGTCTTTCTCCTCCCCTAAAAATATTTCTTATTTTTTATTTAAAAAAATTATTTGTTGATTGATATGATTTGGCTGTGTTGCCATCCAAATCTCAACTTGAATTGTATCTCCTAGAATTTCCACATGTTGTAGGAGGGACCCAAGGGGAGGCAATTCTTTCCGCTGTCTTTCTCATGCTATTCTCGTGATAGTGAATAAGTCTCACGAGATCTGATGAGTTTATCAGGGGTTTCCGCTTTTGCTTCTTCCTCATTTTTCCCTTGACACTGCCAGGTAAGAAGTCGCGTTTGCCTCCCACCATGATTCTGAGACCTCCCAGCCATGTGGAACTGTAAGTCCAATTAAACTTCTTTTTCTTCCCAGTCTTGGATATGTCTTTATCAGCAGTGTGAAAACGGACTAATACATTGATTAATTTAAAAATATATATATAAAGACGAGGTCTCACTGTGTTGCGCAGGTCTCAAATTCCTCGTCAAATCACAGCCAGTGCTGGGATTACAGGCGTGAGCTACTGTGGCTGGCCCAGTTTAATACCTCTGCAGCTACAAGGGGCCTCTCTACTTCAATATTGTGAAACACCAGGGAAATTTGGACCCTTATCCCCAAGGCTATGATTCTGAAATTTTGTTCCTTTGGTGACTATGGAACATCCTCCCCTCATCCCATGAAATAAAGAGAAAGGAGAATTGAAATTATGCATGTATATATATACTATACTTTATTCACAGCCCATAAAATTTTTCAGTTTTATTAACTTCTGGAATTCCTGAACTCTTCTCCCTACATCCTATCCTGTGTCTGCTTGGATTTTTATCCATTTTTGGGAGTATCTGCTAAGCTACTTGAACAGAAAGGAAGCTTCTGTAGGTTCTGCCCAGGGGTGGTGGCCAGAGTGCAACTGTGCGGGCCCCCTGGAGCCTCAGAGGCTGGGAGGGAAATGCTGGTGCCCTGAGAGAGGCTTTTTCTCAGGAACAGCATGAAAGGACACCGTTGTCTAGCTCCAGGGATTAATTAGCACTGCTTTGAAATAAATCCTTTACAAGAATTTTACTTCTCTGCAACAGAAAGCTATTTTTGAATTCGGATCAGTTTACTATTATTAAATGAGACTACGGATGGTCTCCTTCCATAGTCCTCTTATTCTGAATGTAGCTAGTCACTTCAAAGCCATGTATTAATACCATCCTTACTTTCATAGTGGTCAGGCCTTGCCTCTAGGTCCTGGGTGAAGAGGGGAGTGCTATGGTTTGAATATTTGTCCCTTCTAAATCTCATGTTGAAATTTGATCTCCAGTGTTGGAGATGGGGTCTAGTGGGAAGTGTTTGGCTCAGGGGGTGGATCCCTCATGAACGGCTTGCTGCCATTCACGTGGTAGTAAGTGAGCTCTTGCTGTTTGTTCCTGGGAGAGCAGGTTGTTAAAAAGCAACTGGCACCTCCCCCTACCCTTGCTTCCCTCTCTTGTCGTGAGATCTCTCACATACTGGCTCCGCTTTACCTTCTGCTGTGAGTGGAAACAGCCTGAAGCCCTTATTAGAAGCAGATGCTGGTGCTATGGTTTAGCTTGCAGAATTGTAAGCCAAGTAAACCTCTTTTCTTTATAAATTACCCAGCCTTGGGTATTCCTTTATAGCAATACAGACTAAGACAGGGGGCAGCTATGGTCTTTGCTACAGACTGAGCCTGGAATTAAGTATTTGTGGTGCTGATGGGGGAAATTGAAGCTGCTACACAGTTTAACCTGCCTCAAGTTCAAGGATATTTGGGGGCAGCCCTGTTTCCTCTTACCTAGATAGAAGGCCAGGAGGGGAAGGAGAATTGTTTCAAGTGCTCGTAGGAGACTCTTTGCAGATCCCCTACTCTATAGATAGATGGCCGCTGGAAGAGAGAAGAAATTACCTATGGACTATGGGTACACCCACAGTCCACCAAGAAGGGATTCCCAGCTCATGCACTCCATCTCCAGATCTTCCAACGCTCCCTCATGAATGCTCAGAGACTCGCTAGGAAGCCCCTAACCTGCGACCTTCCTGTCATCTTGCCCTAGCAAAGTGTTATCACAGAACATTTGTCTCTGACTTTTTGTACTTCATTAATTGTTACAAAATCTGATAAAATTTCTACTGCTTATTAAAGAGAACAAATGTTATCTTCCAACGGGCACAAAGGCCAAATCAGGGTGTGAAATTAAAACACATGTCAAAATTACATCTTTACATCTTCGTGTATACAGTTGTCAAGAATCTACAGCTATTCCTAAAATCTCTGTGTACTGATAACAATTAGTAGCCATAAACAACCTAAATAAATAGCCAGCCTTTTTGCTGAAGGTTCAAATTTTGTTTTGTTTTGTTTCTTTTTTGTGTTTGGAAAATGCAAATTGAGGGACACAGGAAGCCCCTTTTCTATATAGAATATATTCGCTAAATTATAGAAGTGCAGTGACTAAAGATAACATAGACCATCAATTAATATATAATATTATATATTATTAATATATAAAAATAAATAATATTATTTATCATTAACAAATAATATTAATAACATTTAATCAAATATTAATAATCTTAAATATAAATAAATATGTAGCCAAAATGATGTCGAGTATGAAACCCGATAGTTATAAAGACATCAGGAAGTCTATCTTGAATTGCTATCTAAAGCCCCTGCCTCATTCTTCTGGCTGCGATCTCAAGTAGATATCAAGTTAAAGAAACCATTTAGCACAGAGAAGAAATGTCACAGAAAAATCTTGAAATGTTATTGATTTTTTAAGAATGGCATAAATGTCATCTGTAACATTTATCCCCAGAATGGAAGTGAATGAAGGATTACTCAGAACATATGAGAATGTCATCATTATGCAGCACTGAACAACATTGAATGAATAAGCAGGAGACAGTAAACTTTAGTCAAAAGGGGACTCTGTTCACCACTGGGTTCCTACAGCTTTGCATACAATAAGTGTTGATTGAGTAACAATGTTGTGAAGTAATGTATTGCAACTCTTCACTTAAATTGAATTTTGATATGCATAGAAAATCTTTTAAAGGCCAAACTTCTAGACTTCTTTGAAAGTTTGAAGCAAAACTCTTCTTCAGAACATAGGCTCAAAAGGTACTGAAGGAGCAAAGTGAAATGCAAGCTTCTAGAGACAAAGTATGCTTGACACATAGATTGACTGAAGAGAAGCAAAATGGTTGAATTGCCCTTGGTAGTGGGTCACTGTCTAGATCTTCCTTCAGGATGGAGGCACTCATTCCAAACACCTGGGAAATTGGTGGTGGACAGCACGGACCCGAATGACTATCTGGGAATTACCCTCAAAGGAAGAGAGCTACTTGGCCCAAAGTAGCTCACACTCCTTTCCCTAGAGCAACCCTTATCTATGACTGGCTGTTGGGGCCAGAACAAGGTATGTAATAAAGTCCCATGCTCCTTGCCTCAAGGTGGGACAACTCTGAATTCTTATTCCAGCTCCAGCACTTCCATGGGACTGTCTGAGGTCTGCCCGCATGGCAATTGCATTCTTTCACCAAATCCATCTTCCTTCACTTCCTCACAGATGTTGGTCCCATGAGCACTCCCTAGTAAACTTCATGCATGCAGCTCTGTGTCCCAGAGTTAGTGTGCTGGGGAGTCTGACCAGCGATGTTCTATGTCACTTATTTTTTCTAAATAAAGAAGAGGGAGCTCTTCTAAAAGCTAAAACATCCCCGGGAGACCTGGGTTTGGGCCTTGGTTCGAGCTTAGTGCTAGGCACCCATGTATTCCAAAAAATATAAAGTGGTAACCAGAGAATCAGAGAGACTTTCTTAGAATGTCTTAATTTTGAAGCTCTGTTTTCTACCATTTAGCTACTTGTTATTATGTTAGAATATTACAAAATATTTTCAGTTTAATTTTAAGTGTAGCTAATATTTATTTAGTACTTATTTGTTTACTATTTCTGTTGTAAAATGAAACACAGTTACAGAAAAATCACCCAGAACTGTGTAGATTAATGAGCGATGCATTTGTTGAAATAATTACCCATGTTTACAAATAGAACTTTTCTGGCTACCCAAGGAGCCCGTTCCAGTTTCAACACTTCTCTTTCCCTTCAAAGTAACCACTATCCTAATTCTATAATAAGCATTTTTTGGCAGTTCTTTATAGTTTCATCAAAATTGTGTATCCCTAACCACTATAATTTTGTCTTGCCTATTTTTCAAATTTTAAGTCTTCTAAATATTTTTAAATCTGCAGGTCCTCTCTCTATCCCTTTCTTTTCCTCACAAATTATTTATTGAAGAACCTGAGGGATATTCACTGAAGAACCTGAGGGATTTGGTCTGCAGAATTTCTTATAGCCTGTATTTTTCCTTTTAACACTTTCTTCTGTCCTCTGTATTTCTACAAATTGGCAGTTGGATCCAGAGTTGTGTTGATCCCTTCTGAAAGATGAAATTTTAATCCCCATTCGATCCATTCAGATATCTTCACTGAAGCTTAAATTGTCCTGCATTTGGCTAGTGGGGGCTTCTTCAGGTTAGCTTTCAAGTTTTTATATTTATTTATTTTTTGTTTGTTTATTTATCTTTGAGATGGAGTCTTGTGCTGTTGCCCAGGCTGGAATGCAGTGGTGCAATCTCAGTTCACTACAACCTCCACCTCCCGGGTTCAAATGATTTTCCTGCCTCAGTCTCCCGAGAAGCTGGGATTACAGGCGCCCGCCACCATGCTCTGCTAATTTTTGTATATTTAGCAGAGATGGCGTTTCGCCAAGTTGGCCAGGCTGGTCTTGAACTCCTGACCTCAACTGATACACCCCCTTTGGCTTCCCAAAGTGCTCGGATTACACGTGTTGGCCACTGTGCCATCAAGTTCTTTTAACATGACTCTGACTTGTTTTGCTATTTGGCATGACAAGGTTTTCCAGGTGCATCTCGTACATTTCTTACCATAGACATGGAAATAGCCACTTCTTCAAGAACACTTGGGTGTTGTTTTGGGGGGAAATGTTACTTTAAAGCCACAACCTGTTTGCTAGAGATGGTTGTTGTTTCTAAGCATCTTCGGTGGACAAAGTTATTTCATGAGTTCACACTGATAGTTTTAATTTAAATTCCAGAACACAGTTTTTTTTTTTTTTTTTTTTTTTTAACTTTCACATTGCATCTGTATTTCCTTTCTTGCATACCAGAATCTTAGTTCCCAAGGACACAGGGGATTATAGAATCAGAACATTGCATAATTAATCATTTACTCAATTCTAATATTATATACCCAAACAATACTAACAGATCACTGGCAATATAATTACTGAAAATAACTAACTTGTTTTTGCATATACTTTCCTCATTCTCCCCAGTAAGTGTTATAGCTGTGCTATATCTATGTTATGTAAACATGTAGCCTTTAATACTATACTTTCCCCTTTTATTAAAGCTCATTTGATCTTAGTTCTATAGTAACTGTATGTTTTACATACTGTGTTTAGTCCTACTCATCAGTCCTTATGTCTGTGTCTCTCTAGTGATTTGGATTATCTGAAGCTCATTACTAGTATATTCCTCAGTAAGGGCTCATGGGGGTAATATTGCTTGAGTTCCTGCATATTGATGACAGTTTGTTTATGTTCTTTCTATCTGAAAGTCACTTTTACTGGGAAAAAGTCCTTTAAAAATATTTCCTATAGACATTTCTTTCCTTGAGTATATTAATTAGGCTACTCTGTTTTCTTCTGTCATAACGTATTGCTGTTGTAACGTCTGATGGTAACCTAATTTTTTCTTTATAAATCACTTGCCTTTTTTTCTGGAATGCTCAATAAACTTTGTTTGCTTTAAAATCCAGTGATTTTTATTAGAATACACCTTGTTGTTGGTCATTCTGAGATGATATTCTTAGATTTGTGGTGTGCTCTTTCAAGATATAGTTTCAATTTTCTTTTTTAATTTCAGGAAAGTATTTTTAATTCATTGTTTTTACTACTTTTTCTCTTCCTTATTTCAATTTTCTTTCTCAGGAATTCCTGTATTATGTAATCTGAACCTTCTTTTCCTGTCTTCTCTTTTTCGATTTCTCTTTAATCCTTTTTATCTATTTCTTTTTTATTTTTATTTTTTTTCCTTTTCACCAAATATTCTCTTCAGGCATATTTAGTCCTTATTTGCTTTTGTGTTCCTTTTAGTTTAGTCTTCACTTCTGAAATGACTTTTTCATTTATTTATAATTCTTTCCTATGTTCTGTCACCTGATTTCTGAGTTTTTCTCATTCTGATTTATGCTGTTCTTTTACATCTTGTATCATGTTCTTAATGTCTTTTAGCTCATTTTGAAATAGGTTACAGTTTTGATCTGTCCCTGTCTTTCTGATATGCTTTTATTATCTATAGTGATGTTATTCTGCTCCTTATTCTCTTTTATCTTGTAATAACTTTGCATGGGACTTGACTTCAATACTTTTCTGCTGCTCATTTTTATGTGAGATCAGTTTTCTGAAATTTTAGAGGCCTAGCTCTTCTAACTGGCTTTTCTAACTTTGGAGAGTTCTCTCTTCTGTTGTGTTCTAAGACTTCCTGGTTCTGTTTTCCTCCACTTTTATCTGGATCATTTCTTTCCATTGTCTCTATTGAGCCTAATTTGCTCAGTTTTGATTCCATTCCAGCAGTTCCACCTTATTGCAAGGCCCTTTCCTGGAAGGAAGCTCCATCCTGGAGGAAGGCTCATAAGTGTTAGATTCCTAAGGTTCCTCCAGTTCCCACGACGAGCTCCCTTATACTGCCCATTGTTGGGTTGGGTAAACCTCCCAGTTTCCGTAGCTGTTTCCAAATAGGCGCACAGTACTTTGTCTTTGATTCTCTCTGCTTTCTTCTGCACAGACACTGATACCACTCTGCTCTTGCAGCTGTCAGTGGTTTGTCCTTGCTGGCTGATATTTGAGGTTTGTAAAGAAATGTAGTCCTCTAATTTCATTGTAAATGTTAGCCATGGAGTTTTGGTTTGCTATCTGATTACTTTGTCTGTTTTAATGCAGGGATTCAGAGAGATAAAATAGGTATGTATATCATGTCCACTGTCACCATCTCCTTTTGAACACTAAGTATTTGCCAAGATTCTCTTACATATTGTCTCATTCAATTTTTACAACATCCAGGTGGGGTAGGAATAATTATCATTCTTATTTCACATAGAAGGAAACCCTGGCTCAGGAAGTCAAATAGCTTTTGAAGTGGTAGAGCTGGGATTCGAACCAATGTTTGTGTGACTACTAAGTCTGCTAATCTTTATGTCAAAAATATTTTTAAATCAGTTCTTTAAAATTTTAAAAATATATTCCCATAGAATGATTTCTAACCAAAATATTATAATTTATGGTTTAGAAAACATTAGTTTTTGAGCATGAGAATTCGGACGATTTTTTTCTTTTGTTCACATCCTCACATTTCTCTAATGAGTCTATATTAACTTAAAATGAAACATCCAATACACCTTATTTTAAAAATTAAAACAAGCAGGTTTGCAAAATTCTTTGGCGAGTCTTCAAAAGTTTATTTAATTAATGATGTACCCTGGAATACAGTATGTATACATGCATGTGGATACTTATACATACACAGACATTTGATTAAAGCAGCAAATCATACATCTGTAAAAGTAATAGTAATAGCATAATTGTTAAGGTGCGTAATGGTTAAAGATGTCAGGTCTGTGTTTAGACAGACTTGAGTTTGAACACTGGGTCTTTGTCTTATTTGGTTACTTTGGATGAATTATTCAGCTCATTCAAGCTTCAGTTTCCTCATCTGCACAGTGGAATGACTTCATAGGATTGTCCTGGTCATAAAACGACATAATACATGTGAAGCAAAGCACTTAAGGCAATACTCAGCAATAATAAGCACTCAGCAAATATGAATGGTTGTGAAATTTAAAAAAAACAAAAAAAATTACATGTATTGGAAGTAAAAGGAGGATTGTAGCCATTCTAAGAAAAATTCTGTGTAATGTCAAACCTGCAGAAATAGATGGCTTTTTTGTTTGTTTGCTTTGTGGAGGGGTGCGGGGATTTTTTTAACCAATTTATCAGAGGTCAATGAGTGCCTTTAAAAAAATGTCACAATGGGGGAAATGAGAGTTAAAGTAAGTAGCCTTAGAGTAGGTGGAGTAGGTGGTCCAGTGTGGAAATCACAGCTCACACATCATATAAAAAGCATGTATAGGTCAGATACTTGTTGCAACTAGGAAATTGACTTCCTGTAGTGTTCTGGGGACAGATTGGAAATTGCCCTGCTGAGCCAGTATATACTTGACAGAAAACTTTGTCAGGTCTCCCCAGGAACTGATTTGGAAGGCCATTTGTAACCCTGATAATTGTAAACAAATTGTACTGAAGTGGTAACTTGAAATATGTGTTGGTGCGAATTGTTAGACTATTCAACTGCAAGGAGTTTAATTGGTTATAAGAATGTGGTTCTTCCTGGAAAGTGTAATACACACCTCTCCTCCCCCATGGAATTTGCTATTTTGTGATTGTTGCTGTTGGGATAATAGAAGCATTTCATTTTATTGCATGCAAATATGTGATTTGAAATGGATAAACAGGATTTCTCCCTTTCTAGTTTTGGGCTATAGCATCATTTGTTCAGTGATAAGATGCCTGTTAGCATCCAGAAGTGATATAGAGGCCATTTTCCGTGCGCACAATGTGGCGAAGATAGAGAGGGTTAGGTATGGTGCAAGAGGAATTTCCCGGTTCTGTAGGTAGTGTTGCCAGTTGAGATGTATTTCTGCTAGTTAGTGATTGCATTCGTGCACCTGCCTTCCTGGGCCTGGTTCCCCACCTGGGAAGTCCGGTAAGCTGACAGATAATAAGCTTGGGTGACAACAGCTGTACCATTGGCTCCAGTACATTCTTATGAAGGGAAATCCTAAGGTGAAAAGAATCTGTTAGCTAACATGGGGACTAGAAAGCCTCCTGCAACAAATGTGGGCTGTGGTTCCCACTACACAGATGGGTTTCAGCTCCAAGAATCTAGAATGGATTCTCCTCAGGTTTCCAGTTTCTAGAGAAGGCAGATTTTTTTTTTTTTTCTGCCAACAACTAAATGTGTTTATTTTCTGATAGGTATTTTGTGACTCTTGAAACTAATAATGATTATCTCTTTGATTTGATGACTAGGGAGTCACATTTGTGGCTTATCTCAACAAATATTATAATATCACTAAAGACATGAGCTTTTATGTAGTTATTTTTCTGGAGAACAGAGATGCATCTCTATCTCTTCATTTTCCCTTCATTGTGATTTCCTCATCTATCATTTATTCCCTAGTATATATACTTTTCTGTGAGGCATTTCAAGGCCTTTTTAAATCAAGTTAAATCAGTTCCACACCTAATAGTTTCCAAGTCAGGCCAAGAAGAAGTACAGAGGGAGCCTAACTTTCCCTTTCATTGTTTTGGTCAGTAAAATTAATTAAATCTTTGCTTAGTAGAGAGGATGAAGTTGCTGGGAGTGTATATGGTCTGTTCTACTTATTGTCTTTTGAGAAAAACTTTCTTGGTCACTTAATTGTTATAATCAGTAATTACATCTTTATTAAATAATTTGTAAAATCCTATTCCTGCAACCTCTGCCTCCCGGGTTCAAGCGATCCTCCTGCCTCAGCCTCCCAAGTAGCTGGGACTACAGGCACGCGCCACCATGCCCAGCTAAGTTTTTTTGTATTTTTAGTAGAGAGGGGGTTTCACCATGTTGGTCAGGCTGGTCTCGATTTCTTGACCTCGTGAGCTGCCCGCCTCAGCCTCCCAAAGTGCTGGAATTACAGGCTTGAGCCTCCGCGCCTAGTTCATGTTGGTATTTTCTATTTCTGTTGTTATTTTCAAATAATTTAAGAGATTAAAAATACAATGTAATCTATACAAAGTACAAAATTGTAATATATATTTATCAAAAATGTAAATTAAAGTGGGTATAACAAGATTAAAGATTCTTTTTATCTATGCTTGCAACAAGTTATTTTCTTCCCAGTCCAGAGAATCTATTACAATTAAAAGGTAAAATACAAATTACAGTAAATGAATATAGTAAATGAATTTTAAGTGTTATAGAAATCACATTTATATAACTGACATTTTAATTTTAAAAATATCGAATGAAATGTTATGAAATATTTTTACAAAAAGAACTGTTTGAAATTCTAGAGTTCAATATGCATCAGGTTGCCAGCGTAAAGAAACGATAACATGCTTCATGTATGTTACGCCTAGCCCAGTGGTTTTGAACCAGTGGGGGCAGTGGCAGTTTTGCCCCTTAGGAGGGATTTGGCAATACCTAGAGATATTTTTGGTTGTCACAAGCATTGGGAAAGAGTGGTGAGTGGGGAGACGTTACTGGCATCTAGTGGATAGAGCCAGGGATACTGGTAAATATCTTACAAAGCACAGAATAGTCCCCACAACAAATAAAATAAATAACTTACAAATGTAAATAGGTTAGAGGCTGAGGAACACACATACGCACAAAGGTAAGAGTAACATGATGATCGTAAGATGCTCCTCAGTCACCATGTGTGATAGTTTCTTATATTGTACTAATTTGTGAGTAGCTCTGGAACCATGAATTGGAACGCAAAGAAAATCAAGAAAAACATTTAGCATTCCGGGGAAACAATACTTCATTATACAATAATCTATTGTGTTCATGCTACCTCAGAGGAAAGATCTGACAAGTTAATTAATTTGTCTTGTCTCTTAAGTGCCTCTGCCACTGAAATCTTCCTCATACTCTAAAGCAGTGCTCATTCATTAGGAGTGCCACAACCCACAAACTTTTACAGCAACTGAATAAAGTTATGCTTTTTGTGGGAGATATGGGGCAAGAGATGAAGAGCATTTCTGGGAATATGAGTGTTGTGCCAACATTAGTTCCTGAGGGACAGAGGCATGAATGCGGTCTACAATGCCTGTGTGTGTGTGTGTGTGTGTGTGTGTGTGTGTGAGTGGGTGTGTGTGTGTGTTTGCCTGTGTATGTGTACACGTGCGCATGTGTTATGCAGACCCCCTAAAGCACCGACCCAGCACAGAGGCCTCTTGTGTTCAGATTTAAGGACAGTTCTGTCATAAATATTTTTTAAATGTGTGAAATTTGAGACCTTGGATTTTCAGCTTGAAACCAGAAGGTGTTTAGCTGGGAATCAAGTCAGGAAATCAGCAGAGCCTACTGTAATACTAGATTTCTCTTTACATTTATACTTGAATATTATAATAAAGGACAAGTGTTTCTCTATGTCTGAAGGACTCTTGATGAAAGGACAGTGGGTGCATAGACGAGTCCCAGGTAGTTGTTTGTGCCTAGAGCAAGATTAGAAGTGAAAGAGTGGTTGTGGGTGAGTCCTGGGGGCACAGGAGCCCTTGATCCTGAAGCTGCCTTTGCTTGATTCTACCCAGGGGATTGTAAGGGAAAGAAAACTTCGGTTTAAACACTTTCACTTTGCAGGATCTTATTTCCCTCCCCCACTCCAATTTCCCTGGTTCATTTTCTCTTAATTGGTCCTGATTGGAAGTCATCATAAATCAGAATAATTTCTCTTTCATGCTCTTCAAATTTTAACTTACGAAAAAAAGTCTTTAGCTGGAAATGTCCATAAAAAATGAATGTCAGTGGTTTCATCTCTAACAGGGAGAAAATGAAACTCAGACATTTTGGAGTCACAGTCAAACTACCTCAGTATGATTGTGAATTGATTTATACAGGGCCTTAAGAAACTTCATGTCCTTTTTGGAATGTACTAAGCAGGAATCACTCTTTCACAAATCCAGAAATTATAGCCACCCGTGAAGTTCAATGCTGTATCTGTCTTAGCCTGGGTCTGTACTAGGCTGATAATTTACTTCAAGACTCGGCAATTTGATTCTGCTATCTAGTTCTCAGAATGACTTATTCAATACTGAGTATTTAGATAAAGGCTTTATTTAGTATTTAGATAAATATTTCTTTCCTCCCTCCCTTTCTGTTTTCCTCCGTTTCCCTTCTTTCCTCCTTTCCTCTCTTCTTCCCTTCCTTCCTTTCCTTTCCCCTCCCTTCTCTCCTTCTTTCTTTCCATTTTTTTAACCCACATGCTGTGGGTGACAGTCTGGTGACAGCCTGCTATTATCAGCAGGAGCAATGTGGGAAATATCAATTTATATATGGATAGAGGTTATACATGTTCCCTTAGCTCCAAGGTTGCAAATGAGAACAATCTGCTTTCTAGTAATTTCTAGTCATTATTTGCATAATTTAAAGTCTGACATATTAAAGACATTTATGCGTCAGTATTTATGAGTTGGCTAGATATCAACTACCAAATCTAGAATGTGGAGATTGAGAAGGGTATGTGTAAGTTACTTCATTTTGAAAAAGCCACGGAATTTATCTCTTCCATTTGCTTCCTCAACTAGTAGAGTCTGGGCATGAGACTCAGAGAAAGACATTTTAGTGAAACAAGTCCAGGAACCCAACTTAAATCATAGGCTAGTCTATTTTTTGGAGCAATTTTTTAATTTTAGAAACTCGCACTGTTGGTGCTGTATAGGTCAGCCAGGAAAACTCAGGTTAAGGGAGTAGAACATTTATCTTGGAATTACATCTCACTCCCTTATAGTTCAATGGAGACACTTTCTAATAGAACTCCTAGCATGCCATCATCTCAGTAAGGCCAACAGGAAGGCTGTCTTACATCGTTTTTCACTTTATGGCTGTGTGACCTTGTACAAGTCCTGAGCATCACTTTATCTATTCATTAAATAGAACTGCTGTTCTTGCTTTGCAGAGTTGGAAAGCCTAAAAGTGGTCAGTACCAGCTGTAGTCCCGATGAAATACCCAAAGCTTTATATGTGATGTCAGGCAGTGGCATGATAACAAACATCAGTGATTGTGAAGAACAATGAAGAAAGGATGGTTGTCTTTTTCTGGAGAGCAAAGTATGCAGGACAGACTCCTAAGGATTAGGCAAGTGGAGCGGGGAAGGGGCACTATAAAAGGAGGCCTAAAAAGGTGAAATAAAAGTTTCTTGCACTTCAGAGATTGCTGGGGCTTTGTCTAGCATTTAATCATTCCTCTAACCTGACAAGGCTAGTTGCACTTCATTTACTGGAAGGAAAAACAGATTTTAGAGTGTTGAGATTTGAGGAGTGGCACCTACATGAGATACAGAAATATTTTCTCTTATAGGATGAATAGAAGGCTACTCGGCCAGAAAACCAGTTCTTTCAGTCATGTCTTTTTTTTTTTTTTTTTTTTTGATGGAGTCTCCCTCTGTCGCCCAGGTTGGAGGGCAGTGACACGATCTCGGCTCACTGCAAGCTCTGCCTCCGGGGTTCATGCCATTCTCTTGCCTCAGCCTCCCGAGTAGCTGGGACTACAGGCGCCCGCCACCATGCCCAGTCTTTTGCATTTTTAGTAGAGATGGGGTTTCACCATGTTAGCCAGGATGGTCTTGATCTCCTGACCTCGTGATCTGCCACCTCGGCCTCCCAAAGTGCTGGGATTACAGGTGTGAGCCACCGCGCCCGGCCCCATTCATGTCTTGAATAGGATTTCCCATTTTACTTACTGAACTAAAGTAATTGTGCCCATAGGATGCTTTTCTGCCTATTTTCTTTGCCTTTTGGTCATGTAAGTGAGGTAGTCGTAGACACAGATGGACACAGAAGGAAAGGGAGGGGGCAGAGAAAGAAGGGGAGGAAAGGAGTGAAAGGACAGGAGCACATATTGAGTACCTGCTGTGTGTCAAACACTGCACCAGGCATTTTACATTTTAGGAAGTTAAACCATGCAGTGTGGCACATTCTTTGCCTATTCCAATGATTACTGGACATTTGAGATTAACTGATTGTTTTCAAATTAAGTGATAATAACTAAAAAATTACTTTCTATCTCTTTGAGCCAGGTGACACCTTTGAATGGGGAAAAAGAATTCCTCCTTGCGTTGCTAACTAGACAAGGTACATTCCTGTACTCTTAAGCCAGAGTTTTGTACTCTACAGGTTAGCCCAGCAGCCAAGTATTCTATGGTCCTTCAGAATGCTAAAGTCATGATGAAGCTACTCACCAACTTTTGAGAGTTTTTCTGTGTTTCCTGAGGAGCAGTAAGTTTAGTGATAAGAGATAGATGAATAACGCCTAGAGACCAATTAACAAATTAACAAGTTAGATGCACCTTATCTAACCAGACTGTGACATTCACACAAAAGCTTTCCTTGAGTGCCTGCCTAGAAGGTGTTTCTTGGAGAACACAGATGCTTAAAATGGGCACCTGCTTATTAACATGAACACACTGGGGTTCCAGATCTGGATTTTTACTGGGTTGATAAAATATTTGCTTTTTTTTTTTTTTTTTTTTTTTTTTGGTTTTGCTTTTGAACGTCCTATCTTTGGGCTAAAGGGAGTTGAAGTCTTCAGCGAAATCTTACTTTGATTCACATTTTAGATAGGCTTTCACTTGACTCTATTAGCCTGCTGGAATTCATATACTAAGGAGAAAAATGAAAGAGAAAAAGAGAGATCAAGCCGAATTTGACAGTCCACAGGGTATTTCCATAAGCATGGTGGGGTGCTTTTGTGGGGTGATTCCCATGGTCTGTTATTGATAAGACCAACTCTCTGGATAGAAAGTCCTAAATCTTCCCTTCTTGTATGAGGGTGAAGTACATCTGTCAAAGCAATAGAATTCTGGGACAGTGATTATTCTGACTTTCCATCTCTCTTTTAATTTAAAGGATTCCCCAATAGAATTCTGGGACAGTGGTTATTCTGACTTTCCATCTCTCTTTTAATTTAAAGGATTCCCCTAACACTACCATTAACTAAGATAAAAAAAATACAAGAGATGTAACAGGTTGGGGAGGTACGTGAAAAATGAATTTTATTTGGAAATATTGAAATGGAAGTGCTTCACATGGAGATAACTAATAGATGGGTTCAGAAATAGTTCTGAAACTCAGAAAAGCGATATGGGCTGAACATGGCTCATTCAGGCCTAGATAGTGGTTGACATTTAAATGAGATTTCCTAGGGACATTGGTTCATAAGGTGAGTGTGGAGAGAACATCAAGGTCTTGTGGCAACGATGGCAGAAGAAAATCAGCACATAAAAATTACCACCAGGACACATGATACCCAACTGAAATGGAAATAGAAACCGTCTGTTGATCTAAACCATGATGATAAAATTGTAGTCATCTTCATAAATTATACTCTGAGATAGATGGTGGTGGTTGGTGGTAAAACAGGGTATCTTTCAGAGTCAAGATTTCATAGAAGTTTGCATGCGAAGGCATCAGGGGACCAGAGCATGGGAGAATGAGACAGGTGGAGACAAATATGTTTAAAGGGAGGGAAAAACATATGTGTGGGTATGTATATGGGTATGTGTAGGCAAAACTGAGCTGTAGAATATTCAGTGAATATCCCTTTGCATTTAGCAGCCATTTATAAAACTATATTATGTATAGAAATGTACTCCAAAGGTAACTGATGTGTATACTTGAGTCTTTGGCCACAAGCATCATCCACCTAGTAAAAATTTACTATTAAGCTTAAAAGTATACTTCCAATATTCATGTCTGTCAACAATATGCACTTACAATTTTAAAAATTCAGAATAAAAGGGTGCTTATCCTTCTTTGGATTAATTTATTTTAAAACTGGTTCATCAAACATTTATCAACTTCATTTCTTGCCATGTCTGAAACGTGTACAGGGTCAGGGAAAATTACTTCATCCTCTTGCTGGGCACCAGGGTCACAGAGCAAAGCAGTGCCTGGACATGGAGGTGAGAAGTACAGTGCTGCCTCTTGTAGGTCCAGCATGTCTCTTATCAGGTAGATCTCAGGAATGCCAGCTTTAGGGGCAAAAGGGCACTGATATGGTTTGGCTATGTCCCTACCCAAATCGCACCTTGAATTGTAGCTCCTATAATTCCCATGTGTCATGGGAGGGACCTAGTGGAAGGTAACTGAATCATGGTGGTGGATCTTTCCCCTGCTATTCTCATGATAGTCAATAAGTCTCATGAGATCTGATGGTTTTATATATGGGAGTTCCCCTGCACATGCTCTCTTGCCTGCTGCCATGTAAAACATGACTTTGCTCCTCATTCACATTCTGCCATGACTGTGAGGCCTCCTACAGCCATGTAGAAATGTGAGTCAATTCAACCTCTTTATAAATTACCCAGTCTGTCTTGGGTATGTCTATATTAGCAATGGGAAAACTGCAGGCACCTTGATCTTAACTTTATGGTCTGAACAAAAGCAGCCTATACAAGCTTTACTCCCAGCATATCAAAAATAACAGGTCTAAAACTTAATCCTTCATCTATCCTCCTTCCAAGCAACTTCTCCTCCTGCATTTGATTCTCTTGTGACAGCATCATCATCCCCTCAGTAAGTGTTTTTCTATGTAGTTTCTAAATTGTGACCCATGAATGGGTTATAAAATCAATGCAGGGAGTCGTGATGAGCATTAAAAAACAACAATGGAAGAGAAAATATCAGAGTGCACTACACATGGTAAGACTAAATATGTAAGGCCCTGCATGATGCTGAGGCTTGGGCAGTGGGAAGGGTTTGGAGCGGTTGGGGTTGCCGGGGGGCAGCATTTGATCCTTGATGTTGTCTCTCAAAGGCAACATCTGTTAAACATCCATCACACCATGTTCTAGATTGAATTGTGTCCCCCCAAAAGATATGTTTAATGTATGATTAAATCTTAATTCCTGGTACCTGTGAATGTGACCTGATCTGGAGATAGGGTCTTTGCAGTTGTAGTCAAGTTAAGATGAAGTCATACTGGATTAGGATGTGCCCCAAAACCAATGACTCATGTCCTTAGGAGAAAGAGATTTGAAGACAAAGGAGAAACAAGGACATGTGAAAATGGATGCATCTACAAGGCCAATGATGCTGAGGTTTGCCAGCAAGCACTGGGAGCTAGAGAGAGAGGCTTGGAGCAGATCCTTTCCTACGGGCTTTTGAGGGTGAATGGCCTGCCCACACCTTGATTTTGGACTTCTGGCATGAGAGAATACGTTTCTGTTGTTTTAAGCCACCTAGTTTGTGGTATTTTCTTATGGCATCCCTCAGAAAGTAGTCTACCCATAATCCATATGGCCGCTTCAGGCCTCTGCTGGTTCCATGCCTTGCGAGGGAGGGCATCTTTCTGGTTCCCTGTGGTTCCATGTACATTCACTATACAGGGACTCACTGTGTCACTTCTCCCCTTTGTGTTTTACTTCATTTTGGGGAAGTTATTTAAAAAATAATATTCTGCCACATAATTAACACACTTTTCTATCGTCTATGATTTACCTATTTCCTGAGGAGAGAGATTTTGTCTTTTTGAGTTCTTATCTGAAATGCCCAACCCTCATGTGTATTTAATGCCTGAGTCTGGTTGACAATGTGTCTGAAGGAGGGAATAATGAACAAAGGTTCTCAAACATCTGTGTCAACACCCTGTGCAATACCAGCATTTCTGGCAACACACTTAAAAGAATTAAAACATAAAAAGTTGTTTAAATAAACACATTGGAAAAACTGAGAAAAATAACGTTTATTGTTATAACACTAATCATTTGCTGCCATTCAGGAATGTAACTAGGGCTGTTTACTGCCCTGGCCATGTTTTTAAAATTTATTTATGAGGTAAATTTCTGACAATTTTAATGATCACATACCATGAGATCACACACACACTCAAACTACAGTCAGATGTGCAAAGAGAATGTAGATTCTTTATTTTTCAATAGTTATCTTCTTCACAAGCTTTCCCCCTTTAGATACTGGAAGAAAAAAATAGCTATATTTTAATCTTGTGTTTAAATAGTCTCTTTACATAAATTGGCCTCTGTTTAGAGGACTCAAATAAATATGCTCAGGTTTTTGAAATTTCTTCTCTATGACTATTGTATTAGCTTTCAAGAAGGTTGTGGTAACAACATGCTCCAAACTGGGTAGCTTCAAACAGACATTTATTGTCTCACAGTTCTAGAGGCTAGAAGTCTAAAATTAAGGTGTTGGAAGGGTCTTGCTCCCTCTGAAACTTGTAGTGAATGCTTCCTTGCTTCTTCCTAGGATCTCATGGTTTGCTAGCAATCTTCGTTGGTCCTCAGCTTGCAGCTGCATAACTGTCATCTCTGCCTTTGTCATGACATTGGCATGAGTGACATTGACATTCTCCCATTGTGTCTCTGACGTCACATGATCACATGCTTTTTTTTTTTTTTTTTTTTGAGATGGAGTCTCACTCTGTCCCCAGGCTAGAGTGCAATGGCATGATCTTGGCTCACCGCAACCTCTGCCTCCCATGTTCAAGTGATTCTCCTGCCTCAACCTCTCGAGTAGCTGGGACTATAGGCATGCGCCACCACACCCAGATAATTTTTGTATTTTTATTAGAGATGGGGTTTCACCATGTTGGCCAGGATGGTCTTGATCTCTTGACCTCATGATCCGCCTGCCTTGGCTTCCCAAAGTGCTGGATTATAGGCATAAGCCACTGCGCCTGGCCGACCACATGCTTTTAAGGACACCAGTCACATTAGAATAGGTGCCCAGTGTACTCCAGTATGACCTCATCTTAATTAATCATGTCTGCAACAAACTTATTTCCAAACAACATCATATTCCAAGATACTAGGGGCTAGGACTACAACATTAAGTTTTTTGGGAGACAAAATTCAAACTAGGACCACCTATCTTTTCTTTAAGATGGCATTGAGGTACATGAAGGAGAGTAATGACTTACCTGACCATGGGTCTCTGTTTTTTGCTGGTCTCTGCTGAGGGATGGGTATTCTGAGTTGCTTTTAGGAGTGATAGCTAAAGTATACAATTCATTCTATTCTTGTTCTAATCATGTCCACTGCCAAAATGTGATACTGGCATACCCGTAATCCATTCTCTCTCTCCTTGGTCAATTCTCAACTGACTACTTAGTTTTCCTTTCGAAGCATGTGGGAAATTTGCAGTCCAATTTCTCAATCCCATCCCCACCATCAGAGACTGAGGTCTCTCAGGAGAGCTGAATTCTGGCTTTCTCTCTGTCTAAACATGACGAGCCATTAAGATTTCTTTACTGTAGCCACTCCTACATAAGGGGTGGCATTCTCTCGGTGTATCTCTGTTTTCACATGACCAGGTACTTATAAGGATACTAGTCACATTGGATTAATGTAATCCCATAAGCAGCCTCCTCCCAGAGGCATAAATAGGAAGCAGAGTAAAAACCTTTCTGCTTTTGAGCTCTTCCATACCTAACTGTGGGTTTCTGCTTCCCACACCATCTACTTCCACAAGATTGGCCTGAGATGAGGTAAGAGGAAGAAAATAGTAATAAAGGACTGTGACATCTGCCTTCCTTTTCTACCTCTGTCTTCCATCTTCTTTCCACAATCTCTTGCGCTAAAAGGAGTAGGCCTTTTTTTTTCCCCTCTGTGTCAAACTGACCTTATGCATCAGGGCAATAAACCTTATTGCCAGATCATGGTGGAAAAAAGGTATGCCCTTTTCAATTTGAAATAAACTATGATGTGAATCTTCTAGAAATGGGTTTTCATATGAGAACCTGAAGATGTCTTTGAATTAGGAATAACCAAAGACAACCAAATATACTGGTTTAATATCACAGAAAATATTATCTTACTCACATGCGAAAAGCATGGATTATCGTGTATTAAGAGAATAGGCTTTGGAGTGAGACTACCTGGGTTTAAATCCCAGTTCATCACTCACTGTTTGAAACTGGCAAAGTTACTTAGTCTTTATGATCCACTGTTTCCTGGTCTTGAAAATAGGAATAACAACAATAACTCATTTGAGACTTATTGTGAAGATTCAAAGAGGTAACAAAATTTTCCAAGAGCACCTGACACATAATGACTGCTCAGTAAATGTTGGCCAGTGTTTCTAGTAGTATTTATTTTGTATTGCCTACTTTGATATTATGCTATGCCTTTTTCTTTTTTATTCCCAGAAAATTGTAGCCCTCTTTCTGTGGCATGTTTTTTGACAAGCCATTGCCTGTCACACAACAGTATGTATCTTCAGTTTTTTTTTGTTTGTTTGTTTGTTTTTTGCAACGGAGTCTCTCTCGGTCGCCCAGGCTGGAGTGCAGTGGCGCAATCTCAACTCACTGCAAGCTCCGCCTCCAGGGTTCATGCCATTCTCCTGCCTCAGCCTCCCCAGTACCTGGGACTACAGGTGCCTGCCACCACGCCTGGCTGATTGTATCCTCGGTTTTAATACCAATACATTTCATACTTCAACCGCAAATTGCTAATATATCCCTGGGAAGGTTTGCCGCCCATCAGCATGTGGTGGAGATCTGATTCAAATCCACTGATCCAGGGCTGAATGACTCCATGTCCAAAGATAGTCATCAACTTTGTAAACTAAAGGGGACAAGTGAGTCACCTCTTAAAGGCTAATACAGACATCGTTTACTTATTTTTGTTGTTGCTTTATTAAGTAGTGCTTTTCTTTGTATTCTGAGTATATAGAAAAGATGACATTGTAGGGTAGTTTTCATCCGTCTATGTGATATATGTATCAATTTAAAATAAATATGATAGAAAACCTTATGAAATAAATCTTATCCTTCCTGGTGGAAAGAGGATACTTTGCTGTCTGATTTTTAATTCACACTGCTCTATGGAAACCACCCTGATGATTTATTGATTTGGAGAGTAAGAGCTCAACGGAAAGGGAAATTTCTACAAAGACAAAAGACTGCCATAACCAACTTTGTATTAGCTTATTACTTTTGACAAACGACTCCTACTTTATGGGTAGTATTCCATGGGACTCTACCTAGCAAACATCCTTGTAGAATGATTTGAAGAACAGTAGATGCTAATTCACGAGATCTCTCCATCTACCTTTGTGCGATTAAATGCTTATTGAAATATGACTTTGACTACCAATTTTCTTTCTGGAAATTATAGGGTTTGGCAATTATTGAAGAGAGAATTAGTGAGGTGCTGCTCTGTTTAACCCAAGTTTTCCCTACTACAGCTTAAAAGCCATTAGTTCTATTCTGTCTTCTTGACTAATGAGAATAATTCATTCCTGTCTTCTTTTTACATTATACATTTATGTATTTTTGTCCATTAAGCTTTCCCTTTTAAAGTGATGTTTTCAAGAAATGCCATATTGATCATCTGTGAGTAGAAGTTCATGATTATACTAATATGAAGAGGTGAGTAACCTTATTTCTGGGTCATTAAACCAAAAGAATTGGAATTAGACAAACAGATCTTTCCCATCTCTAACTTTAGTGTGTCTATCAAATTGAGACAAAATGTTTGCTTAATCCATTTCATCTACCTCCTTAGTCACTAAATATAGAATTTTCTTTATAGAATTTTTGAGCAAGAAGTATCATTTGAAACTGTGCAGCCCAGTTTCATGATTTTACAGATGGCCTAAGATGGGTAAGTTCTCTTTAGCCCTGAGTTTTCTGACATGCCAGAAATATTTTCCTCCTCCTTCTTTATATGGCCGCTATATCTTACCTTTAAGGTCTCAGCTGAAAGCTGAAATGTTAAATGTCATGACTTTAAAAAGACCTTCTCTGACTCTCTTGAGAAAAATATTTGTCCTTTTTCTGTCACTGCATTTTCTTGATTTTTCTTCCTGGAACTTCACATATGAATCACAATATGCTGCATTCTTACTTATTTTCTGCCTTTTCTGCTACACTGTAAGGTACATGAAAGCAAGGTTGGTGATGTGATGCTTACCACTATGTACCCAGTGCCCCAGCAAGATGCTTGGTACTGTGTAGGCACTGGGCTTAAGAGCTGAGACCAGAACATACCTTCTTTCCTTGCACACGCGCACACACACCCCTACCCCTGAGATAAATCAGCACCATTGTTTACTTAAAATTCTTGATCATGTGATTGCCATTACGTATTTGCTGGTGGTGTTGCAGCTTTAGTCTGCATGGGAGTTCTTATGTTTGTGTTATGTGGAAGAAACTAGTACAGGCATGCAGAAATCATTAGCTAGAGGGCCTGGAAGCAGAGTGATCACTTTTTACTTCTTCCAAAAAGAAAATTTAGGTTCTGAAAGTGGAAAATGCATGGGAAGCTAAAGAATTGGCTTGCAGAACAATAGGTAGGCATACTTACGGAATAAGCTGAAACCAGTTCCTGTGAGAACCTGGTTGCAATAAAAAATTATGCTGAGTCATAGTTTGCAACTATAGTGGAAAGTAGGATCGCCTATAGGGCTTCCGAAACGTACTGATGCCCTGGCGCTTCCCTAGGACCCACTGGATCAGAAACTCCAGTGATGGGCCCTGTGCATGTGTATATTTTAAACTTGCCACTTGTCATTCTGTTGATTCTGTCGTATACCAGAATTTAGAACAAACTAGAGGATGAACTTTGGTCATGGGTAACCAAATTTGTGTTTGGTGTGTTGAGTATTTTCTTTTGAAAATCAGTAAGCTAGTCTCTACAGTGGCTGAGAGATTATGCATGATATTTAATTTTATTGATTGCTGTGATTTAACCATGTCCCCAAAATGCGTAGGTTGAAAACTGAATCCCTAATGCAACAGGATAGGGAGGTGGGACCTAGTGGGAGGTGTTTAGATCATGAGGAATCCACCATCATGAATGGATTAATGCTGATTATAAAAGGGCTTGAGGCTGCAAGTTCTATTACATTGTGTGCTCTCTCTCCCTCTCTTGCCCTTCTGCCTTCTGCCATGAGATGATGCAGCAAATAGGCCAGATGCCAGCACCTTGACTTTGGACTTCCCATCCTCCAGAACTGTGAGAATTTTACTTTCTTTATAAATTACCCAGTCTGTGATATTTTGTTATAGCAGCATAAAATGGACAAAGACATTAATTAAAGATATTTTGTAGATAAGCATTGATAGTATTACATTAGTCTACTATCTGTGTATTTGGTTATAGAACAATAAGGAAAATAGTTCTGACTTATTTTAAATGTGGTCCATCTACATAGTAATTCTGTGGGAGCAATTACTTTTCTTGAAATGTGCCAATTGTGCCTTCATGTAGTTTTGTCACCTCCCTCCACCCACTCACCATATGCATTCCTTCTACTGTTTTAAGTCAGGTTTTGGGGCCTGTCTCCTTTAGCAAGTTCCCATAAACAGTTCTATCTATTCTTCTTAAGCACACTGTTGGTCAAACTGGTGCCTATTTACCTTTGTAAATTGCAGTGTCTTATTATGCACATACTTCTATGCAGCTACTTCTATGAGCTGCATTATTAGTCACCATGTCTACTTCAATAGTAGTTTAGTGACTTTTTAATATGAATTGCAAGGTTCCAAGGTCATATGGACTCAGCTGATGAATGTCCAGTAAATACTTGTTGACTAAGTGAGTGGCCAAGCCATGCTCATTCCAGGCAAGCTTTTTCACAAGGGTAAGTTAAAAAAAAAAGGGGTGAGGGGAAGATTTGTTGGCAATTTGTTTCTGTGAAATAAAAATGAAATAGAGTTTTCTTTTTTCTTGTGGCTGATTTCCTTTCACAGGTTTCTTTACGAACTGGCCAGTGGCCAACTTTGTCAGAGCTGAAACAACAGACAGCTAGAAGAGAGGTTCTCTGTTGATAAATATTTGATTTCCAAGGTATTGAGAGGTTTGAAGAAATGGAGGGGAGTTTGCCTAATGGGAGTTGTGTTTAATATAGTGAGGAAGATCACCAATAACCAGGGCTGTTTTTCTTTGCAATGGCCAGTGGGTACTAAGTTTACCAGCCTCGTTGCACTACAGATTGTGCTGGACTGAGCTGACAACTAAGCAAAACTGAGGAGGACTGGGGTGCTCTTGGTTCCACAACAGAAATACAGCTGAAGGGAATATTCTTAGATTTTCTTTTCTTCTTTTCTATAACCTGTGATAAATATTGTATGTCTCAGCAGCATAGGGGAAAAATGATTGATCCTTTCTCAGTGATATAGCTCTGTGGCCATATATGTTATATGCAGAATGAATGATTGAGAGCGAAAGCGGGGAGGGGGGCATGAGAGAAATGCAAGCCACTATGTATAGAATTGCCAATAGCAATCTGTCAAAGGAATGTCAGGAGTGCTAGAATAGATGGTGGATTTTATCTCTAATTTAATCATTTTTTGTTTTTCTGTTATCAAAGTTTTGTTTCTTTTTAAATTTTACTTCTCATTTCCTCCCCAAAAGTTCCAAAGAAGTACTCATGATTAGGAAAAGAGTAATAAACTGATGGAACCAAATGCTTAAGAAAAAAATGTACTGCCTTTTATATATGCCATGAATCTTATGTATAAAGGGCTGTTTTTCTTTGCAATGGCACCACACATTAAGAACATTGCACTTTAAATTATTTTCCCCCGCCATGGGAATAGTGCAGACCACCCATTCTCAATGGGGACAATATTGCCATGAAGGAAGAAGTAAAAATTGATTTGGAGGGAGGAGAGGTGAAATAATTAGATCTCATTATAGTTTATTGCTCTCAAATGAGCCATAGTACATACACAGATACACAGTATCTATCTTTTACTTCAGTCTCTCCTTATAACAACAGCTTTTTTTTTTTTTTTTTTTTTTTTGAGATGGAGTCTCGCTCTGTCGCCCAGGCTGGAGTGCAGTGGCCGGATCTCAGCTCACTGCAAGCTCTGCTTCCCGGGTTTACGCCATTCTCCTGCCTCAGCCTCCCGAGTAGCTGGGACTACAGGCGCCCGCCATCTCGCCCGGCTAGGTTTTTTTTTTTTTTGTATTTTTTAGTAGAGATGGGGTTTCACCATGTTAGCCAGGATGGTCTCGATCTCCTGACCTCGTGATCCGCCCGTCTCGGCCTCCCAAAGTGCTGGGATTACAGGCTTGAGCCACCGCGCCCGGCCACAACAGCTTTAACTATGGAAATTTTTCTTTCTGGATGTATTATTTTGGAGGATATTTAACCAGGTGATTTTACGAGGACTTTGCTTTGTAGGAAACTTAGTTTCAAGACTAACAGCTAAATGAAAAAAGAGTCTGTGTATAAGTCTGACTTCTTCATAGATTATCTACCTGTTAGTCTCCCTGAACTGTTAGAGAGTGTGGGAATGTGGGCGGAAGATGTTTACTACAGTTTTCGAAAGTGTGCTACCCTCTGATCATGAATACTATATAAACATTGAAAGGTAGTTAGTAATGTACTTGGGTCTGTTAATCCAAGCCATGAAAAGAGTTTATGAGTTCTCACCAGAACATTTATTTCTTTCCCTCCACATCTGCATAGTATGAGCGTTATTCAGTATCTGTTTATGAAGAGTCTTGTTTGGTTTGCTAGTATTATCTGTGTCTATTGTGTCTTTCCATCTAAATTGTATACTCTGAAAGAGAAGAACCCATGTAGAATCACAAAGCATTAGAGGAAAAGGAAGGGAACTCATATCTCGAAAAGCCAAAATTCACTTGTTAGTTTGTTCATTCAGTCATCATTCAACAAATATTTATTGCACACTTAGCACATGACAGGCTCTCTTGGTTTGTTTTCTGCTGCTATAACAGAACACCTGAGACTGGGTAATTTATAAAGAAAATAAATTTATTTGGTTAATGTTTCTGGAGGCTGGCAAGTCCAAGATTGAGGTGTTATATCTGATAAGGGCCTCCTTGCTGCATCATCCCATGAGGGAGGGCAGAAGGGCAAGAGAGCAAGCTTGAGAGAGAAAGAAGAAAGGGCCAAACTCATCCTTTAATCAGGAACCCACTCCTGAGATAACTAACCCACTTCCTCGATAACAGCATTAATCCGTTCATGAGGGCCGAGCCTCATGACCTAATTGTCTCTTAAAAGTCCCATCTCGTCAGTGGCTCATGCCTGTAATCCCAGCACTTTGGGAGGCCAAGGCAGGTGAATTGCTTGAGCCCAGGAGTTTGAGACCAGCCTGGGCAACATGGCAAAACCCTGTTTAAAAAAAAAAAAAGCTAGGTGTGGTGGCACATGCCTGTAGTCCAATCTACTCAGAAGGGTAGGGTGGGATATCACCTGAGCCTAGGAGGCAGAGGTTACAGTGACCCAAAACTGTGCCACTGCACTCCAGCCTAGGTGGCAGAGCGAGACCCTGACATACACACACACGCACACACACACACACACACACAGAAGAAATGCCACCTCTCAACAATATTGCAATGAAGATTAAGTTTTCAACACATCAGCTCTGAGGATACATTTAAACCATAGCACAGACACTGTGCTGGAACTTTTGGGGATACAAATATAAATTAGTCATCAATTTATCATACTTTTAGAGAGCTTAAAGTTTAGTAGTAAGATTAACACACTTTTGTGTGCCTTCCACTTGCCTAAATTTTTTTTTCCTAATGGCTGCCTATTGAATAGATCATGATTTGTTTAATTATTATCTTATCATTGGTCTTTTAATTCTTCATTATAAACAATACTACAAGGAACATCCTTACACATAAAACTTAATTAGTAAATTTGAGACAAAGTCTTGCTCTGTCACCCAGACTGGAGTGCACTGGCACGATCTTGGCTCACTACAACCTTTGCCTCCCAGGTTCAAGCGATTCTCCTGCCTCAACCTCCTGAGTAGCTGGTATTACAGGCACCCACTACCGTGCCCAGCTAATTTTTGTATTTTTAGTAGAGATGGAGTTTCACCATGTTGACTAGGCTTATCTCGAGCTCCTGACCTCAAGTAACCTGCCCGCCTTGGCCTCTCAAAGTGCTGGGATTACAGGCGTGAGCCACCATGCCTGGCCTGTAAATTGTTATTTCTATTATAATTTTCTAGAATTTGAATTACTAGTCTTAAAAGTATAGTCTTTAAAATGTCTTGATTTTAATGCTATTTTTGTATTGTTCTCCAGCAAATTTTTACCAATTTGCACTGCTGGTAGCAATGTGTGAATGTGACTATCTCACTGTACTCTCTCACTGGCATTGAGTATTGTGAAATCTTAGTTAATTTAATACAAAGGAGAAAAAATGTTATTTAAAGCAAAAGATGATTACAGCAATTTATACCTTTTTAAAGGAGGTAGCATAATTCAAAATAATGAGAAAACAAATATCTAAACTACTCCATTCCTTTCAGAGAAACTTGTGGAATTGATGGAAGAGCAAGGCAGGAAATCTCAAAGTTTCTGTCAGTTCAGTTTTTCTGTGCTGAAGGTGGGATACGGAATAGAGATTTATTATTTAGGGGAAAATATCAGTGACTCAGGATGCCTTGAGCCAACTAGGGGGTAGAAAACTGCAGGATAAAAGGAGAGAACTTGAGTTTTTTGATATGAGTAGCAGATGGGAGGGTGGTGGTGCAGGCAAGTCTGAGGAGAGGAATTCCAAAACAGAGCAGCTAGCAGTTTCTAAAGGAAGTAGGGAAATATAGTCAACCTCTCTGTCACCATAAACCTTTGGAAAGTCTGTTCTTGATATGGAAATTAAGGAAGAGATATGTTCCATGTCTGTGACATCGTTTCCAAAGGACGTTTTACCTTGTGAAATGGTGAGATGCTCCATTTATGCTCTGAACTCATGGACCCAAAGTGGAATAAGATTTAGAAAGAGTTAAAGTGATTCTGAAGAGCTCTATAGGCATTAGGAAGGAATCAGGCTTTCCTCTCTGAAAACTAAATTGGGTTATATTTTACAGGTATTTAAAGTTGGATATTTTTTATTAGTCATGAGGCTGAACATTTTTTTCATATGATTTAAATTTTTTTTTGGTTGTTTGTTTTTTATTCTGTGAATTGTCTACTCAGATCCTTTGCCCCTGGCATTTGCACCTTACGTGAAAATATTGTACCTGGGCTATATGAGAATAGGATGAAACATATTTCTTTTATGTCAAGACCAAAATAGTCTTTATGCTGTAACTAATATTCGGTCAATAACACAACTCTGGATGGTCTTCCTAGAGGACAAGGGCTAAGGAACACCTGTGCCATTGTGGGTCTCCAACAACTATTTGTTGAATGTGTAAGATAACTACCTTGGGTCTGCTGATTGCCTCTTGGTAAAAAAAGGCTAGGAATAGCCCACTTAGAATCCAGTAGAAATCTTGTCTCTACCAACTTCCTCCAGAAGCATGATCTCTTAGTTCCAAATTGGCCATGAGGTTCAGAGATACAATGAGCATTTTCTCAGCCGTCTGGCCCATAATACACATTTTTCTAGAAAGCAGGAGTGGAGGAAGAAACACTGGAAGTACCTTAAGACCATATCTGGGACCATGTCCAGTGACGTACTAAAGTTTAGATATCCTGCATTATGGAGATCATCGGACTGTGCCCAGGAACACAGATTTTAGGGCTAAATGCCAGCCTGCTTTGTTGGTCTCCTCTTTCCATGATAATAAGATGTTCAGTTTTCAGCAAAGTACACTTCACATGAAAAAAAAAAAAAAATTCAAAGGTGACTTTGTTTTGGTTTCGATTTGAACATTATCAGAATATCCATGAAAAAAGTCCATCTCAAAAGGGCTTATCATCATAATAGCAATATTTTAAAAGTGATAAACTTCAAAAGCGGAGTGGGCTTTTGTTTATTTTCCTGCTAGGACAGATAGTGTCCCACAGGATCTTCCTTCGGGAATCCTTGTCAGAGGATGAAAAGAACAAGGTTTATGTAGGCAGTGCCAGCTCCTATTCCCTTCAAAAAACAAGCGAACAACAAAAAAAGTTACCTCTTCCAGTAGTTTGCCATGTGGATAGAGTAAAATTTCAGTTGACCTGCTATTCATTGATTGGCATAAAAAGGTAATAGAATTATTTCAGGAGCTTATTTAATCAATGTGTTTCATTAAGATTCTGCCTAAAAGGGAGGAGGCTGAAGGTGGAAAATCTTGAGATGAAAGTCTTTTTGTATCCAGACCATTGATAAATTGATTATGACACTAATCAAACCCACAAGCTGGAGAATAGGAAACATGGGGACAAGTTTATTAGGTTTACTTAAACAAGCCTAGGTCCTAGAATTGCAGTGACATCGCTCATAGCTATAACCTATTCTAAGGAGCAGGTGAGAGCTGGATGACCTGATTTAAATTGTCTTGCAGTCTCCAGGGAAGTCCTGATTTTGTACTCCCTGGAATTGTGAGACCCGGACAGCTCTCACCTTTACTAGATGAGGGCAAATTTGCAAGTGCCAATTGCACTTGAAAATAATAAAATGTGTGCCTCCTCTATCAGCTTGACCCTAATGAAACTGAGGACCAGATTCAGAGTTTGTGGGTAGCACTGACACAGATGGGGCTATGTGAATGATGCAGGATTTTTGTCTTCCCACAGGTCAACTACAGATTGTGATCTGGAATTTCCTTCATGAGGATATATCTTAAGTCTTATCTGTTAGTTAGACTTTTAGATCTGTGAATGACAGAAAACCCAACTCAAGTTGACTTAGGCAGGAAAAAGGTGTTCATTGGCTTGGGAAAGTGCGAAAAGTCAAGCTAGAACTAACTTCATACATCCCTTGATCTAGGGGCTAAAACGATGCAAACAAGACCAATTCTCTTTTCATCTCCTCATTCTGCCTCCCTTATTGATTTCATTCACAGCTCTTTTTGGAGGCAGGTGGGCAACTTTTAGCTCCAGTGCAGCATCTTTCAATATTCGTATCTTTTTTTAAATTTTTATTACACTTTAAGTTCTAGGGTACATGTGCACAACGTGCGGGTTTGTTACATATGTATACATGTGCCATATTGGTGTGCTGTACCCATTAACTCATCATTTACATTAGATGTATCTCCTAATGCTATCCTTCCCCCCTTCCCCCACCCCACAACAGGTCCCGGTGTGTGATGTTCCCCTTCCTGTGTCCAAGTGATCTCATTGTTCAATTCTCACCTATGAGTGAGAACATGCAGTATTTCATTTTTTGTCCTTGCAATAGTTTGCCCAGAATGATGGTTTCCAGCTTCATCCATGTCCCTACAAAGGACATGAACTCATCATTTTTTATGGCTGCATAGTATTCCATGGTGTATATTTGCCACATTTTCTTAATCCAGTCTATCATTGATGGACATTGGGGTTGGTTCTAAGTCCTTGCTATTGTGAATAGTGCCGCAATAAACATATGTGTGCATGTGTCTTTATAGCAGCATGATTTATAATCCTTTGGGTATATACCCAGTAATGGGAGGCTGGGTCGAATGGTATTTCTAGTTCTAGATCCCTGAGGAATCGCCACACTGTCTTCCACAATGGTTGAGCTAGTTTACAATCCCACCAACAGTGTAAAAGTGTTCCTATTTCTCCACATCCTCTCCAGCACCTGTTGTTTCCTAACTTTTTAATGATCACCATTCTAACTGGTGTGAGATGGTATCTCATTGTGGTTTTGATTTGCATTTCTCTGATGACGAGTGATGATGAGCATTTTTTCATGTGTCTGTTGGCTGCATAAATGTCTTCTTTTGAGAAGTGTCTGTTCATATCCTTCGCCTACTTGTTGATGGGGTTGTTTGTTTTTTTCCTTGTAAGTTTGTTTGAGTTCTTTGTGAAGGACCTCTTCAAGGAGAACTACAAACCACTGCTCAATGAAATAAAAGAGGATACAAACAAATGGAAGAACATTCCATGCTCATGGATAGGAAGAATCAATATCATGAAAATGGCCATACTGCCCAAGGTAATTCATAGATTCAATGCCTTCCCCATCAAGCTACCAATGACTTTCTTCACAGAATTGGATAAAACTACTTTAAAGTTCATATGGAATCAAAAAAGAGCCCACATTGCCAAGTCAATCCTAAGTCAAAAGAACAAAGCTGGAGGCATCATGCTACCTGACTTGAAACTATACTACAAGGCTACAGTAACGAAAACAGCATGGTACTGGTACCAAAACAGAGATATAGACCAATGGAATAGAACAAAGCGCTCAGAAATAATATCACACATCTACAACTATCTGATCTTTGACAAACCTGACATAAACAAGAAATGGGGAAAGGATTCCCTATTTAACAAATGGTGCTGGGAAAACTGGCTAGCCATATGTAGAAAGCTGAAACTGGATCTCTTCCTTACACCTTATACAAAAATTAATTCAAGATGGATTAAAGACTTAAATGTTAGATCTAAAACCATAAAAACCCTAGAAGAAAACCTAGGCAATACCATTCAGGACATAGGCATGGGCACGGACTTCATGTCTAAAACACTGAAAGCAATGGCAACAAAAGCCAAAATAGACAAATGGGATCTAATTAAACTAAAGAGCTTCTGCACAGCAAAAGAAAGTACCATCCGAGTGAACAGGCAACCTACAGAATGGGAGAAAATTTTTGCAATCTACTCATCTGACAAAGGGCTAATATCCAGAATCTACAAAGAACTCAAGATTCATGTCTTATGGGAAAATAGAACTTCACACATTAACTAGTTTAGATACAAGTACAGTATTGAGACTAATTCTCATTAGCCCAACCCCAGATGAATCCCTGTAGCCAGGAGGCTGGAATTTTATTCTTGTGCAGCTCTGAGTGACATGTTCATTCCTGAAGCTGGTATGGTGTCAACTACATCAGAAATCCATACTGGGAGAGTGAAGGAGGGCAGGAGAACAAAGGGGAGAGGCACTGATATCACAAGGGGCAGCAGAACAAAGACCACAAAAGTTCAGTACAAAATTCTGCAGGCTTACTAAAGAGATTGTAAACCCAGCTGCTTCTAAAGACCAAAGATGTAGGTCCAATTGGAGTAAGAATTGGCAAACTGAGCAGTCACTAGAAGATCTAGTGCCCCATGCCGCATGAAAGCAATCTTGCCAGCCCCTTGGAAAATAAAAGGTTCACCTCTGGGAAATGGGCTCTTGACCTACAAAGAAATACCTGTGTGAAACTCTTATTTCTTCTAATACAACTTTTGTTTTTCTTTGTAGTCAGCATAAAAGTTGACAGCCTAGTATCAGCTTACTGGGATGCTGTTCACTGAAGGGAACTATCTAAGTTTCAGCATTAGAGTTGGATATAAAATAAATATAATAGTCCCATGAAGATATTCTCAGACACAAGGAATACCAATAACTTGGCACCATTATCAGTAAACAGCTGGAGTTTCTGAAGGCATATTATTGATCTTCTTGTGACACTTTTTCTCATGGGGAGATCATCCATTTTCAGGACTTCAAATAACAGTCATATGTAGATAGAAGTTACATCTTTCTCCAGATGAGATTCATTGCCTAGGTCCAAATACAATTCAACTCCTACTGGCACCTCAAATCCGTAATATTTAATACTGAACTGAATGTCTTGAGTCCTGTTCCACTTCCTGTGTTCTCTATCTTGGCTTACCATTTCACCAACCCAATCTAAGCCATAAACTTGGGGGTCATTTTAGAGAACCCCTCCCCCAGATGATACCTGTTGACACTTTTTGCATCTTTCAATCCATCTTCTACATGACTTCCACTCACATATTCATTCAAGCCACATTTTACATGTCTCAATTTCATACCTACCATGTAAAAGGTCTATTTTAGATATTAGTATACAACAGTGAGCAACACAAATGCCCTGCCCTCATAAAGCCTGTATTTTATTGGGAAGAGTGAATATGTGAATAAATGTAAATAAAACAGGTAAGAGGTAGAGAGAGAGTTTGGAATGGGGAGTTGCTATTTTCTGCAGTATGGTCATGGAAAGTTTCTCTGATAAAATAGCATTTGGCCGGGCGCGGTGGCTCAAGCCTGTAATCCCAGCACTTTGGGAGGCCGAGGCGGGCGGATCACAAGGTCAGGAGGTCGAGACCATCCTGGCTAACACAGTGAAACCCCGTCTCCACTTAAAAAATACAAAAAATTAGCCGGGCGAGGTGGCGGGCGCCTGTAGTCCCAGCTACTCGGGAGGCTGAGGCAGGAGAATGGCGTAAACCCGGGAGGCGGAGCTTGCAGTGAGCTGAGATCCGGCCACTGCACTCCAGCCTGGGCGACAGAGCGAGACTCCGTCTCAAAAAAAAAAAATAAATAATAAAATAAAAATAAAAAAATAAAAAAATAAAAAAAATAGCATTTGACAGAAGACTTTAAAGAAACAAAGGAATGAGCAATGTGGATATGGGAGTGAAATGAGATTCAGTGTACAGAACAGCAGAATGTATAGGGGTAAGTGTACATGCATAGGATACCAAGGAGTCCCATGTAGCTGAAGTGGAAGGAGCAAGGGCATGATGGTAGCAAATACTGACAGAGAGGGTAATCGGGATGGGGGGGATCAGATCGGGGAGGGCATTGTAAGGTTTTGGCTTTTATGTAGCAAAAGGAGAAGTCAGCCCCGACGTGGTAGCTCATGCCTATAATCCCAGCACTTTGGGAGGCTGAGGTGGGTGAATCATGAGGTCAGGATATCGAGACCATCTGGCTAACATGGTGAAACCCTGTCTCTACTAAAAATATGAAAAATTAGCCAGGCGTGGTGGCGGGCATCTGTAATCCCAGCTACTCAGGAGGCTGAAGCAGAATTGCTTGAACCTGGGAGGCGGAGGTTGCAGTAAGCCGAGATGGTGCCACTGAACTCCAGCCTGGGCGACAGAGTGAGATTCTGTCTCAAAAATAAATAAATAAACAAAAGGAGAAGTCACTGGAGAGTTCCCAGCCAAAGAATGAGTTAATCTAACATTGTAAAAAGAACTGTCTGAAAACTGGAAGTGGAAAACAGACTATAGTTTTAGGGTTGTTGTGGACTGAGTTTTATCTCCCCAAAATTTATATGCTAAAGTCTTACCCCGTAACATCACTATATTTGGAGACAGGGTCTTTAAGAAGGTAATTAAGGTTAAATGATGTCATTAGGTTGCGGCCTTAATCTGATATGATTGATGTTCTTATAAGAAGAGAACGAGACACCAGATCTCGATCTCCCTTCCCGCTCTTTCTTTCTCTCTACATGTGAAACTGCCTTTGCAAAGATTATTACAGTGAGAAAAATCTGGCGTAGGAAAATCATGGCAGTGAAAGAAATCGAACTCAACCCCATCTTTCTTCTCACCTTCGAGCTCTGTTGTTCATTCCTGGGTGTAGACCAAGCTAACTATGGGAGGAACCTTTGTTTTTTTTGGTGGGGGTTGGGGGGGTTGGAATCTTGCCCTGTCACCCAGGCTGGAGTGCACTGGTGCAGTCTTGGCTCACTGCAACCTCCATCTCCTGGGTTCAAGCAGTTCCCATGCCTCAGCCTCCTGAGTAGCTGGGATTACAGGCGCCCACCACCACGCCCGGCTAATTTTTGTGTTTTTAATAGAGACAGGGTTTCACCATTTTGGCTAGGCTGGTCTCAAACTCCTGACCTCAAGTGATCTGCCTGCCTTGGTCTCCCAAAGTACTGGAACTACAGGCATGAGCCACTGTGCCCAGCCAACATAGTTTAACTGTGAAACAAAAATGATGATAGCCCAGATACAAACCCCCTCCTTACTTGAGGATCAGACCACTTTTTAAAAAACTAATGAATTAGCCATAGATCAGAAATTATGGCTCAGGAGTCATGCAGCCAGAGGCCACAAGATTCCCAGTTTTCCCAAATGTTTCAATAGATAATAACATCACTATTGTAAAATCTAAGATTGGTGTTCAAAGTAGTTTTCAGACCCAGAATTCTGATGGACCAGCTGGCACCAACCAGATTGGTAAACTGGCTCATCTAACCTTGTTGCTTCCATTCAGGAACAGACTCAGTGCAAGAGAACAAGCTCTGACTCCCTGTGATTTTATCCCTGACCCAGCCAATCAGCACTCCCCACTCTCTAGCCCCTGCCTGCCAAACTATCCTTAAAAAACCCTAGTGTCTGAATTTTCAGGAAGGCTGATTTGAGTGAGAACTCCAGTCCTTCTGCTTAGGTAGTTCTGTGTATATTAAACTCTTTCTCTGTTGCAAAAACTGGCTGTTCTCAGTTCATCCGCTTTTCTGGGCAGCAGGCAAGATGAACATGTAGAGCGATTACACATGGGTACAGAGAAAAGGCCATGTGAGGACAAAGCAAGGGTGTAGCTGTCTGCAAGCCAGAAAGAGAGGCTTACCAGAAACCAAACCTGACAGCACCCTGATCTTGGACTTCTGACCTCCATAACTGTGAGAAAATAAATTTCTGCTGTTTAAGCCACCCACTGTGTGGTATGTTGTTATGTCAGATCTAGCAGACTAAACTACTGTAACAAAGGTACCCCTATATATAAGATAAAGGTTGATTTCTCTCCCATAGAATAATCTAAGTTCTAGGCTAGTGGACAGTTCTGCTCCATTCGATTATTTAGAGGCTCAGCTTTTTCCATCTTGTTTCTCTATCAAGTTTACTGTATTGTCACCATCTGCATTGCCAAAGCCATATTCTTGTGTTGCACCAGACTGATTAGAAGAAGAAAAGGCATATAAAGGAGCAATCCCAGTCTCTTAAAAGATCTGTCTCAGTAGTGGTTCATACTCCATTGTCACGAACCTTGATACATGAGTGGGGCAGGGAGACTGGGGAATGCAGTAAAGATGGCTAGTCATGTATCAGGCTCCAATTGTATTACTATGGCAGAAGGGGAGAACAGATTATATTGGACAACTAATTATTTTTTACTACAGCCTGATCCTTTGGCCATGAAGTATCTATGGACCTTTCTTTTAATGTGAAAATACACACAATCGCTCTTCAAAAAAGACAACCCTAAGCCCCACCAATTTTTGAATTTAGATCAGAACCCAGAATCTCTGGGTGATGAACAATTTTCTCCACCAAATCTGGATGTATTCCTAGGACACAAAAACTAAAAGACGAGTTGTTTGCAAACTGACAATGCAACAAACACACCCTATATACAATCATGGACTAGGGACAGGATAACCGTATTAAAAACTATCAATTGGAAACAAACAAATGAACAAACAGCAGTCAATGGTTTATGTAGTGATGGGTCTTGCTGTGTAGGAATTGCTTAAATGCCCTAATCTGGCAGTTGAATTTCCTTGATTTAACCCCAGTTCTGCTTTCTCAAAGGAATTTCCTGTCTATTATCCTCCTGGAAAATATCCAAAGTGTCCTCTTTAGGGACTGTGCCTACTTTTGGAGCCCACTTCTTGCTTGTGCAAATTTGGTGATACCAGATTTGTTTTAAACCTCAGTCACAGGTGTTTTGCAGACTAGGCTTTGGTTCCTTTGGAAATACATTTCTCAGTTCTCTCAAAAACGTAATATGTTTCTGCTGTATTCATTCTCAGTCACGTTTGGCTATAGCCAAATCCAAGGTTTTTTTTCCTTTAGCCATAATGTTTTCATTTGTTTTATGTAATTGTGCCTTGCTACCCATCACCGCCCCTGCCGCCAACCCATATGCTACCTTAGCAGCTCTCTGAAACAATAGACTTGGATAAGAAGGCAAGATAAGAACCTTAAAGTTTGGGTTCTGTGATCAGAAAGCTTTTTCAACCTTCAGACCCTGATCCTTTCTGTTCTTTTCCATTTCTGCCTGCCAACAGGCTAATTCTCAACTGAGCTCATCACTTCTTTGTTATAACTTGCAAGCAGTAAGGATCTGTTCTTTCTAGACATTTCTTAGACCTGCTACTTCAGGAGGCATGTGGTCTCCCTTCCCAATTGTTTGAGGCAATAGTTTACACAATGTTTTGCCAGGATATACCAAGTATTTGTGGGTTTCTCATCTCCAGTTGCCCTTCTGATGAATAATGACACATTTTAGGTATTATAATGGTAGCGCTCCATATATGGTGGTTTTTCTGTATTAGGTTAAAGATAGCAGCTAAATAAAGAGACTATAAAATACAATGCTTAAAACAAGGTGGAAGATTTTTCCTAGTTCACATAATCATCTGAATTTCAGGTTGATAGGTAGCTGTCTTCCGTATAAATAATCAGGGACTCAGATTCTTTCTATGTTATTTTCTTACTACCTCATAGGATATTGTCTTCATTTGCAAGATTAAAACTATGTCTCAGGTATGTCCATTGTGTAAAGAGGAGATTATGAAGGAGGTGGGTCTAGAAGTAGGCACACTTATGTTCTGCTCATATTTTAGTGGTGAGAACAAAGCCACATCTAACTGAAAGGGAATCTGGGAGCTGTAGTGTGTGTAAGCAACCTTGTGCAAAGCTTCAGTTGTATTATTATGAAAAAAGTAAGAATGCTAGTCAGCAGCCTCTGTTATGGGAGACCATCTAAAAGTAGGGATCCTAGTTAAGAGGCTACTGCAATCATCAAGGTATGCAATGATCATGTCTTTGTAGAGGAGCAGTAGTAAAGGTGTTGAGAAGGAGTTGGATTTTAGATATATTTTGAAAGCTAGTAGAATTTGCTAATTGATTGGATATGGGTATGAGAGAAGAAGGTGACTAAGATTTTTGGCTTGTGTACCTGAGTAGTGACATGCACTGAGAGAGGGAAAATTAGAGGAAGGGCAGGATTGAGATGCAGAAAATAAAGAACTAGATTTTGAACTAATTAGACATCCAAGTAAGCAGGTCATGTGGGGATATATAAGTTTGGAGTTCAGGAATGTTATTGAAGATATAAATTTCTGGGGCCATCAGTGTGTAGATGGTATTTAAAGCCATGCATCTGTAATACCATCTAGAAAGTGAGTGAAGCGAAAAAAGCAAAGAGCTCTAAGAACTGAGCGTTAGTGCACTCCAGTGTTTAGAAGCCAAGGAGATTGGGAGAAACCAGTCAAAACTATTGACAGGGTGGCCAGGGAGGTAGGGGGAGAATTAAGAGGTAAAGTTTCCCTAAATACAAGAGAAGAAGGTATTTCACGAAGGAGAAAGTCGCAGACTAGGTCAAATATTAGTATTTCGATGAAGTTGAAACTGACAATCAAATGGCAATGTGGAGCCTAACTGGTGACCTTGACAGAGTGTTACGTTGGATGGAGTTGAAGAGAGAATGGGACTAGAGAAAGTAAAGACCAAACATGACCAAATTTTGGAGAGGTTTAAAGATAAAGGGAAGTAGTGAAGTGGAGTAGTGACTTGAAGGAAACTACGGGAACATGAAAGGTTCTTTTAATATGAGATATATTAAAACAGGTTATGTATTCATAGGGATAATCCAATAGAGAAAGAAAAATATCACAATGTGTAAGAAGGAGTGATAATCATTGGAATGACCCTAAGCAATAGAATCTAGTGTTCGAGCATTGATCTTGATCTTAAATAGGAACACGCTTCATCCACTGTCATGAAGGAAGATAGGGAAAATGAGTATAGAGGCAAGTGAGTTGATAGACCCAGCAGTGGAAATGTGTGGACATTCTTTTCTGATGGCTTCTACTTTATCAATCACGTAGGAAGCAGGGTTCTCAGCTGAGAGAGGGTCAGGAGAGAGGAACTAAAGGTTTGAGAAGAGATGAGAAGTTGTGAAGTTGGGGTCTAGAAGAAGAGGAGTGAATGAATTCAGCGTATGTAGAAGAGTTGCTTGATATTCCTGATTATGGATTTAAAGTGAGACAGTCAGAAGAAATGAATATTTTTTTTTCCAACCTTGTCTAGCTTTGTGATTGTAGGTGCAGAATAGACAAGAGTTGGTTTAACCAGCACAGGGATTTATCCAGGAGTACCTGTCAAGATCCAGTGAGAAAACAGAAACCATACCACCAACTAGAACAAAGGAAATCTAATATAAACAATACCTAGGTGAGAGATGGTTAACTACTAAACAGGGATGAAAGAGAATTCTAAGGTGCACAGAGGCAGTGCCTGCAGAGGGTGACTAGATGCCTACATGCCAATCACAGCACTAGAAATGTCTCTTCTTTCACTTCTAGCCTTGCAGTTTCCCTCTAGCATTCTCTATGGGCAGAGCTTATTCTGAAGAAATGTCTGCAGAATCCAGCTCTTGTATCACAAAGCAGGGCAAAGAAGAGTGGGGTTTGGAACTGAAAGACAACAACTTAATAATTAGCACAACAACTTAATAATTAGCGCAACCAGTTGAGCACAAGGTGGAAAGAGCGGGCAAGAAAAGTGAGGTCGTATATCGGAGAGTTATTATAATCATCATGGAATCTTATCTGGATAAGGAGGGAGAGACGGAAAAGGAGGTGAAAGGCAGTAAAAAGAAGAAGGATTCTGGGCCACTACATCCTGTAGCCTGCTGGAATGGCACTTTCTGGTAGGGTGCAGGGTATGACCTGCACAACTGTTCCCCAATGCTCTGGAATGCATTGCAAGACCCAGTTGAACCCCAGAAAGACTGGAGGAGGGTTCCACATGTGAACAAATCTGATTTTGCTATGTCAACTTTCAAAATTATAAAGATATACTAGAAGAATCCTGTTGGAGAAAGTAAGTGGAGAAACTAATTCGTGCTCAGGCACTTTCACTTTCTGTAAGGACCATGGACAAGGCAAATTTTCACCTAAGCTATTATTATTAAACATTGCAAAACTTGGGGATCTTTCAGTGCTTTTCCACTTTATTTCCTAAGCTATGAAGAAGAATACTGGAATATTCAGTTCTGTTAATTTGTATAATGAAACAATGAATGTATTAAGTATGTTTTCCAAATTACATGGAGATTCTCATATTCCCCTTCTCCTTCCTTGCCTGCATCTCTTCCTCCTCCCACCCTCTTGAGAATCATTGACCTAGACATATAAATGTCTAACAAGGTAATCTCAGGGATCTGAGGGAGTGCAAGAGGCCACTCAGGAAGAAATCTTAAGCGTGAAGCATTTTACCCCACTAAAATCATGCTAGTTACTGACAGCCAACTCTGCCTGCCAGTAATTATAGCCTGTCAGGGTTCACAGGCACTTGCATTTCACAAGGATGTGTGAATTGCACATGTCTTCCATTTCTTAGTAGGGCCATGCCCTACAGCAATATTTTTACCAAATGACAGTTTTCAGGGAGGTATTGGATCTTATTTAAGTGAAAATAAATAAATAAATAATAATAATAATAATAGTTATTCTTCACTGTAAGACCACAAAGGAAGCTGCAATTAATGAATTTGCAGAGTCAGGAACATTGCTCAAGGCATTAGCTCAGTTTGGTGTAGAGCTGTTTGTTTACAAGTCATTAGGAGATCCCAGACCCATTCGTGTTGACAGGTAGTCTTCAGTCCTTTATCTGCTTTTTTTCCCTCCTTAAACTAATTTTTTATGGTGGTAAGATATACATAACATAAAAATTACTATTTTAACCTACTCATTTAGATGTCTCAAGGGTAAGCTGCCTCTTTTTAATCTACCTATGCAATATAAAATTAAGAGCCAATTACACCATCATCAAATAGAGGAGGGCTTTTAAAAGATAACTGGAGAGTGATATAGAAGGTTTCCTAATCACTACACTTAATTGCAAAGAGGAGCAAAGAATTTTTCATGAGTATCTGAACTATAATTAAATACAAATAATCAACTATGAACTTTCCATTATTTTAGCCGTGTGTTCTCTGAGGCAACCAAACTTTTCCCAGGGGAAAATAGATTACTGTTTGCTGTAAATCAAATGTGTGTGGGAAAAAAGGGCATACAACAAAGTGGGAAATAAGACAGATAAGACTCCAGGAAAGTAGAGAAAGAATTCCCAAGTCAAGAAGACATAGGAGAACTTTTGCAGGCTAAATGAAGAGGAATTTAATAAGAGAAAACCCTAAATAAAAATGAAGTTGGAGGAGTATGTGGAGAAGTGGGCTTGCGCTAAAAAGGTGATACAAGGATCATATATGTAACCTGCTAGGGGGAGTCCAACCAAAAGCAATCAACTTCCATTCTGGATTTCATTAGAAAATTCTTCATTCAACAGGGACAAATTCAGCTTCTATTTTTTTTTTTTTTCTTTTACACATAACGGTTGATCACTGGATGAGCAAGATATACCCGTAGTAGAAACCCTCACTGTTGTGGAGTAATGATTTTAGAAGGAAGGTTGTGCATTGGGGTGAATGTGGAGAGTAGAAAGTGTTCTTGCCCTTCTAAGCTCAGGGAATTAATTCATCAAGTCATTCATTCTTTACTGAAACTTTTTTCTTTTTTTTGGCATTACCTAGCTTCCAGACAAAAACACTATTTCACAATTGTAAGCAAGACCAACAAATTTGTTCTTTTATGGTCCTTACTATTTTCCTAAAGAGAAAGACAATAAACACACAAGTAAACAAGAAAATATCAGATATTAACATCTGCAGTGAAGAAATTACAGGAGAATGGTGAGACAGCATACACATCTTCTTGCATAAAGTCAATTATTAGACGTTTTTATTTTTCCTCCCTCTCTTTCTCCTCCGTCTTTTTCTTTCTCCTTTGCTTCCTTCACACATTTTCTGGAGCCCATATTCAGGCATATCTGGTTTATATTTTTATACTCCCTAAACCCTACTTGAGAGAAAAAGTAGTGTTTTGCGCATAATAGGACTTCAGTAAATTGTTGGAAAGATTCAGTTGTTCACAAACTTAGACGACATGAAATGAAGAGCGTAAAATATCAAAAGAGAGGAAAGAAAAAATGAGCATAATTAACACAGAAACAGGTTAAAATTAGATGACAGTGAGCCTTATTGGCACAAATAATGACTACATCAATATGGCATTTGAAATAGCAGGACGCCATCATTTATCTCACTTTTGTGCCTCATCTGTCTTATGAATTTGGAGAAAGCAGGGCATTTTGCCAAATTTAGAAGCAATTCAAATTTTATGTATTAAGACTTTCGACTGAAAGTTGTAGATGTCTGTATTTGAGCTCTGATTGCTGGCAAGATAAAATTTCCCAGTTAAAAGAAAATCAGTTTTTAAGATTATGAAAGAGAGAGAGAGAGACCTAATGTGCTGAGTTAATTGTAAATAATCAGAAACAGATGGACCGATGTCTTCTTAAGAGATAGAAGGGAAAATAGAGGAAAAACAGTGAGTGGCAGAATGCAATTTGGGGGTCGTTGCTTTTGATCACATAGCCTTAGCATGTTGGGTAACTAACAAGCTTAGGCCAATTTTCCCTGGTAAAAGAGCTTTGGATGACATAAGCCAAACATTTTTCCTCTTAATTCTCCTGGTAATAGCAATTTATCTTTTTCAAGCAGTGGTGGAAATGGAGGAATGCACACGAATGCAGATGCTGGACCTCTCTGCCCACCTCATATGTAAATGTTATAATAGGATTTACCTGACTTAGCAGTACAGTGGAGGCTCCCAGAATTCATTTTGATTCTTACCCCTGCTCACAAAGGCTATATAGGTTTGTAGAAAAGATCAGCATTAAGCAGAAAAAGTCACAGCCATACTAACACTTTTGGAAAGTATGAGTTTACCATAAAATAAAAGCCAATCTAAAATCCTGGTCAGAAAGTTACAGGTGTCTTAGGGTGGTGGTGGCTTATCCACAATTGACTTAGGCAGATGTTGTATCTTACATTTTAATGTTCATGAATAAATTCCCTCAACCTAAGGCATATAAACACACATTCATGAAAGAATCCACACGACTCTCTTTATTTTTAGGAGATTACATAAAATATTTATATCCCTCTGTCTTCCTAACCAATTACTTTCCCTAAGAAAAAAAATAATCCATATGAAATGTGATTAAAAATTTACCTTGTACCAAATAACTTGCAATTAACTCATTCATTTCCACATTTCTTCATTCTCAGTTACAGTTGGGATGCATTGTAAAACAACTATCACTTTGAACCTTTCAAACTGGAAATACACCATATCAATGGTGGCAGGCAAGTCAAAACACAATGTAGATTTTGTATCAATCAGAATGTAAAATGATCTCATTAGAGTTTCAGGTCTATATGTGGGTGCATTTTCAGCTACTCCGCTTTCCTGCATGAAAGTTTAGCAAAGATTAAGTCATTTACCAGCGACAGTTGGCTAAGGCAGCTGAGTGGAGGCTTTGATGAAATGTGTCAGTCATTTTCCAGCAACTCTGCCTTAGACAGTAGGCTATCAGGAGTAACCGCTGTCAAAGAACTATTGTCGATGTGGTTGGAATTCTTTAGACAGAATATTCCTCTCCTAAATATTTTCTTTAACCTGTTTGTGAGTCTTTTCTTTTTATGACTGTATTTACTATTAAAATTAACATTCTGAACATGATAGCCTGGATTTATTTTTTGAAAGAAATTCTGGGGGAGTAATGAGTGGAAAGGATGGACTTTAGAATTCATATAAAGAAATAGCAGTACACATATTCATTACGTGAGTGATGGGATCAGTCGTACCCCAAACCTCAGCATCACGCAATGTACTCATGTAACAAACCTGCACATGTACCCCCTTGAATCTAAAATAAAAGCTGAAATTATAAAAAAGAGCAGTACATAAGTAATACATAATTAATCAATAAATGTCACATTGTATCCTATTTATATAATATTTTGTTCTAAATTTTACTTAAAATTAACTAGCTATTCTTATTTAGCTAAATTTGAAGAATTAAATATTGTTTCTGTTCTCGTACATCTCATAGCCTGAACCAAACCCAAATATCTCATGGTGCTGGTACATAGCACAGACTCTAAACACTTTGTGGCATATTTATTTAAAGCAGAAAAATCTCCGCCTTCCAAGGGTCTCAGTAACAGATCACGCCAGGAACTATTCCAACCATTTCAGATACTGAACTTTCAAAATACTTCTACTTCTCTTTCTCTGAAAAAATCGTAGTGATCAGATCCTAACAAAATTTGAAATCTCTGAGCAGATATACAGAAATATCCATATATAAAGATAGGCAAATTTAACACACAAGAAAATGAATTTGAAGCAATGACCATTTGATATATAAACAGTGATTTTCTTACATCAAAATAAGCTACTTTAAATTTATCTTATGTAAAATATCAGCTCAAGGTCCATGACTTCTGTTTGAAAGTGTTTCATGGGATTCTTAGCAACACAACACTTTTTAGCTTACAATTTGGTAATGAATGAGTAGACCGACCTTTTTAAATGAAATATCTTAGCCTGGGCATTATCACCATCAACTAGAAGCAAAGGGCCTTCTAGTTCAAAAGTGTCCTCTCAAATTATCTTGTGTGTGTTTTCCAAAATTGAATCTTCATCTTAGGATTTTAAATGCTGATTTAAGACTTTAGTGAAAGATGTGCATTTGGGAAGCTGGACCAAACAGTGGGAGTAATGTTAAATATTTTGTTAAATATACAGAACCTTTATTTGGGGTTAATTTTTTAGGGAGAAAATCTTGCTTTAAAAATATCATGAGTTATGTTTTGAGATCTTGAAAACTATTGCAGGTGAATTATCAAGTGGCATTGGTGCTAGGAGGAAAAAGACATGTCAACAGATAATTACAATAAAATGTGATAAGTGCTATTATAAGGATTTGTGCCAAGTCCTCTGAGAGGGCTCCTCCCCTTCCATATGGGGATTTTTGGCAATGACAGAATCAGGGTGTGGGTGAATTTGCTGAAGTGATTGCAATCAGGTCAGGAGATTAAAAAACTCTTGAAGTAGGGACTTAAGACAGTCTTCCTACTTAGTGATATGTTCAATATGAAGGAAATAATGCTAAATAAAGAAAAAAAGGACATTACTAAGATTATCTGAAAACTCACTCTGGCTATTCTAACTGAAATGAAAATTTCACCTATAATTGAGTACAGTTATAATGTTTAAAATATATATGGGGGGCCGGGCGCGGTGGCTCAAGCCTGTAATCCCAGCACTTTGGGAGGCCGAGACGGGCGGATCACGAGGTCAGGAGATCGAGACCATCCTGGCTAACACGGTGAAACCCCGTCTCTACTAAAAATACAAAAAACTAGCCGGGCGAAGTGGCGGGCGCCTGTAGTCCCAGCTACTCGGGAGGCTGAGGCAGGAGAATGGCGTGAACCCGGGAGGCGGAGCTTGCAGTGAGCTGAGATCCGGCCACTGCACTCCAGCCCCGGCGACAGAGTGAGACTCTGCCTCAAAAAAAAAAAAAAAAAAAAAAATATATATATATATATATATATATGGCACTTTGTACTTTTCAAAGAAATTTCTCATTGTATTAGGATTTGGCTTAAAAAGTAATTTAATTTTTAACATATCCATCCATCCATTCATTCATTCATTCATTCAGATATGCTGTGTGCCAGATGCTGTGTCAGGAGTTGGTAATTCAAAGATGAATAAGACATTGCTCCTTTGTTTATATATTGTATTCTTACTAAACTGTGAACATCTTTGAGGAGAAATGTATTTTTAGCACATAGGTACTCACTGTCTGTCTGTTGAATGAATATTTGAATTTATGAATAAATGAGTAAATGTTCTGATTAAGTTGCAAATAACTCATTTACCAAACTGAAGTTTGGGCATATTAAGATATTAGGTACTGGAGTCAGAAGCCCTGGTTTTATGTCTTAGCTTGGATATACTAGCATGATACTGGAAAATTTACTTAACCTTTTCTAGTCACATTTTCCTAAACTTGGGGATAAAATAATCTCTCTCTTAAAAGGTTGCTATGAGGGTGAATGTGCAAGTGCTCTCCAATTGAATGTGCTATTTAGATGTTAGTAATTATTGCAATAATATTCTTATATTCTACACTAGACAATATTATATTACACTAACATTCATATATTCTACACTATAGTGCAACATTTAAAGGGAAGTTGCCCTATTAGTCATAAAGTAGCATATTCTTTCCACAATGGAGAAATCAAGAGTGCTATTCCTGGCAGTATGCCAGTTATTCTGGGGTAAATTACATCAGTGATGAGAGTCAGAGGCCAAGAGAGAAGGCTCTATATTGATGGGCCGACTAAAGGGGACGGGAAGTCTTGTGACTTGGGAATAGTATAGATTCCATGTAGTTGTAACTAAAGTACAGGGTTCTAAGTCTGACTGGCAACAAGGCAAGTTTGCTCCATGGTCAGTATATGGTCCCAACAATCACCACTCAGGCATCTGAATCTTGGATAAGGTATTCTGATGATATTTGGAATGTCATTGAATGGGGGCTAAGGAACTAGAAGATTTTTATAGATAAAGGAGTATCATGGACATTGCTAAATATACATGAAGATGGAAATAACTGAAATAAGATGAGGCTTATAGGCAGTGGCCTAGATGACATAGATGGTAATTACACTGTTATTATTACTACCTCCACCACCACCAATAACAATATGTTGACAGTCTACCTAACATTCTTCATTATCTCTATTAATACTCATGAAAAACTACTCAGGTACCCATTTCATTTTACAGATAAAAGGATACATCTAGATGCATCAAATAACTTGTCTGAGGCTATATTGCAAGTAAATTGACTCAGCTCCTATGAATCCAAGTCCACTACTATTTCATGTAAGAGGCCTGCTTCTTTCTTCTCTAAAAGGCAGGATGTCAAGGTATTGTGCAGGGTGGACTGGAGGAACAGAAATTTTCCCTGCGTAGTCGCCGATATTTGCTACAGGATGCCTTGGGTTGTTTTTTACATGTGTGCATTTTCTCCCTGATGAAATGAAAACTCCCTGAGAGCAGTAAGCACCATCTTATTCTCCTTATTTAGCTCTGAGGACAGTAGACATACTTAATAGACTGTGTAAATATGTTTTAGCAATTATTAATGTTATCATAAATATCCATTGAAAATTTGCTTTCCAGTTAAATAGCTTATTTGTGAACTGCTAGCCACTCCTACTCTTTTTTTTTTCTTTTCTTTTTTTTTTTTGAGATGGAGTCTCACTCTGTTGCCCAGGCTGGAGTGCAGTGGTGCGATCTTGGCTCCCTGCAACCTCCACCTCCCGAGTTCAAGCGATTCTCCTGCCTCAGCCTCCTGAGTAGCTGGGACTACAGGCACATGCCACCACACCTGGCTAATTTTTTGTATTTTTAGTAGAGATGGGGTTTCACCAGATTGGCCAGGCTGGTCTCGAACTCCTGGCCTCAGGTGATCCACCCAACTCAGCCTTCCAAAGTGCTGGTATTACAGATGTGAGCCACCGTGCCCAGCCCCACTCCTGCCCTCTCTAACACACATACACAGATGTCACTACTGAGCCCATTTCTTTCTCACATCCATGCTGCTATTAGATCCCTTGATGTATCCCATAACGAATACGTCGTGACAGGCCTCATCAGGCAGGGCGGCTGCTGAGCACACCTCCTTGTTGCCATGTTGCCTGTAACCATGATCCCCTTTTCTACAAACATAGCACCAGGCACATCTAATCTGCAATATGATATCCCATGTTTTATTTTATTGTTTGCTTCTTAATGAAGTTTGCTTCAAACTTCATTATTTGATTTAGCTTATTTAAGGAAGGAGAGACAGAAGATAGAGCAAAATGGGTTGAAGTAGAATGAGTGAAGAAGAAAATATCTTAAATGTTGGACTTTAAGACATTATTTGTATTCAAAATTAATTTGTGTCAGTCTCATCTCTGACAACTAGACTATAAGCATATTCATCAAATGGAAGCTTAGGTGAGACCTGAATGTAGAACAGATACCCATTTTTCTTGTGTATGAAGTTGCTGCTGCTGTTTAAGACCTGTCTGGCTCTTACTATCCTGCCAGGCTCTTTCTCTCCTGGCTTGATCTTTTTAGAAAGCTGTTGGCAAGGGCTTCAAAGGGTGACCAGCTGAAACTAACCATGCTGTAGGTTTCTGACTGCAAAAAAATTCTCTACCCAGTTCACAATCAGTAAGGCTATAACAGAAACACCTTGGAAATTTCTCAAACTATCTGGTCCCGCTCATCCTCCCTCCAGTGAGACATCAGACATTCTGATGGGGCAATAAGCATGTGAGATTTGGAAAAGCTTCCTAGTTGGTTCAATCCCTCTGCCTATCTTTGCTCTGAGAATTGCTGGCCTACTACTTAAGAACATGTTATTTGGATTCCATTACTTCTGTATTTAAATCCTGGCTAAGGCACTTGTTGGCTCTGTGACATTGGGAGAATTACATAATCTCTGATGATCTTCTTTCATTTGAAAAATGTAGTTAATAATTACTCAAATAGTTAGGCATCAATTGCTAACATATGTTCAAGACTTATACACTGAAAACACAGAAACATTGAAAGAAAAATTAAGGAAGATGTGAATATGTGAAAAGATATATCATACTCATAGACTGGAGGATTTAATATAGTTGAGTAATTCTTCATAAATTGATGTATAGAGTCAAGCTAATGCCAATAAAAACCTTAATGTGAGTGTGATTTTTATAGAAAATGATACACTGATTCTAAAATTTATAAGGAGACACAAAAGATCTGGAAGAGGCAGAAAACATTTGAAGAAGATCAAGGAAGATGCAGAACTTATACCTCCAGATTTCAAGACTTACCTTAGTAACCAATACCATGTGATAGTGGCATAATTATAGACATATAGATAGATGGAATAGAATAGAGTCCAGATATGTACTGTCAGGTGATTTTTGACAAAGGTACTTCGATAATTCAGTGGGGAAAGAATAATTTTTTAAATAAATGGTGCTGAAAACCTGGTTATTTGTATGGAAAAAATTAATCTAAATCTCTACTTTACAGCATCCACTAAAGCAAACTGGAGATGAATCATAGCCCTAAAGACAAGTCATAGAACTGTAAAACACATAGAAGATAAGATAACAAAAATATTTTTAACAGTTGGGTACACAAGATTTCTTAGGACACAGGAAACACTAACTATACAAGAAAATAGTTAATGATCTGGACAGCATCAAAACTGTCAGCATTTACTCTTCAAAAGACACCATTGAGTAAATAAAAAGGCAAATACCAAACTCTGAGGAAAAGAATATTTGCAATAGCTAATAAAGAATTTGAATCTAGAATAATAACTCTTAAAACTTAGTAAGAAGACAAACAAGGATCCAAAATAAACAAAATATTTGAATACATATTTAAAGAAAAGAAGACCATGATGGCCATGAAAAGATGTTCAACATCATTCGTCATTAGGGAAATTCAAATGGAAACCAGAATGAAATGCTACTTCATACCTACTGGAACAGTCAAAATTTAAAAAGACTGATAAGGCCGAGACGGGCGGATCACGAGGTCAGGAGATCGAGACCATCCTGGCTAACACGGTGAAACCCCGTCTCTACTAAAAATACAAAAAACTAGCCGGGCGAGGTGGCGGGCGCCTGTAGTCCCAGCTACTCGGGAGGCTGAGACGGGAGAATGGCGAGAACTCGGCAGGCGGAGCTTGCAGTGAGCTGAGATCCCGCCACTGCACTCCAGCCTCGGCCACAGAGCGAGACTCCGTCTCAAAAAAAAAAAAAAAAAAAAAAAAAGACTGATAATACCTATTTTGCTGTTGGGAATGGAAAATAGCACAATCACTTTGGAAAACAGTTTGGCAGTTTCCTATAAAGTTAAATAAACACTTATCATATACCCCCAAATTCTATACCTAGGCATATATCCAAAAGAAATGAAAACATATGTCCACTAAAAGACTTGTACACAAATGTTCATAGCAGCTTAAAAAAAAAAAAAAAAAAAAAAAAAGCCCCAAATTGGGTAAAGCTCAAATGTCTGTCAACAGGTGAATGAATAAATTGTGTTATAGACATACAATGGGATATTATCACTCAGCAGTGTTACAACCCTGAGGAATCTGAAACATAATGCCGAGAAAAAGAAACCAAACACAAAACAGTATTTACTGTACAATTCCATTTAAGTGAGATTCTAGAACAGGCAAAAGTAATCCATTGGAACAGAAATAAGATCAGTGGTTGCCTGGATGCAGAAAGAGAGCAGCTGGGTTACACTGAAAAGGCATCCAAGGGAATATCTTGGACATGTTCTTTATTTTGATTTAGGTGGTGGTTTCATGACGTATTCATTTTTCAAAACTCATCAAACTCTGCACTTAAGGTTGAATGCATTTTATTGTTTAAATGCCAACTTTTTAGATTACAAACTTAAAAACATATTGGGTCAGTTTGAGAGCTCACCAGTAGTCTACGATTGTGTATGTAAAATATAAAAATGAAATTCAAAATCTGAAATGAAATACACATGAATGAAATACATGAATGTAAACTGTGGTTATTGTAAAGTGCCAGTAGCTTATAGACAAAGACTTTGTTAAAAAATAAAAAAATAGGAAACAACAAATAAAGCAGATACTTTGTTGGCATAACAATACTTTAATTTCTTCAGTGAGAATTGATCCATATTAGCAAAACAAAGATTTATTGGTCCTTTAGATGCTTCAATTTGAAGAATCTGGAAGAAACCTTTACTATTGGTGCCATATCCATACTCAGAACATGGACATCATGACTTTAGAACATAGATGTACCACCCAAATGGATGTGGAACATTGGGAATGGGCCCTCAGTGAGAAGTCATGTAGGTTACCTTTCAGATTCTGGATGAACTGAGAGGCAAAATAAATAGATTTTGCATTGCATCCTTCGCAGCAGGTACTCCTGAAGAAATAAATTGATTTGTACCATTTTCTGAGTTCTGTATGTTTATGATAGGCTAACAATAAAATTGTTTTGAATCTGATAATGTACCCATCTCATGTGTTCTTTTGAGCTTTAACTGGAGCCTTACACTCTGGTAAAGAATAAAAATATATAACTCCATGTATACAGGATAGCTTAAAATACTTCTGATGTTAGTAATTCAGTGTTTGATATAAGCTTTCAGACTTGATCTTTTTCCTACTTAAAATCATCTGATCTATCAACCACCTACCAGCCACCCACCAACCACATATAAAAACCAGACACTATTTTAGGCTGCAAAGATGGCTAGTCTCCTGAACTAAAATGGTGAGCTAGGTAGTGGAAGGCTATAGAAATTTCATTAGGAGTCTAATCAAGTTAACGAAGAACATGAAAACTGTGTCGGATAAAGAATGAATGAGAGGGAAAGGTCACCTCTTTGAAGGTCTGTCATGTGTAAGAGAAAACAGAATTTTCCTTTGCTGCTCTAAAGGCTGGAAATAAATCCAATGGGTGGAAATGACAGTGTGGGAGATTTGAGCTTGAGCCATTATATCACATGGGTTCTCAGAGGTTTTGCCTCTGCTGAAGTATTTATAAGGAAGGGGAGAACTTACCTCACCAAAAGATAGCTAATGTCTTCAATAAATGGCTCTAGTTGTTGACAGTGAGAAACCCTATCAAACTTAAGATAGTAGACTCTTAAGAGTTTGAATTCCATCTCTGCCATGTACTAGCTGTGTGACTTTGGACATGTTGCTGAAACGTTCTGAGCCCATTTTCCCAACTTAAAATGGTACTTACTGCGTAAGATTTTTGTGAATAATCAGTACATAGATGATACTTAGAATAGGACCTAGAAATTAGTAGGTGCACATTATATGTTAGTTACCACTTACAATTATTACTTTCCGGGGGAATTTTCTGTGGAGATTTCTGTGTGAAGTGAGAGTTTGGTCAAGATGATCTCTAAAATTTTATGCGCTTCTATCTTTCAGTAGGTTCAACATTTTGGGAAGTATACTTTTCAGAGATTTGCACATCACTGGAAGGTGATACCCAGCCTTGATTGTGGGATTATCTTCCACATGAATTTTGAAATGATAAGCTTCATCTAGGTATGATTTTGTGTAAATTTTTCAGGCTAGTTAAAATGTTGGAAGATGAGGCTGACTTTTCTTCCCAACAAGTTCTTTATCTATGTTCCTGGGTCACCTTTCATGTGATATTCTCAGTGAGGAAAAAAGAGCATTCTTCTAAAGCATGGAAGGCACAGTTACATGCCGTGAGAGTTTATTAGAACATATTAACAGCCTAAAATAGATAAATGAATCTCTACCCACCTATACATCAATAAATATTTATTGAACACGTGTTATAGGCATTGTGCTCAGCATTGAAAATGATATTCATCATTAAAGTCCAAATCGAATACTACTTAAAATAATCTGACCTACGTAAGTATCATTACCCATTGCTTTATGGTAAAGCGCTACTCAAATTAATGATTTTTGTGTGTGTGTTGGACTCAGCCAGGCAGTTCTTCTGGTCTTGGTTGTGGTCAGCTGCACCTTGGCTGGGCAGCTCTGCTTCTAGGGGCTAGGTTGGATATTGGCAGGAGTTCTGGGGTGACTGGCCACATAGCTCTCAGTTTTCATCAAGCTAGCCTGGGCTTGTTTACAGAAGCAGGAGTTCAAGAGAAAGAACTGAATGTACAAGGCCTCTAGAGCCTAGGTTTAGAACTAGCACCCCATCCTTTTCACCAAGCTCTGTTGACCATAGTAAGTCACAAACCTACCCAAGAGGTGGGGAAATATATGATACCACTTCATGAGAGGATTGACAAATTCACAGTGCAAAGAGCCTGGATATAGGGAGGTCAATAATTGGGGCCATCAGTACAATCAATCTACGAGATACAATCATCAAAAAGATGAAAAATGCTAATAAAACCCTGTTAGAGAGTCAGGCACTCTGCAAGAGAGTAACCAGATTTACCACACAAAGCTTCTTGGAGGCAATGGAAAGGTGAATTACACTGGGGATTGATCAGTTCTGACTTTTTTCTAAGAAAACTGGTCAGCATTCCCAACATATATCCAAGAAGCTGACAATTGTATTATACTTTTAAAACAGCAGATGATATCAATTCTAAAATTGTAGCATTCAGAATAATTTAACCAAAGGTGCCAGAGTAAATAGTCAGCAATGTGAATATTCTAGAGGCATGAAGATTAATGATAGTGTGAGAACCAGGGACTACTGTTTACAGATAAGGAGTTAAACTCTCACAGCAGCTCTGGAGAAGACTTTTGAATTAATGGCTAATTTCAAACAAAGCATTTAATGTCACCACTTGAAATGTTTCAGTAATAATTCAAATGGTTTAATTCTAAGCCACTTACGATTAAATTTCAAATATGCTAAGGTATTATTAGACATTTATGGGAAAAATCATTTTCCCCCCTGCAAATTAAATGTTCTTCTTTGACAATGATTCAAGTTATGATGGGGATTCTTGTTTCCTTTTAATTATAGCCCAAACACTTATATGGGTAATGCAGCAATATGATCACTATTTCATTTTGGAGCCATTATTACCGAAATGCAAAATATCTCAATCTCTAACACACTCCCCCTCCTCTAGGTTTTCCGTTTAATCCCATAAAAGCATCTGTCTTTGATTTCAAGTGGAGTACCTGCTGTGCAGGATGCAATGCAAATCCAATTTGTGTGTAACAAAACCAAATGGGCTGAAATGAACTCTGCATTTTAAAGATGTTTTTGTTTAATCATCACCATCACTCGTCTTTAATGAATGCATAATCAAGTTAAACTTCAGGCAAGAAAAGGAATGGCTCTGCTTACGACAGAGAAAGCAAATTCTTGTGATAGCCCTTATTGCTGATTTGCCTCCCGTTCCTGTATTGGCAGGAGAGAAATAGGAACAATCTTCAAATGCATGCTATGGCAAACTGTGGAGAACCATGACATGAGCAATATCACTGCTCTTTTTTTTTTTTTTTTTCTTTCATAGTGTTTACAGTAGAAAATGAGGATGCAAGATTCCTGGGTTCTCATTTCGACCTTTTTTTCCACGTCTCACATAAAATAGGAGGCTGAATATAGTACTTTGGAAGTTTAGAGGAGGATGTGCCATGAGGCATTTCTGTGCTAAATATATTTAGCCTAAATGTTGACGTATGATTTCCTAATTACAGAGGATCTTTTTGATAGTGAAACTTCTGCAGTTCTTTCTTTTAGGAAGAGACTCTTGCAAAGACCTCAAGGATGTCAGATAACTTTTTGTACGGTCTTAATGCTGTTCAGATATAGATCAGTTACAAACAAGGGAATGTGATGAGAAAATGTTTTATAATGGTACACTCTTATAGATCTTCCAATTTACTCACTTTCCAGATGAGAAAGCCAAGCACAAAATGTGCATTGACTAATAACATGGGGTCAGATGGTCAATGAGTGGGAGAGTCAGCTGGAACACTGGTTTCTGGATCCTTAGTCTTTCCAAAGCAATATTAAAATGTAACATTGTGTTACCACAGAGATATGTTGCAATAGAGACGGCAGAACTTAAAGCAAATATATTCTAGAAGAATTATTAAGTGGTAGACTGTCACCATGAACTTTGTATTCAAGGTGAGTTGACAATAGGGTTAGGTACTGTGTCTGAATCTCAAAATACTGTTTTCAAGAAAAAATCTAGGGATTTAAGGAATGCCAGGATGCAGATTTCTACTGATTACTTTTAATGCGATAAGAATTGGGATTGGTTTTATTTATAGCTGAGAGTCTACATGGTGGGATTTGCAAAACTCTGAGACAGACTGCTTGAACACCTGCCATTATACCTGAAATTCCAACACTGCAGTTATTTTCAGGTGATAAGGCATTGTCTTCTATTGGGGAGAAATTCCTCTGGAGCAATAACTCTGTGGAATCAGCATCTGTTCTTTACCCTTTAATTTCAAAAGATTCACTAATTTCCTTTTTGATTAGGAACACCTCACTGCAAGCAAGGTGTTGCTACAATACTGTGATTGTATATGATGCTAAATTTTGATAATTAATGGGAAAGATAAGGAAAGTTAGTGAATGGCATCCAGGGCAAGCCCATTAGGTTCTGCAGTGAGGTGTTGCAGAGAGCAAGGGGAAGGACCAAACCTGAGAAAGCCTTAAAGCTAGATACCTCTATTCACAACTGGTTTGAGGAGGCTGCCCCTGAGTTAAGCCAGTTGGAGAGCAGATAGATCAATTTATATTCCCTTGTTCTATTTTTTCTTTCTTTCTTTTTCTTTTTTTTTTTTTTTTTTTTTGAGACAGAGTCTTGCTCTGTCGCCCAGGCTCGAGTGCAGTGGCACGATCTCGGCTCACTGTAAGCTCCGCCCCCCGGGTTCACACCATTCTCCTGCCTCAGCCTCCCGAGCAGCTGGGATTACAGGCGCCCACCACACGCCCGGCTAATTTTTTTTGTTTTTGGTAGAGACGGGGTTTCACTGTGTTAGCCAGGATGGTCTCGATCTTCAGACCTCATGATCCGCCTGCCTCGGCCTCCCAAAGTGCTGGGATTACAGGCGTGAGCCACCACACCTGGCCTATATTCCCTTGTTCTTAACCTGTTCTGCTTGTCCTTTACCCGACCTATTCACATAAGAATCTGAATATTTGCTTTAGAATAGTTTAAAAATTTCCTGTGTAATGGGGGAAAATCACAAGCATAACAATCAAATTACATTCCAGGGGAATAGCATTTATATACTGTTTTATATTGACTAAGTGTTTCATCTCATATCAGAGGACCACCAAATAGCTTTCAATAGCATTGTTCTAGGGAGACTAAAAGACATGTGTATTCTTTCCTCCCTGATTTCAGTTCCCAAATTGTGCTAGCCAGTCAATGTGACCTCTTGACCCTTTGAAACTTTTTCATTTCTCTTTATATTGACAAAAATAAGACTCCTTTCAATACTAATGTATTCTTTGCGCCCGAGGCCAGAAGGTCATCCATGTAAATGAACCATGTAAGCAGCCTGTTATGATCAGATTTTTTGGGGGGGAAGGTGGGGGAAGAAATTAACATTATCTGGTACTTGGTTTGATGTGGTAGATAATTTTCAGCAGTAGACTGTGACCCAGGTGTCCACAAATTAGATTATTTGGGGAGCTACACCTGCCAACTGAACTCTAGGTGAAGGTACACTGGTAACCAAAGAGTCCCATGTATAATAATTTTAAAAATTATTAAAACCAGAAATCTTTTAAGGTCTTTTGCAATATAGGAGTCTCTATCAAAATCACAACATATCTTTGTACGGAGAATTCAGTTGTTATCAACCCACATGGCCACTGGATGTCCCCACTCTTCCTCAAATGCAGCTAAGGCATCACTTAACTGGCAGTTATAAAAACAATACATTTTCTAGGGAACCTTCAGAAACATCCTGCAAGAGTTCTGGGTGTGTTTGGCAGGATTGTTTGTCCCTGGCAATAGCAGGGCTGATTAGAAATGGGTAACTTAAGAGACTGAGTTCAGCGAGAGGAATTATTTGGCTTATGTCATTCTATGTCATTGCATATTTACTTCTGTAATCTTCTCCAATTGCTTTTTTTGTTTTTCCCTAAAAAGCTCTAAAAGGGGAGGGGATCTGAGGATACTTCTACTGTAATCATCAGAGGTGAAACAAGTATGAGTTGGAAATGGTGAGAACATGGGAGAATGAGCATGACAACTTTGCAACATACATGAGAAACTACTTCCTAGGAATGAAGGATAAAATGTATATGGTATTCTTTAGCATGGTGAAAGATCTGAATTTTGATCACTCTTTTATTCTCAGCAATTGTAACTGGTCAGTAATAGCAGTGGGGCAGTTGACTAAACACTGGACTTAAGAGTTAAGACCAGGATTTGAATCTCATTTCTATTACTTGTTTCATGATATGTGACAAGTTATGCTTTGTGTCTCTGAATCTTGGGCCCTTGTCTGTAAAATGGGGTGATATAGTGCTTTCCTCAGATTTCTTGGAAAACTTAAATTATGTTTTTTATATGAAATAGCCTAGGACACAGTGGTTACAGAATAACTCAAATTTCTTAAGACTTTGGGAGGCAATTAAAAGTTAAATAAGGATTTTATAACTTCAAAAGATCTTTTGTCTAGTTAAAATGGAAATAGAAGGATTTAGTGTTATTTACAATATATTTTATTATCTCTTCAGAGTTAATAAAAATTATTTAACTACGTTAGCTCCCTCTTTGCAATTGTCCCAAAGGGAGAATTATACATAGCTAGTGAATGCCTCACCTAAAGAGGAAAAAAATCCCAAAGCCTTGGAAAGTGGAACCTTCTTAAAAGAAAAGTACTACAGATACTTAGCTAATTCTTAGGATTTAGAGAAAAGGAAGGAGAGTGTGAATGAAGTGAATTTCTTTATTGGTGACTAGCTGAAGTACAGAACTCCGTGCAAAGTTGAGACCAAGTGTCTTTGCACCAGCAATCTCTTGGTAGCGTAGAAGACAAAGTGAGAGGAAAAAGTGCAGTAGAATTTGGGTCATTTCATCTTCACCTAGGGTCTGAAACATTCAGAGAATATGGAAAACAGAGGATTTTCTTCTCCTAAAAGACTCCATCAGACTCTCAAATGAAGTTTTGTTTCTCTAATTCCATTCTACCACTAGACTATTTTATTTTCGTTTGGGGAAAACAATAAAACTTGCTTGTAACTAAGGAGCATTCCCGGCACTCAGTTCCTGCTGGGAAGACAGTACTGGGGCTCATCTATGGGGAGAGAACTCATGCTCCCTTCTGAGCACTGACTGCCAGGCTCCTAATTAATATTTCTCAAAGGAGGAGGAAGCTAACTTCGTTTTTTGGCTATGTATTCTCTACAGGTAGCACCAATATCTCTATATAGATTAGCAATTTAACAGCAACAACCCCCGCACCCCCCAACCAACCTCCCTGCCAAAAAAAATCAGATAGTACTTCTGCCATTGGCAACTTAAATGAAAGTTAACTTAGAGATACGGTCTGATTTGAATGACTGAGAGTAAGATTCTAAATCTTTAGCTTTGGCTCAGTTGAGTCTAAACTGCTGAGAGATTTGGTAGATCAGGAGTTGGGCGGATAAAGAGATCATCCAGTTGGGGTCCATGACCAAGGCATAACTCTTGTAAATTGGGGTTAGCTAGCCTATTGAGAGCTTTCAATGATGTTTTGTTTCTCTGATTCTATTCTACCACTAGACTATTTTATTTTCATTTGGGGAAAACAATAAAACTTGTTTGTAACTAAGGAGCAGTCCAGCACTCAGTTCCTGCGGGGAAAACAGTATACTCACAATGTAACCATGCAAGATTCTGCATGCAGGAAAGTGCAAGCTCTGCTGGCTTTAAGATCTTTGTACCTTAGACACAGACATGAGTTTACCAAGAACTGGGATAAAGTCTTATTGAGGTTTTCCTTTTTTGGACACTTATCCTATGTCCTGATTTTAGTTAGGCCCTTTTACTCATTCAGTAACTGCCAATGGGAAAAGAATATTTCCCATTGCAATAAAAATGATGCAGTTAAATTAGTTTTTCAGTTTGGGTACTAGCTTGACTTCGTCTATCCAAACTGTCTCTCCATGTCCTCATGTGTTCTAGCTGCTTATAATTTGGAAGATGGCTAAATAAATAAATAAATAAGGAGAGGGCCAGAGTAAAACTGCCAAGCAAAGTTGGCTCTTCTGTCTGAGAATTGAACTTCAACGTAATTAGCCCTAATCAGTTGAATTACCCACCACAAAAGTCTCAGTTGAGCTCATTTTTTTGTGTGTAGGAAATTCATTCACAGAGCTTGTTTACAGTACAGAGTCTTGGTCCTCATTCCTAGAGATTTTGATTCAGCGGATCTAAGGTAGGATTCAAGAAGCTGTACTTTTAATAATCACTACTCGTGGCTCGTACTCAGATGGTTCTTGGACCAAACTTTGAGAAACATTGGTGAATGATGTCTTAGTCATTTGAATTAACCAGAGGAGACTAGTCAGGGACAAAGCTTTACGTTCCTTCTAAGGGAAGAGAGGTGATGAGACAGGGGGTAGAGAGAGGCAGTGAGGAAACAAAATTGGCTAAGTGTCTGTAGTATTGATTGCTGTATTCACATATCCTGGGAAATATATGAATATGTCCTTTAACCACCAGATAACCACTACCCAGTGTGCATTTAGGACTGTGGGCCACACATAGTTTGGAGGTTAGAGGGGCCAAGAGCATGGACTCTAGGACCAGCCTAAGTTTGACTTTTGGCTCTGCCATTTATTTGCTGTGTGACTCTGGCAAAATGATTTAATCACCAAGTGGTTTTGTTCCCCTCATCTGTAAAATGGGAATGAAAATGGTATTTGTCTCATAGAGTTGTGAAAATGAAATGAATGACTATAAGTAAAAGTGCTCAGAACAGTGTCTGCTTAGAAAGTGCTAGATGGGGCACGCCCAAGGTCGCCGAATAGGAACAGCTCCAGCCTTCAGCTCCCAGCGTGAGTGACACAGAAGACGAGTGATTTCTGCATTTGCAACTGAGGTACCGGGTTCATCTCACTGGGGCGTGTCGGACAGTTGGCGCTGGTCCACAGGTGCAGCCCGACCAGCAAGAGCTGAAGCAGGGCGAGGCATCGCCTCACCTGCGAAGCACAAGGGGGAAGGGAATTCCTTTTCCTAGCCAAAGGAAATTGAGACACACAACACCTGGAAAATCAGGTAACTCTCACCCTAATACTGCACTTTACCAAGGGTCTTAGCAAATGGCACACCAGGAGATTATATCCCACACCTGGCCCAGAGGATCCCACACCCATGGAGCCTCCCTCATTGCTAGCACAGCAGTCTGAGATCTAACTGCAAGGCAGCAGCGAGGCTGGCGGAGGGGCACCTGCTATTGCTGAGGCTTAAGTAGGTAAACAAAGCCTCGAATTGGTTGGAGCCCACCACAGCTCAAGGAGGCCGGCCTGCATGCCTCTGTAGACTCCTCCTCTGGGGACAGGGCATAGCTAAACAAAAAGCAGCAGAAACCTCGGCAGAGGTAAATGCCCATGTCTGACAGCTTTGAAGAGAACAGTGGATCTCTCAGCACAGAGGTTGAGATCTGAGAACAGACAGACTGCCTGCTCAAGTGGGTCCCTCACCCGTGTGTAGCCTAACTGGGAGACATCCCCCACTAGGTGCAGACTGACACCTCACACCTCACACGGCGGGGTACACCCCTGAGACAAAGCTTCCGGAGCCAGAATCAGATAGCAACACTTGCTGTTCAGCAATGTTCTATCTTCTGCAGCCTCTGCTGCTGATACCCAGGCAAACAGTGTCTGGAGTGGACCTCAAGCAAACTCCAACAGACCTACAGCTGAGGGTCCTGACTGTTAGAAGGAAAACTAACAAACAGAAAGGACACCCACACCAAAACCCCATCAGTACGTCACCATCATCAAAGACTAAAGGCAGATAAAACCACAAAGATGGGGAAAAAGCAGTGCAGAAAAGCTGGAAATTCAAAAAATTAGAGTGCATCTCCCCCTCCAAAGGAATGCAGCTCATCGCCAGCAACAGAATAAAGCTGGATGGAGAATGACTTTGACAAGTTGAGAGAAGAAGGCTTCAGTCGATCAAACTTCTCAGAGCTAGAGGAGGAACTACGTAACCAGCGCAAAGAAACTAAAAACCTTGAAAAAGAGTGGATGAATGGATAACTAGAATAATCAATGCAGAGAAGACCTTAAAGGAACTGATAGAGATGAAAACCATAACACGAGAACTACTGACAAATGCACAAGCTTCAGTAACTGACTTGATCAACTGGAAGAAAGAGTATCGGCGATTGAAGATCAAATGAATGAAATGAAGTGGGAAGAGAAGTGTAGAGAAAAAAGAGTAAAAAGAAATGAACAAAGCCTCCAAGAAATATGGGATTATGTGAAAAGACCAAATCTACATGTGATTGGTGTACCTGAAAGTGACGGGGAAAATGGAACCAAGTTGGAAAACACTCTTCAGGATATCATCCAGGAGAACTTCCCCAACCTAGTAAGGCAGGCCAACATTCAAATTCAGGAAATACAGAGAATGGCACAAAGATATTCCTCGAGAAGAGCAACTCCAAGACACATAATTGTCAGATTCACCAAAGTTGAAATGAAGGAAAAAATGTTAAGGGCAGCCAGAGAGAAAGGTCGGGTTACACCCAAAGAGAAGCCCATCAGACTAACAGCAGATCTCTTGGCAGAAACTCTCCAAGCCAGAAGAGAGAGGGGGCCAATATTCAACATTCTTAAAGAAAATAATTTTCAACCCAGAATTTCATATCCAGCCAAACTAAGGTTCATAAGGGAAGGAGAAATAAAATCCTTTACAGACAAGCAAATCCTGAGAGATTTTGTCACCACCAGGCCTGCCCTACAAGAGATCCTGAAGGAAGCACTAAACATGGAAAGGAACAACAGGTACCAGCCACTGCAAAAACATGTCAAAATGTAAATTCCATCAATGCTAGGAAGAAACTGCATCAACAAGCAAGCAAAGTAACCAGCTAATATCATAATGACAGGATCAAGTTCACACATAACAATATTAACCTTAAATGTAAATGGACTAAATGGTCCAATTAAAAGACACAGACTGGCAAATTGGATAAAGAGTCAAGACCCATCAGTTTGCTGTATTCAGGAGACCCATCTCACATGCAGAGACACACATAGGCTCAAAATAAAGGGATGGAGGAAGATCTACCAAGCAAATGGAAAACAGAAAGAAGCAGGGGTTGCAATCCTAGTCTCTGATAAAACAGACTTTAAACCATCAAAGATCAAAAGAGACAAAGAAGGCCATTACATAATGGTGCATGGATCAATTCATCAGGAAGAGCCAACTATCTTAAATATATATGCACCCAATACAGGAGCACCCAGATTCATAAAGCAAGTCCTTAGAGACTTACAAAGGGACTTAGACTCCCATACAATAATAATGGGAGACTTTAACACCCCACTGTCAACATTAGACAGATCAACGAGACAGAAAGTTAACAAGGATATCCAGGAATTGAACTCAACTCTGCACCAAGCAGACCTAATAGACATCTACAGAACTCGCCACCCCAAATCAACAGAATATACATTTTTCTCAGCACCACATGGCACTTATTCCAAAATTGACTGCATAGTTGGAAGTAAAGCACTCCTCAGCAAATGTAAAAGAACAGAAATGATAACAAACTGTCTCTCAGACCACAGTGCAATCAAACTAGAACTTAGGACTAAGAAACTCAATCAAAACGGCTCAACTACATGGAAACTGAACAACCTGCTCCTGAATGACTACTGGGTACATAACGAAATGAAGGCAGAAATAAAGATGTTCTTTGAAACCAATGAGAACAAAGATACAACATACCAGAATCTCTGGGACACATTTAAAGTAGTGTGTAGAGGGAAATTTGTAGCACTAAATGCCCACAAGAGAAAGCTGGAAAGATCTAAAATTGACACTCTAACATCACAATTAAAAGAACTGGAGAAGCAAGAGCAAACACATTCAAAAGCTAGCAGAAGGCAAGAAATAACTAAGATCAGAGCAGAACTGAAGGAGATAGAGACACAAAAAACCCTCCAAAAAATCAATGAATCCAGGAGCTGGTTTTTTCAAAAGATCAACAAAATTGATAGACCGCTAGCAAAACTAATAAAGAAGAAAAGAGAGAAGAATCAAATAGATGCAATAAAAAATGATAAAGGGGATATCACCACCGACCCCACAGAAATACAAACTACCATCAGAGAATACTATAAACACCTCTATGCAAATAAACTGGAAAACCTAGAAGAAATGGATGATTTCCTGGACACTTACACTCTCCCAAGACTAAACCAGGAAGAAGTTGAATCCCTGAATAGACCAATAGCATGCTCTGAAATTGAGGCAATAATTAATAGCCTACCAGCCAAAAAAGTCCAGGACCAGATGGATTCACAGGCAAATTCTACCAGAGGTACAAGGAGGAGCTGGTACCATTCCTTCTGAAACTATTCCAATGAATAGAAAAAGAGCAAATCCTCCCTAACTCATTTTACGAGGCCAACATCATCCTGATACCAAAACCTGACAGAGATACAACAAAAAAAGAAAATTTTGGACCAGTATCCCTGACGAACATCGATGCAAAAATCCTCAATGAAATACTGCAATGTATTTTACACGAATCCAGCAGTACATAAAAAAGCTTATCTACCATCATCAAGTGGGCTTCATCCCTGGGATGCAAGGCTGGTTCAACATATGCAAATTAATAAACGTAATCCAGCATATAAACAGAACCAAAGACAAAAACCACGATTATCTCAATAGATGCAGAAAAGGCCTTTGACAAAATTCAACAGCCCTTCATGCTAAAAACACTAAATAAATTCGGTTTTGATGGAACGTATCTCAAAATAATAAGAACTATTTATGACAAACCCACAGTCAATATCATATGGAATGGGCAAAAACTGAAAGCATTCCCTTTGAAAACTGGCACAAGACAGGGATGCCCTCTCTCACCACTCCTATTCAACATAGTGTTGGAAGTTCTGGCTAGGGCAGTCAGGCAAGAGAAAGAAATCAAGGGTATTCAGTTAGGAAAAGAAGAAGTCAAATTGTCCCTGTTTGTAGATGACATGATTGTATATTTAGAAAACCCCATCATTTCAGCCCAAAATCTCCTTAAGCTGATAATCAACTTCAGCAAAGTCTCAAGATACAAAATCAGTGTGCAAAAATCACAAGCATTCTCATACACCAGTAACAGACAAACAGAGAGCCAAATCATGAATGAACTCCCATTCACAATAGCTTCAAAGAGAATAAAATACCTAGTAATCCAACTTACAAGGGATGTAAAGGACCTCTTCAAGGAGAAGTACAAACCACTGCTCAGTGAAGTAAAAGAGGACATAAACAAATGGAAGAACATACCATGCTCATGGATAGGAAGAATCAATATCATGAAAATGGCCATACTGCCCAAGGTAATTAATAGATTCAATGCCATCTCCATTAAGCTACCAATGACTTTCTTCACAGAATTGGAAAAAACTGCTTTAAAGTTCATATGGAAGCAAAAAAGACTCTGCATTGCCAAGACAATCCTAAGCCAAAAGAGCAACGCTGGAGGCATCACGCTACCTGACTTCAAACTATACTACAAGGCTACAGTAACCAAAACAGCATGGTACTGGTACCAAAACAGAGATATACAGCAATGGAACAGAACAGAGCCCTCAGAAATAATACCACACATCTGCAGCCATGTGATCTTTGACAAACCTGAGAAAAACAAGAAATGGGGAAAGAATTCCGTATTTAATAAATGGTGCTGGGAAAATTGGCTAGCCATAAGTAGAAAGCTGAACCTGGATCCTTTCCTTACTCCTTACACGAAAATTAATTCAAGATGGATTAGAGACTTGAATGTTAGACCTAATACCATAAAAACCCTAGAAGAAAACCTAGGTACTACCATTCAGGACATAGGCATGGGCAAGGACTTCATGTCTAAAACACCAAAAGCAATGGCAACAAAAGCCAAAATTGACAAATGGGATCTAATTAAACTAAAGAGCTTCTGCACAGCAAAAGAAACTAACATCAGAGTGAACAGGCAACCTACAGAATGGGAGAAAATTTTTGCAGTCTACTCATCTGACAAAGGGCTAATATCCAGAACCTATAAAGAATTCAATCAAATTTACAAGAAGGAAACAACCCCATCAAAAATTGGGCAAATGATATGAACAGACACTTCTCAAAAGAAGACATTCATACAGCCAACAGACACATGAAAAAATGTCCATCATCACTGGCTATCAGAGAAATGCAAATCAAAACCACAATGAGATACCATCTCACACCAGTTAGAATGGCAATCATTAAAAAATCAGGAAACAACAGGTGCTGGAGAGGATGTGGAGAAATAGGTACACTTTTACACTGTTGATGGGATTGTAAACTAGTTCAACCATTGTGGAAGACAATGTGGCAATTCCTCAAGGATCTAGAACTAGAAATACCACTTGACCCATCCATCCCATTACTGGGGATATACCCAAAGGATTGTAAGTCATGCTGCTATAAAGACACATGCACACATAAGTTTATTGCGGCACTCTTCACAATAGCAAAGACTTGGAATCAACCCAAATGTCCATCAGTGACAGACTGGATTAAGAAAATGTGACACATATACACCGTGGAATACTGTGCAGCCATAAAAAAGGATGAGTTTGTGTCCTTTGTAGGGACATGGATGCAGCTGGAAACCATCATTCTCAGCAAACTATTGCAAGAACAGAAAACCAAATACTGCATGTTCTCACTCATAGGTGGGAATTGAATAATGAGATCACTTGCACACAGGAAGGGGATCATCACACACCGGGTCCTATTGTGGGGTGGGGTGGGCAGGGAGGGATAGCATTAGGAGATATACCTAATGTAAATGACGAGTTAATAGGTGCAGCACACCAACATGGCACATGTATACATATGTAACAAACCTGCACGTTGTGCACATGTACCCTAGAACTTAAAGTATAACCAAAAAAAAAAAAAAAAAAGATAGTTTTAAGAAACATTGAGTTCATATCCTAACGTGAACATTAGGTTTTCTTTCACTTAGACTTATTATCAAGAGCACCATTTTAGCAGACTCTTTTAAGGTTTACTTAGAAGGCATGTCTAGGAAATCAAAAATCTACATTTAAAAAAAAAAAAAAGAAAGCGCTAGATAAAGGTGAGCCATTACCACTCTTTCAATCGTTGCTTGTCTGGGAAGGACGAGGATGCAGGTAAAAATGGAAAATGAGGCAAAGGGATGAGGTCACTCTGAAAAGAAGGAAAAATGTAGAGTTCGTGAGGCCTTAAATTTTGTCAAGCCATTTTGTGATTAGACTTCAGTTATTTAAAAATATCTCCATCTTGTAAACTTCTCTGTATTTGAACCTCTGCATTTTCAGACTTTGTTTTGGATTTTGATTTTGCTTTGCTCCTTGGGGAAGCCTGTATGAAAAATATCAGCATTGATATAAAGGAATTAATGCCCCAGATCATTAATTCTTGGGCTTCAGAGGGTTTCTGAAATAAAAATTTACTGATACTAGATATTTAAGTGCATTTACAGATCTTAGGTAAAAATATTTTCCCCACCAAATTCTGTAAGAATACTGGGACACCAAAAGGTTAAAAATTTTCCTGTAGGAACCAGCTTCTTTGTGGCTTCTTTCTGACCCCACTGTCTATGACTCCAGATGAGCTGGTACTCAAACAAGGGTAGTCTTGACCCCCTCTCCTCTGGAATCATTTGGCCATGTCTTGAGATATGTTTGTTATCACAACTAGATAGTGCTGGTGGCATCCAGTGAGTAGAAGTCAGAGATACTACAAAAAATCTTAAAATGCACAGGACGACCACCCCCAACAATGAATTATCCAGTCTAAAATGTTGGTATTGTTGAGGTTGAGAAGCCCTACCTTAGAGGTAACATCAGCAGAAGTTCATCTGAAGACTGGGGGCAGCTCTGGTGAAGCTGAGCACTTAGTGGCGAGGAGTAGCAGAACTGGGGACAAGAGAGATCATTATTTGATGAGCAATGGCATAGGCTTCCTGTCAGTGCTATGCCAGATGCCAATGGCAACTTATCTTGGTGAATGTAGGAGATACTCCTGCCAGGACCCTCTTTGGGTCTTCATGACTTGGTACTACAGGGGTACACTCCTACCATGTGAGTCTCACCACTTACTCCATTCATAGATGAGATGTCAGGCTCACTGAAAATGTGGATGTTTGATTGAGAAGCAGACACACTTAAATTCTTTTTCTGTAGCACAGACTTTATCAGGGGAGACATTTCCTCACGTGGGTAATGAAGTCCTTATAATAATTAGCACTAATTGAGATCAGGTAGGCAGCTTAAGTAGCAAGGCTGACAACTAAATCACTGATAGTGGTGACCTAGGGGACTAGTCTCACAGGTCCTCATTTAGTCAGAAAGAGGGAAGCAGAATTGAATAACATTAGTAAGTTTTCAGGAAGCATTACATTTGTTATAAACAATTAGCAAAATATTTATTTGAGCTAAATGCTGTGAACAAAACACACACATACACATACACACACATATACACACATCTCTCAAGAAGAGTCTGATCTTTATCTCATCATATAGAGAGATCAAGAGCCAGCAGGATTATTCTTTGAATAATATATAGGTTCTGTCTAGTAGCCTGGGGACAAGATCACAGGGGTCCCAGTTGTGTCCCTAGAGTGTCTTCCTGTGACTCTCACTTAACTTTTCTACAGTCTCTTCATCATTAAAATGGCCTAAACCTTTATTATTTTCTATTCTGTGGAAGCCCTTCCTTACCTCTGGAGAACTACATTTGAAGGTGAGGCTGCATCACAGAGGGCTGTGCAATTTAAAGAGATGAGTTCATTAACTTTCTAGAGTTCTATCCTAGTTTGTGGGATAAATAGAATGAGTATAAGAAAGAAAATCATGAAAAACATTCCTTTTAGATGGATCACAGATTAGAAAAAATTCAACAAAAAAACTAGAAGAGACCTGCTTTGGAAAATAAGGTGTACACTGTTTAGACCTTAGCTTTGTCGTACAGACTTAGGGAATAGAAGCCAATTAAAGTTTGCAGGATTTTGACGTTTCTCTCTAATCTTTCTGCTGAGAGTACAGAATAAAGAGTGATCTAGACTACACAGGGGCGAATTTTCCATAATCCAGGACTAAATGTGGCAGATGCCAAATTTATGAGTGTTAGTAATATTCACCCTGTTGTTCTTGGGATTTTTCCATGAGGAGAGAAAAGAAAGAATTATATGGATTCTAGTTCCAGCCTTTCCACTACCTAAAAATAAAAAAGTTTCTTTATATGCCAAGAAGAAGGAATTGAACCAGTTGACTTTTAACTTCCTGTTCAGAATTATGTTTCTATAAACTCAGCTCCATGATGTTTCAAGAACACTAAATTCAATCCAAAACAACTTTCTATAATAGAAGTGTCGTTTTTTTTTTTTTTTTTTTTAAGTCTTGCTCTGTCACCCAGGCTGGAATGCAGTGGTGTGATCTAGACTGATTGCAACCTCTCCCTCCTGGGCTCAAGTGATCCTGCCACCTCAGCCTCCTGAGTAGCTGGGACTACAGATGCATGCCACCATGCCAGGCTAATTTTTGTATTTTTTGTAGAGATGGGGTTTCACCATGTTGGCCAGGTTGGTCTCAAACACCTGGACTCAAGTGATCTACCTGCCTTGGCCTCCCAAAGTGTTGGGATTACAGGAATGAGCCACCACACCTGGCCTATGACAGAAGTTTCTGTGAAAAACAGAGTAACGTCTCTGTGATCTATAATCCTGGAACTCCTCAATTCTGAACAAGATTTCAAACTCAGATCTTATCCTGGCCAAATATATCATCAGAATTAACTTACTGCTAGTGCTCCAAGCTTGAGCCTACGCTGCTGTCACCTCAGGCCATTGGTCACATCTGCTCCTGTTGGCAAAGCCAAGCCAGTGAGGTCACTCACCAGGAAACTATTTGTACAAGAGACCTATGAACTCTGTGCATTCTCTGTCCAGGCAAGAAATTCTTGGAGAAGAGGGTGCTAGGCACCCAAGCTTGCTCTAACTACTAGCCTTGGTAGTTGAAAGAGCTTTGAGTACATACATAGTAGTGTCCACTATTTCTATTTTCCCGTTTCCACTAATATCTCACAAGACCTGAGAGTGCCTGGCTGCTCTGCTTTGGTATTTGTGTGGCAGAGTGGGGCACAAAATGGGCAAACCCTTCAGCAGGGAGCAAAATTATGGCTTTGGGAAATTGAGGGCTTCAGAATATAGCATCAAAAAGACTCCAGCAGAGTGACATTGTTTGCAGTCAAGATATCTAGGGGCTCTGACAAGGTTCTCTGGCAATGGTAATACCTGGGGTGGTCTTTGGAGCATTGGGAAGCAGGACCCTTGTGGTTGTCTCACTGTGGGTGCATGCTGCAGCTGTGCTAACAGGAATCTCTTGAGTGGCTTTTTAGAGAGTGTATGTGTTGGGGAGGAGATGTGACAATGTGACACAACAATGAGGTACTCCACATGGAGTGGAGAAAGCTCTTCCTTGAGAACTTGTAAAGCACCCTTGGGTGGGATGTTGGAGTGGGACCGGAGCTCCCATTAAAGTAGGTCCTGGGAGGAATCCAACAAACACAGTGCATAACTGTAAATGTGGCCTCCTGTTTTCACTCTTTCTCCTCTGCTCTAATTCCACCCTCAACCTCCTTCTGCTAACCATCTCCATCACCAGGCTGGTACCCTAAAAACCATTCCATCAGACGTCACATCTCATGTTAAGTCTGAATAGAACAGAGCTAAAACCATTGCTTTGCTGGGTACTGCAGTGTTTGAAAGCAATTCTTGTATAAAAGTTGGAAATAGAAATGATTTTGAGGGGTTTCAGGATAACTTGATGCTAAATTTGGAGTGATAATGTCTAGAATACAGGGAAAATGCTAAAAAGAGCACCCAAATGGAGTATCTTGGAGCAGAATTTGTACACATACCACAACTTCTTGGAAAAGAGCCACAGCATATGTTGTGCTACTAACCTTACCTGGTGGTCCTAGCTTGGAATGGACAAATAATCAGCATAATTTCTATCACTTTTCCAGTTCCAAAATCAAGTACAATTGCTTAATTGCACTAAGCTTCCTACCCTGACATCCCATATCTGGACCTCTGTAATGGTCTCCAATATTGATTTTATTTTGCTTCCTGGCATCCATTTACCCTATTTTTGGCAACTGTACTCCAATTTTCCTCTGGTAGACTACTCTATTCACCTTTCTATTCACAGTCTTCATTCCTCTGTAGTTGTCTCCATCTCCGGCTTCAGAGACAGGCAGCAGGATAGAACCCTGGGTAATTAGAGAATTATACTGCTCTGGTCACAGTGATTGGCTCAGAAATATTCCCATGACCCACTGGGATCAATGAGAGGTACTGAGACAGTTGCTGGAACTTGTAAGAAAGAAGCTCTCTTTAGCTTGTTTTCTGCAGCCATCTGGTGACCATGAAATAAGAGCTTGGCTGAACATGAAGCCAACATAGAGGAGAGTAGAGGCAGATAATGGAAAAAGAGGCACTGAGTGCTGGCTTTATCATGAGTTTTCCATAACTCAAGGGACTGGGACTGGCTTCACCATCATGCATCCTGTGCAGTTTGCACAGGGCTCCATGATCAGAAGGGCCTTGTGCTTTGTTTAATGCTCTGCTGTTGCTATGTGGACAATCTTAATACATTTTGTCTTTGAACTTGTATTGTGTAAATAAAATCCAGTGAGATAATGGAGCATGTGTGTGAACAGAGGAGCACATGAAATCAGCATGCCTGCCATTCCTTGCCATGCCATTTGCATATAGTGACCCATGAGTACAGAACTCCAGCTATAGCCCCCAGTGTGCAGAGGTTCAGTGACTCAAAGTAAGTAGGAGGTATGCTGATGGCTGAGTAAGTGGTGTGCTGACAACCTGGAAAGCCATGCTTTTTCTTGGAATCAGAACTTGCTTCAAATGCAGAAAGAAGGCCATGACATTTTAAGAAAAACAAATGGCCAAAGAGCTCTGTTAGAACCTGTCTTTTATATCACTTCTCTATATTACTCAATCCTTTTCAGTGAAATTAATGACACAGATGGAAAGAGAAAGAAAGAAAAACTCAGAGCTGCTTATCCTTTTAAGTCTTTCTTCACTCACAGATGAATGTAGAATAGAGGATGTTGGCAGGATGTGTATCAAGAAGTGAAATAACATCACAGTTGAGTTAGTTTTTGAAGCTTTTCCACTATTCTGGTAAAAATGGTATATATATGTACATACGCATGTATGAGCTATGAAATATAAATTCTGCAATGTTGGTGTTCTGCACATGACTTAAGAGCCCTTGTATTTACATTTAAAACTGATTTTGCACAACATACAGATAAGTGGTAAAATTCATGCTGATAACTAAAAATTTTAGTTTTTCTTTGCTTAGAAACACTTACGTAGCAAAACCAAGTCATCCCTAAACTCCAGAAAACTCGCACAACAAAACCACCATTACAAGTAAGAGCGAGACCGCAGAAGGAAAAAAAAGCCTTATATTTCAGTATCGTGAGTCACACTTTTCTCTTACTTTTCATTTTTCACTGGATTCTGCAAATTTTACAGCTAGCCCTACAAGGGACTTGTATTGATTTGCTCGGGCTGTCATAAAAAATACCATAGAATAGGTGACTTAAACAACAGAAATTTACTTTTTCACACTTCTGGAGGCTTCGAAGTCCAAGGTTAAAGTTCTGGCAGGCTTGGTTTCCTCTGAGGCCTCTGTAGTTGGTTTGCAGGTGGTTGCCCTCTTTCTACCTCTTACCATGGTCGTTTCTCTGCACCTGCGTGCCTCTGATGTCTCTCCGTGTGTCCAAGTTTCCTCTTCTTTAAGCACCCCAGTCAGATGGCATTGGGGCCTCTCCATATAACCTCATTTAACTTTAATTATCTCCTTAAAGACCTGATCTCCAAATATAATCACATATTTGTGAATGAGGGAGGATTAGGGCTTCAACCTATAAATTTGAGAGTAGGGCACAATTCAGCCTGAATGGTACTTTTCAATGGCATGAACCAATAAATACCATTTTTCTTTATGCCAGGTTAGATTGTATTTTTTTAAATCCCTTAGCACTTAAAAGAGCCCAATTGCCACAACTTCATAGTGTAACCCCTTAGCATCTACTCCTCAGTATTCTGCTACCCATGGACAGGATATTTTCAACACTCTTAAGCAACTCAGAAACGAGGAAAAGAGACAGCTAAAGTTGTCAAGAAATGAAACAAGATGCTTGTGAAAGTGTATATTCACTCTTTATTCATGAAGCCTAGAACATATTAGTGCCAGTGAAGATCAGCCCCTTTATTTTCACAGTTTATAGAATTAGGACATGGAGGAGTAAAGTAAAATCTGCATAGCTCGGGAAACCAGTATCAGAACCCAAAGCCCCTGGTGGCTCCGTCAGGGTTCTTCTCAGTCTACTTCATGGTACTTACCTGAATCTTTCCTAGTACGGAGATGAGGGGTATAATTTTAATCTCTGAGTTGGTTCACCTGTTTGATAAAAACTCCTTTGAAGTTGTTTTTGTGTATTTTTTAAACAAAAGGCCATTTATATAAAATATGCACCCATCTACCAAGATCCCCTGGTAAGTCCAAACTTGCAAAATAAGTGGTGTAGAAGAGTGTTTTTTCATTTAAACAACTTTTAAAAAATAGAAGTGATGCAAATAAATGCATATCTCATTCTGGAAACATCACATATGCTGCAATCTAAACTGAGATCTTTCTAGATGTGACTTCAATTATAGGATGTATGAGGTAATCAATAATTATAGAAGGCAGCTTCTCAAAGGCAACAACAGGCCTCAGAACCAGGATTGGGATTTGAAATTTAGAGCACCTTTTACCCATCCCCTAATGCTAATTCCACATTCAGGGCATCAACTTTTAGTCTGAAGAACTAACAGGGAGCAGAAATAACACTATTTTACTTGCACAAATTTTTAAAGAGGAATCACGTACAGGGGGATGGATATTTTTTATTTATTGAATGTTCTCAGTATTTCTCATTGGTGTCTCTAAGCAGCAGAACTAAGATCAATAGGAAGGCATAAAGTTGCAAGATGGGAATGAAAAATGAGATTAAGAGTAATGCTTGTAAAAATGCAAAGAGACCTGCTTGAGAGACAGCAGGGGCTGCGTGACCCAGGCCCTCTTAAGCCGTCTTCTCTTCTTACATGGCAGTCCCAATGTTGCAGGCCCTTGGAAAACGCTCCTTTCAAAGTGTGGAGAAATAGAAGGCAAAGTGGAGACAGCGACAGAGAGCAGGAGACTTCAAGGGAAATAACCATTCGGTTGGAGATGAGATGTTTCTTGCTGCCTTAAGTACACATGACAGTGATGTGGCTGTTTTTGAGTTGTTCCTTATTTTCCCACAACTGTACTAACAAATCCAAATGAGTGTTTTCATTCAGAATAGTCATCTTAACAGTACATGTATTGCAACACAGTAGCCATTGCTTAAATACCTTTGGGATTGCTTTTATCCTTTTAATATATTCAGAGCTAATAAACATTTGTCAGTTGAGTTTTGGGAACTGCCAGAAGCCTACAAGTGCCAAGTTGAATAAAGCCATTATTTGAGTCTCTCCCTCCCTCCCTCCCTTTCTTCCTTCCTTCCTTCTTTCCACAATTGGTAATCAAAAATGGAGACTCGATATAAACTACTAGAATTACTTTTCTTGTATGGTTTATAAAATGATGTGGAAGGCTTAAGAAAGAGTGCAAAATGACAACGTCATAAATAGAGGCTCCCAAGGTAACTATTCTGAAGATTCCAATATTCAGGAACATTTGGTTATGCTTGTAAAATACACACACACATACACACACACACGCACACGCACGCACACATACCAGCTTGTGAGTCGGTGTTTTCAAGTATCTTTGTTGTGTAAAAAGATACTTGTGTAGCTTTATTTGATGTAACTCTACTAAATACACATTCAGAGACACTATTATTCCATGGTTATAAATAATACCAGTCAAGTGAATTCTGAGTCTGCTCTGTTTCTGATCTAAGCTCCATCAAGTCATTAATTTCTCCTTTTTCCTGGTGCTAATCTAAGCTGTGAGATTTTCAGTCTCAAGCAAGTGAAGAGGAGAGTTAGTATCTATCTTTGGTCATTCCCTGTCCTGCACTGGTCTCTCCTGAGATACACAATTCTTCCATTTGGTCCTCCACGCTGCTCCCTGCTGCTTTGCCCCTGCGTCATGACTACAAGCCCATTTGGGGTCACTTGTTCTCTCTCTCTCTTGCTCTCACTCCCACTTTCCTCTCTCTTTTAGAGCTAACTTCTGTTTCACAAAAATGTGGGGAAGGGGGAAGGATCAGTGTGTCTCCCACAGCTTTTAGAGGTGCTGGAGACTTAGGGAACTCTTGGATCCTCTGCCCCAGACATCTCTTGAAGCCATTTGGCTCTATTGCTGCCTTGCTTTAGTGATGTAGAAAAAACAACAACAACCCTGTAAAGGTTCGCCTGGCACACAACAGGATCTCTCTGAATATTTATTGATTGATTGGCTGGCTGACTGAATGAATACAAATGCTATTTCCTAGAGTTCCATGGGGCATATGTTTTCTCTTCTATTACATTCTCCAAATAATGTAAGGATTCTATTATCTTCTCTACTCTCATTGAAACTCATCCTGGATGGGGTGGAGAGAAGAGGATAAGGCCCCTTCACAGGGACCCTGCAAGAATAATTCTAGATCTCTGAGGAGTTTCTGTAGTCATGTAAGGAGGCTGCCAAGTGTCTCACCTCATTTGGTTAAATTATGCTCATCTTTTAGGTGTCAGATGAGACCACCTTGGCTTTTCTTTAGACTGTGTGCTCCATGAGGAGTCTTTTCTGTTCTGTCCTCATCACCATTTTATTACTAGGTATTGTGCTTGGCATATCAGGTTGTCAATATTTTTTTTGTTTGTGTTTTTGAGATGACCTCACCTGTTGCCCAGGCTGGAGTGCAGTGGTGTGATCATAGCTCACTGCAGCCTTGAACTCAGGCAACCCTCTTGGGCTCAGGCAACCCTCTTGCTTCAGCCTCTGGAGTAGCTAGCAATATAGGCACACCACTATGTCTGACTAATTTTTTCTTTTTCTTTTTGTAGAGATAGGATCTTACTGTGTTGTCCAGGCTGGTCTCAAACTCCTGGCCCTAAGCAGTTCTCCTGCTTTAGCCTCCCATAGTTCTGGGATTATAGGTGTGAGCCACCACACTCGATCGACATCTTGGAAATAATTAATGTGAATATGAATAATCGAGCTATTTGAGCTAGGCTTGGTATTTCTGAGTGTTAACTGGAGTTTTCTAGATTTTGCTAGTTTAGCTGTCTCAGAAGACTGGAAATATTGTTTTTTTACTGTCTGCATTTTTGCAAACCTGGAGATAATGGGTTAAGAGGGTTAAAAGTCACATTTCCCAAGTAAACATCCTTTATGCTATCAAAAACTAAGGGAGGTAATCTGGTTTTAAGATGCCATTTATTTAACTTTTCAGATAGTTTCTTAAACATTTTTTTGCACATATTAAATGTCCTGTTAGAGTGCTTTGGGACAAGTTGAGATCTAACAAAGTCAGTAATCATATGTAAATTTTTGGTTTTATAACCAACAGCCCATTTCTTACAATTCAGATTCCTCAGTGACCATAAATGACTTTGAAAGGAAGAGTACTCATCACCAACTAGTACAGGGAAATCTCCACTGGACATTTTGCACAGTGAAGATTAGAAATGGCTGGTAAATCTTTAATGGACAATTGGCTTTATTCTTCATGGGTTTGTGAGAACAGCTGCACCAAACTTACTAAATTAAAATGTTCTATATTCTGCTGAGAAGAGTCAATTTTTCTTCCCTTTCACCCTCCCTTCTTCTGTCACTCCCTTCCTTCCTTCCTTTTCCTTCTTTCTTTTTATTTTACCTGTAATATTTCCTTTTTTTTTTTTTTTTTTTTCGGAGACAGAGTCTTGCTCTGTCACCCAGGCTGCAGTACAGTGGGTCTATCTCAGCTCACTGCAGTTTCCGCCTTCCGAGTTCAAGTGATTCTCATACCTCAGCCTCCCAAGTAGTTGAGATTACAGGCATGTGCCACCACACCCGGCTGATTTTTTTATTTTTAGTAGAGACAAGGTTTCTCCATGTTGGCTAGGCTGGTCTTAAACTCCCAACCTCAAGTGATCCTCCCACTTTGGCCTTCTAAAGTGTTGGGATTACAGGCATGAGCCACCACCCCTGGCCCATTCCCTGTAATATTTCTAAGCCATCATGTCTTTAACCTTCAACTAGATTTGCACAGAAGTAATTGTTTTTATGATTGGCATATGTGGGGGTGAGAAGAATACTTATTTCTGGTTGTTTAAACCTCATCCATATCCAGTTCAGCTATACATAGGAGCAAAATTCTTTTCAGGATAAAGAATAAAATCCAAGAAATATACTTAATAATATGGGACTTCCTCTGGATACATGCCTTCCTTCATCAGACACCAAAGAGTTATTGTATGTCCTCAGGGTAAAAACCAAAATTCATCTGGTGCATGCAATTTTTGCTCTTTATTAACTTGGACTCATCACTTCAAGGCAGCACAGTCAATAGGAAGGGTGTGAGTTAGATGTTGTTCCTTTATCTTAGATTTGGGGAAGATTATTTAACTCTAGTTTTGAAATCTGGGGCAAGCATACATTCAATGTGTTTTTTATTTCTTCTTCCTTCTCCCTTAGTTTTGACAGTGGATATTCCAAACATTTGATGAGAAAATTGGATTATCAAAAAAAATCTATTAAACAACTAATTGCCTATGTCATTGACATACTGATCGCATTTATAGCACACTAAAAAGTTTCTATTATAAAATATCTAAAATATGCAAAAAGGACTGAGGATTTCACAGTAAACTTCTATGTATTCAAATCCTAATTTCATTTATCAATTCACAGCCAATTTTAGTTTATCTAAACTCTCACTCACTTCCCCTTAGGTTAAATTATTTTGAAGCAAATCCTAGACATTGCGGTATTTCTTTCATCAGTGTTTCTATGTGGATATACAAAAGATAAGATTCCTTTAAAAAAGCCATAACCACCACATCATTATCACATCTACAATTATCAGTAATTCCTTAATATTATCAAATATGATCTCTTGAGATTTACCCATCTTTAAAAACATTTCATTTATTAAAGATCTAAATAAATCTAAATATTGGAATTGGTTGAGGTAGTTTTAACTTTCTAAAGATGGCTCTTCTCTCTCTTTTTAAAAAAATGTGTTTGTGACAGAAATTGAGTTTTTCATCTTGTGAGTCTCCCTTAGTCTTGATTTTGCTTAAAGTATCCCTGCAGTGTCATTTAACATGTTCCTACCTGCCCTGTCTTTCCTGTAAATTGGTAGTTGGATCTGGAGGAGGCTTAATCTACTTCTTAGATGGTGGTGTGTGCTTCTATTAGGTGACACCTAATGTCTAGTTTTCTTTCTTTTGTTATGGCATGCATTTTAACACTTGATCATACAACTTATTTTTTATTTATTTCATTAATGAATATTCAATCTGGCAAAGGAGATTTTTAAGTGCCTTTAGGATGAGATTGGTTTCTTTGATATGCTGTGTAGTGCTTTATCAAGGTTAGACTCACAGCATGTGGGCTCAATTCTGTTGATTGACTTGCTGCCTGCCTTCCAAACAAGAATGGGGGCATAACCATTGGCAAGCATGGCAGATAAGTGGACCTAATTTCACTCATTATTAAGAGGCTTAAGAGGGAAGATAGATGAATTCAACATCTGCTGTTCACTAAAGAGGAACAAAGTGAATGCTACCAAAACTTGAACTCTTTTAAAGAACGACTCTTCTGCAAGCATTCAATGTGCAATCGAAAACTTATTTGCTTCTTTGCATCTGTATGTGGTGACTGTATGATGCTCTAACTCCATTTTAAATTTAATTATCAGTGCCAATGAAGAAGAGACCTGTTATTTGTGTATTTGGAGCAATTCCAAATTCCATGGACTGAAGACTTGTTGTGATGAATTGACCAGGACATTTTGTTCTGATAAATAAGATTTCTGCTGCTTCATCTCTTTTAGCCCCACAATTGGATGCACTTAGGGTCTGGTATCAAAGTGATTGGTATTGATGGATAAAAATTTTGTTTGGAGTAAAATAAATAGAAAAGACAGATGCTTTTAGTTTTTCTTAAATAGTAGTAAGAAATATGTTAAAAATTAACATATATCCATGAATGGGTTGGAAGCATAGAAAATATCAAATAAATATTTGCTGATTTAGGAGAAGGAAAAAATAGTAAGTGACTAATTTGTATTGCCAGTCTCTATGTCTGAGGGTCTTTGCCACATGTGTTATGTATGTTAATGTACAAAGTGCTGTGATGGCTAGATTCTTACTTGTCTTTTGCAGATAGGGAGACTACAGTTCGGAGATTAAATAACATGCCAAAGTCTTCCCAGCTGTTACCTGGTAGAGACTTAGTTGAAATCTGAACCTATCTGATTTCCAAGCCAATGCACTTTCCACCCTACCAGCTTTTCCAAAGTGTCTAGAGAAGGCCAGTGCTGAGAAATGCTCCCTGAGTAAAGGATTATGTCGCCCTATGAATTTGGAAGACTGTGAATAGCAAACCCCTTTCTTAGCAAATTCCCAATGCATATAATAAAGTTTCTGAGAAGTCCTATGGAAATTAAACTAAATTAAGTTTGTTAAATCCAGCATTGGATTATGAAAACTTTTCTTTTTTCCTTATAATTCTTTGGGAAATACATACTTTACTGAGTTGTACTGAGAATCAGTGGTCCTGGAAGCTTTACCAGCTAAGTAGGTAAAACTGTTTACCTGTGGGTAAGTCACATTACCTCTCTGGGCCTAGAATTCAACATTTATAAAATAAAACTCTGGCTAGATGTTTTCTAAGATCTTCTTGAGTATAAATGCTTGATGACTCCAACCCATTTCCATATGAACAAAACCCATTATGCTTTGTTTAGATTACCAACAAGATACCTGAAATCTCCACTCAATTTCCTACAGACATCTCAAATTCATTATGTACAAACATGTTCTTATCCATTCTGCTTCCCCATCCTCCTGCATTTCTTTATCTCTGCCACATTACCAGTCACTTAAGTTGTTTAATCTAGAGACCTAGTAGTGATCCTGGACTCCTTTTCCCTTTGTCACCATCACATCCAATCAGTACAGCTTAGTAATTAAATGTGTGGGCTTCAGTACTGGAGTCTACAAACCGTGGCTCTACTTGTAGGAAATTGTGAAAGCAGCTTGACTTCTCTATGCCTCAATTTCTTTATACATAAAATGCATACGATAATTCCAAGTTATAAATTTATTGTGAAAATTATGCAAGAGATAATCACATGCAGAATGGAAATTCAATAAATGGTGCCTTCCTGTTATTCTATCTTTAAATCTCTTATGCTCTTCCCCTCTTCTCCATCCAGAGTAATACCATCCTAACCCGGACCTCATTGTCTCTTACTGATATTGCAATAGTCACCTAATCGGGCTCTGTAACTCTCGTCTAGTCCCTCCCACGTTATCCTTTGCATTTTTGGCTGGGTGATCTTTTTGAAACAAATTCTGTCATATTACTCTGCCCTTGAGTCTTGTGGTCCAGTGACAGCAAATGACTCGAAGGTCCCAGAAGAAGCTGTGCCACTTCGCGCTTTGGTATTTTGCTTTGTTACTTCCTAAGGTGACCCGGAGTCTTGCCACTGCCCTTCGTTTGGCTAGCAGATATCTGTTCATCTTTCAACTTAAATAATGTTTCTGGTCCCAGATGAATTTCTAGAATCTTGCTGCTTCTCTGAAGAGACAGGACTTATTTTCTCTCCCTTTAAATCTAGATAGAGCGTTCAGATTGCCTCAGCAAATAGAATGCAGTGGTAGTGATACTGTTTAGCCCCTGAGGCTAGGACATAAGAGGCAATGGGATTTCAGCCTGGCTTGCTTTCTTTATTGGGATGCTTGCCCTTGCATACCAACCACCAAGCTTGGAAGAAGCTCCAAGGAGCCCATCTAGGGAGACAACATGAAGAGACCATCTGGGATGCAACTCCCATGTGGCGAGTCTTCTAGATGATAGCCAGCATCAACTGCTGACTGGGACTTCATAATTATACATGTGTGTGTATCTGTATTTGTGTATATATATGGATATATGTATATACATGTGTGTGTGTGTGTGTGTGTGTGTGTGTATCTTCACAAAAATCTCTGCCTTCATGGACCCTACATTCTCTGTAGCCTTGTGGCCATGTATTGGAAAGGTAGTGAAAGAGACATCTCTGATGAGGCAAGAGGACAGACCTCAGGAAACTGTACTATTAGGTAGACTTACTCACTAATGTGAAAATCCATTTACTATTTAGCATGAATTAGAAGAGAAAGCTTGAACGAGAGGGTCCCTTTGAGTTGTTCCACCTGCTTATCTAGCCAGTGAACTTCACAGCCAGTTCTACATTCAGGCTTCTTTGTAATTTAAACGTTCTCTTGTGTGTTGCATACGGCAATCTGGGCTAGCCGTCTGGGATGTGACTCCTGCTTCAAGAGCAATGAAAAAGTTTCTAGCACTCACTGTTGATGTGGGAAGCAGACTGTTGTTGAAGTGTTATTATTAATGAGAATTACTGCTGGACAGCTTGAAATGGAGGATAATTTATTCTCCGTGAACTTCTAATTGCGGTAAAATGGTTTATTCACTGCCATGCTTGTCCATCTTGTTTGTTCCTGTCTTTCAGACATGGTTGGCTGCAATGAAATAAGGCAGAACTGCACAAGCTGCACTAGAAACAAAAGTCTGTATTTCTGGAGACACAGTGGAAACTGGTCATGCAGGGTTAGCTCGTGTAAGAGATGCTTGGGAAAATGGTCAAAGCAATATGGCATGCTCAAGGTGGAGCCAGTCATAGTCAACTCAGACGAAGCAAGACACCTACTGTGTGCTATGCCTTATGCCAAAATGGGAAATCAGTATTTCCAGATGGCTACTCACTGCTCTTACTTTTGAAGTTCTCATTTCCCCTCTGGCATTTCTGACAGAGAGCTCTTTCACTTCTTTTAAAATTCGGCATGTCTTCTCCTCTCTCCTCATTTTGCTTCTATTGATTGCTTGGGGAATACAAAAACTGACCATGATGAGGAGATGTAGGTTTTCCTGGTAATATCTTTAACGTTCTGGTGTCTTCCCCCCGATTTTTGCCAAATCTCTTTCTCCCATTGATCTCATTCTTCTCCATTTTGTTTCCCTGGTAGAACCACTGCCTTTCTCATTGCATAAATGTCATTAAATGTGCTCCTGATTTGCTGCTACCATGGTAATAGGCACTTGTCATAGGCTATTGACTCATTACTGTATTTATATGAGATTTGGTCACTTGTGGTTTAGCAAGCTTAAGAAACAAACTGACTTTCAGCCAGGAAATGGATTCAAACCTGTCTGTGATGAATGAATGATTAGGATTTGGGTGCTATTATTATTTAATAGTTAGTAAAGCCTCTGAGTGGACTAGGGATAGTCCATCACCTGGGGAAATGGTCCTGGCTGTCACACAGCATCTTTTCTACTATAGACAACATTAGTGGAGCACACAGCCAGAGAGAGGGGGAAAGAGAGGGTGTGAGAGAGAGAGAGGGAGAGAGAAAGAGAAAGTCTTATCATCACTATCTTTGAATATCCCTGGAGAACGGGGCTGGAGGACAGGTCTGGAGGAAGCCAGGAAATGTCAGGAACGTCTGCATAGATGTTATGGAAGCAGAGAACCTAGTTAACCTCTTGATCTAACTGTGACTGTTTCAGATGAGAAACATAGGGCTTACATTGTGATTTGAGGAACACTAGAAAAGCATGCCTACAACAATTCTTAAACAGATGTGCCCACTCACTGCTACAGAACCTGACATTTTACCCCAAGGGCCGTGCCTTTGGGTTCCTTCTTGAACTTCCTCACTGTACACACCATTTAACAAACTCTTTTCCTTGCCTTACAATAACAATTCCCACTGCAGATCACCCAACCACGTGTCTTCTCTCATCTTACTGAATGTTGCTGGTAAAATATTTCTTCTCAGAATATCTGTCTGCTTTCACATGTAAGCAGGAGATAGTAATTATTTTTGAAAGGGGAGGAAAGGGGACAATATAGGAATGTTGAGAATCAATGTTGTTTCAACCTGGTAATTACCAATGGAAGAGGTCATATTCTTATGTGTTGAGACAGAAAAATACTGAGATCGATTAAGCTTAGGCACTGTCTTCCCTGGAATTCAGTTCCCCTGGGAGAACAGAAAAACCTCCTATAGATAACAGCTATACTGAGAGGCAGTTATATAGAGAGGAATGGCCCCCAGATTTTGTAGACAAATGTCTTGGGTCCAAACCTTGACTCTGCCCATACTGTCTGCATAACCCTTGGAAAGTTATTAGCTCCTATATCTTTCATATTTCTTGTCTATAAAATAGAATTAACCATTGTATTTAACTCATGGGATTACTGTGATGATTAAATAAACAAATGCATTGAAAACAGAACAATATCTTGAACTTAACAAGTACTACAAAAGTCTTCATAAATATTAATACTACTTTTCAGGGTACATTTGTTTTTCTCAAATTGCCTTTTCTTTTCTTTCTTTCTTTCTTTTTTTTTTTCTGACACAGAGGCTTGCTGTGCCTCCCAGGCTGGAGTGCAGTGACGCGATCTTGGCTCACTGCAACCTCCGCCTCCCAGGTTCAAGTGATTCTCTTGCCTCAGCCTCCAGAGTAGTTGGGACTACAGGCGTGCGCCACCACACCCGGCTAAGTTTTGTATTTTTAGTAGAGACGGCGTTTTACCATATTGGCCAGGCTGGTCTTGAACTCCTGACTTCATGATCCGCCCACCTCAACCTTCCAAAGTGCTGGGATTACAGGCATGAGCCACTGCATCTGGCCCTCAGATTGCCTTTTCTAAGGCAGTTTGCAGTTGACTGTAGCACAGCCAAGTCAGTTTGATGAAAAGAGAAATAAAGGATGGTTTTGACATTGAGAACCCCTCCCCTGCCATGGTGTTCAGTCTGGGTAGGTCTTTTCAGGGACCGTTTCTGATGTCCTGAGGTCCATGTCGGGACACTGTATGGCTCCACAGGGAGAGCTGAGTGAGGGAGAAGAGATGCTAAAAAGATGTTTGCTTTTTGTTACCCGTTTTGTCAGAGTCTATAACCTTGACATAATCTTTCCTCCCATTCTTGTTCCCTTTTGAATGATGTAGAAAGTGTTTCACCTAAGTGGCTGGGGAATGATCCGTTGTTGATGACATTATGAGTATTGTTGTACAAGGAGCTAGCACTTTAGCGACAGACAGACCAAGGTTCAAGTCCTGTCTGTGCCACCTACTATCTCTGTGACTCTTGATAAATCACTTAAGGTGTCAAGAGTTGCAATTTCTCATTTACAAAATGGACATGCTAAAGTGTGCCTACCTCCCAGAGTGGTGGTGCTAATCAAATGTGATAATATGTGCGAGAGCAACTTGTAAACTGTAAAAGGCGACATAGATGTGAGTTACTATTAGTGGTTCTTTTAATTTCCCTGCTCTCTACAAGCAGACCTGAATTCTAGCAGCACCTGTGTGCTGTCATCACTTGGCTGCTGATTTTATTTGAGGGCTTTACTTACAAGCCTGGGACCAATAATTGTACGCTGGCTTCTCTTGTAGTGAGAGAATGGTAGATGGTAGATGCCTATCACCTGACTGGCTCAGAATACCGGTGTGGAAGCTTTGTTTTCATAAAACAAGGGATCCTGACAGTTTTCAGAAGGGATTATTTTCTCTCCTTCAATTTGTAAATCGTGCAATATTATAATAGAAAACTTTTTGGAATTATGAGCTGTTATTTGGTGATACTGTTACTCTGATAGTTGATAAAACACTTTCAGAAACCAAGAGAATTAAAGGTTGGTTAGGGTGGAATGAATGCTATAAATCAAGATTACCTGAAGGGGATATGTATGAGAGATAAGGGATTAAACTGAATAAAGAGGAAATAAGGAGAAATATCCACGGAGCTTGGGAACATTTACCTACTTTCAGGAGCAGATCTCTGCATGTTATTTTGTGCTATTAAAGAAATGATGAAATCACTCTGATGAAAACCATGTTCACTTATAAATTTATGTAGTAAGAGTATGATTTTCTTAATTTTGTATACAGGGTCAATGTAGTGACTTTTGGCTACGATGGATTGAAGTGTTACAAAAGAAAAAGGAAGAGAAAAGAGATGTTACTGTCCGTTGTGAACAGAATCAGATGGGGTCAGACCTGTGCTCTGCGGGTCACAGAAAACATTTTCAAATACCTTGCATTTCAGGCCTTGATCATGGACAGAAATAGAGCACAGAAGGTGCTTCTTAGGGAAGTCTTCACTTTTCCAACCTTTTGCCACAAGTGAAAAATGGAGCAAATGAGTGGCTGGGTACAGACCCTTGGCACCAAGTGGCTGGAGTAAATGGAACACTGCAGGGACACAGAACTTCGCCCGCCACTGAGCATATTAATGGAGAAATACAGTACGAAACCCAGCAGGCTTCTGCAAACAACGCATCCCTTTAAGTTAATTGGTGTTATATAGAAGCTGAAATGTTCCGCTTATTTACAAAGCTACAGATTTATGTAAAGCAAAACCAATTACACTTAATGCCTAAACTATTCCAGGTGCTCAATGATAATGTTGCTAGGCAGTAGAGAAGAAACTGCTGTGTGAATGCATCCTGTTCCGAATGGAAGCCTGTGTAGTTACTGCAATTTAGCTAATCACGAGTGTCAACGCCAATGTGAGGATTCTAAGCTCTTTTGGTGTTTGCTTTGGGTCAACTTTATAATTCTGTAGATCTTTCAGCTCTAAGGACAAGTGAAAGCATAATGAGCACCTTTTTCTATTATGGTGTAGAAATTAAGGAGATGAAGGCAAATTTGTGGGGAGGGAGAGAACAAAATAAAGCAGGCCCCTTTTCTAACAGTAAGAGTGTCTAGAGCTTCCCATTTGTACTGAGGTGAAGTGTTTAAAGATTTCTGGCTCTTTTGGGTGTTCATTAAACCCAAATTGCAAACTTGGCATTTAACCTTTTGCGGCAAGGAAAGCTTCTAAGGAATATCAGGGGTCTGCCTCACTGTTTTGCTAGGAAACAATTGCTAAACAGAAAGGATTTGAAAAAGTTGCAGGGAAAGAATTTATGCCTGTACCAGCAAGTCTTTTCACTTGTCCTCAAGCAAAAAATAGTTTGAGTAACAGAAACACCTGGTGCTTTACAGCTCTTTTGCAATTAAAAATGCATAGCGTACCTAATCAAGTTGAATAAGTCTTTTATTCTACAGACCTAAAATATTTTATGTATACACAAGCGAGGTGCATAATTGCAGAATAATTTGCAGTTGGCTGATACACTCACTTGTCCTATCCAGCACGAATTGTCCTGGAAAGCAATGGCTTTTAAACTTTAGGGAACATGAGAATGATTTGGGTGTGCTTATTAAAACCACCAATTCCTGGACCCCAATCTGAAAAAAGATTTGGGTTAAAGCAGTCTGTGTAGGGGCCAGAAAGATTCACCTGTAGCAAATTGTCCTCAACCAAATTTTGACAAATACTGCTACTAAGTAACAGACATTAATTTTACTTGATTTCTTAAAAGATGAGTTTCCACATATTTTTGCTTGTAAAAGAAGAAACTCTTAGAAGATAATTTTCTGAATGCATCTGAATTGGCAGTGGAGACCGAAAGATGTTATTCGTATAATTCCTTTAAGCATCTCTATTTATTTGGTTTGGTCACTTACCCTCCTCTCAGCCCTCATTTTATCTTCCTGAGTTTCCTTCTTTCCTTTAATTCCAACTGTTCCATAACTTACATCTATTTTTCAACTGTTTTAGTGTGTGGACATTCTCTTTGTTAAGGACATCTATGTTAGTAATACTGCTTTTAAATTCAGAGAAAATTTCCTTAATGAAGTCATATCTTGACAGCATAATATTAAGAGCAAATATAGTAAATCATGTATATGTTTATTATTTACTCAGCTATATACAGTATATGGTCACAATGCTTGGCATGTAATAAGGGCTCAATAAGTATATTGAAACAGAGTATATTAAAATACTGTCATTTTGCTTCTAATGACTCATTAAAACTCCAAAAAAAGGTCATATGCTTTCAATGGCTGAACCATTGTAGAAAGCGGTAAGGTATTATTGGTGTATAGAAAACTGTCATTTTTTTTTTATCATAGAGTAATCACCTAGGCTTTAAAATTATTTTATTAATTTTAACGCTCTAGCATGTTAATGCAAAAGCATGACAGTTTACTAGAAAGGTCATAAGTAGTTTTTGTAAATAAAGTATACAGATGATATTTATAAAATCACCTCCATATATATGGCTTTTACACTAAAACACATAAAATGCTCAACTGAAGAAGAAAACAATGAATACTGTTCTCATAAGACAGGTAGACTCAAATACAGTTTCATAGGGCTGTCTCCCAAAGATCAATACTTGAAGAAAATTCCTGTATACTGCCATAAAATTTCAGAGGCTTCTCGTGGAGGAGAAGTGTTTCTTCAAGATTACTTCCACGGATGTTCTGGGCATTAAAATGATTTAGATTACAATATCTAAAAAAGAAAGAAAGAAAGCTTTTCTTAGGACCAGATGTAGATGAATTGATAAATCACTTGCTTCCCTCCTGTGCTTGTCTACCTTTTATGATGGGCTCATAGATACTGGCCCAACAGTGACGATTATTTAAGAGCGCTGCTCACCAAAATAGTCTTTTTAAAAGTACAAAAGGAGTTTTGTGACTTAGTAAAGTGTCTCATAAGGACCTTTAGATGGCGCTTTTTTACAGCTTGCTGTGCTGTCTTCAATGCTGACAGAGAGATGATGAGAAGTCTGAAAGCCTATTGACTTGACAGATTTCATAGCGGTCAGGCTGCGTAAGACGTTTACTGGGGGTTTGTAAATTCAGTACTGAGATTATGTGTAAAGCACCATTGTCAAAGAAGAATCCATGAATGTATTTCTAGAATGTGCACTCTCCATCCCCGACCTCCAGAAAAACCAACCTTTTCAGTGTCTTCTAAGTACCAGCCCCATGCAAGGGTGGGATAGAATCATCCCATTTTGCAGATTGAGAAATTGAAGTTTCCAAGAGGTTAAATAACTTACTTGAGGTTCATAGCAGTAGTAGTTGGCAGAGTTCGGATTTGGAACCAGAACTTGATTATTCTGAGTCCTGGTCCTCTATGGCACACTGCCTCTAAAGACAAATTACTTTCTTAAATACTGTTGGGTGAGTTCCAGGAAAGTAGGAACTTCAACTTGCTTTATTCACTGCTTTATTCCCAGTGATTGGTACACAGTAGATGTTCAATAAATATTTGTCAAATGAACAAATGAATATCAGCTATAAGTTTAATTTTATTACATACACATAAGTTTCAAATATAGATGGAGTCAGTCATCTATTTTTGATTTGTGAAGGTGTCAAAAGTTAATTTTACCTTCTTTTCCTTTTCAATACATTACTAAAAATAACTGTGGCTATACGAGAATGAATACTGCCTGAACAACTCTGGTCATTTGTCTCTGATTTATGTCACTTTCAATAATTCCTACAGCGTAGACACAAAAGATTACTGGAATATTTCACAAAACAAGTGCAATATCAACTTATATGTTTCACAACACTGGAAGGACAGTGGTGTTAGTTATAAAAACAAACACTGTCTGCCCCCTCCCTCTCAAAACACCTGAAATTTCTTTTTATTTTAGCACCCAATGTGGGATAGGATACATATTTATATAAAGCACTGTAGACATATTTACTTTCATCTACCTACTTCCTTCACCCCTAAACTGGAAAGCCTCGAGTATGACATGTCATCAGTGCAGTATTTCAAATTTGATTGTGGAGGGATTGTTTTCAGTTTCTTTGATTTGGTACATGTGACAGGTAAGTCTGGCTTTATATTTATGGATAATTCCTAGCTTTATGCAGCTGGGGATTTGAGATAATGTCCCAGTAACCCTCACAAGATTGGTTTGGCTCTAGGATTTAACAATAAGATCGTATCAGACTAATATGAACTTGGCTGTGGAGGTGTCTAGGGTGCTAAAACAGACCTCATCCTACCTGTATTTTGGTGAGGAGGTTGTTTCATAATTAATCCACTGTCCTCAAGATCTTGAGGACAAGAATAAGTTGAGACTGCCTTGTTCTTGATAGATTTCCACTATTACCTGGGTCTGAACAGATACACCTTTGGGTTTGATAAAAAATGGGATTGTGTTTACATATGTGCTGAGATTAGATATGATTTGACTTATACGTAATGTTTCAATAATGCTGTCCCTGGGACATTGGTACTTTCCCCCATTTATTTTCATGCTTATTGTTCATTAGTGTTTGACAAAAACAATCAGTACAGAAAGAATCGGAATCATGAACTCCTCACTGCAGGCACTCATCTTTCTCTCTCAGGTTTCATACTGTGTCTTGCTTAACTCTTCTGACTTGGACTGTCCAATCCCAATGGCCAACAGGTCCCCAAGGCAACATGTGCCTTGGCGTTGATGTCATTGGTTCTAGCTGCTTAATCTCTGGAGGCAAATTTTCCAGACTCTCCCTACTTCTGACATGTGACATTCATTCTTTTCCTGTGGAGTGCTGGTCAACAGGTGGTAGTGGGTAGAGTTACTTTAACTGAAGGAAATAGTTTTCTCCCAAACCAAGTTAGGAATTGTCAGAGAGCGAGAAGACAGCTCTTCTATGGCACTTGGAGGCAGCATAGTATAGGAGTATAGAAGCGTGGGCTTCAGAGACAAATTTGGGGTTGAATCCTAGTTGTGTGAACTTGGTCAATTTATTTAACTAGCTTTGCACTTTAGTTTTTTGATTTATAATGTAGAATGATAAGATCTATATCCCAAGAAGGTGGTGGGGAGTAAGGGCAGTTGTTTGTGTGTGTATAGCATACCACCCAACACACACAGGCTGCTCAACACATAGAAAATTAATTTCCTTCTTGCTTTGTTTCTTCCTCTCACTCTATCTTTATTCCCTCCCTAAAAAAGTATGCAGAAGAAGAGAAAGTAGATAGGAGATGGAGAAGATTTGGTAAGAATCAATTTATCTCTGAATGAACTTTACATTTTTACTTAGTCCCTTCTCATCTTTGGTTCCTCCAATCTCTGGTGTGTTGTATGTTTTTATTCTTAACTCCTCCTCTGCACTCCACACCACTATCTCTCACTTCTTTACAGGAACTCACTAGTTCCACAATCAGAGAGAAAGAATCACACTTGAATATTTTAATTTGGGCCCTAGATGTTAGCTCCATGTAGACTACGAGTTTGCCTGTTCAACTCTATTTCTCTATTGCCTGGAACAATGCTTAGCATATTGGTTGGGTGGATATATTAATGAGTCAATCCCTGGGCTAATGGATTCTGGGTCCAGTGCTAGTTCTACCTGAACTCTATCCATGACTGCGGTCATCTTGGCCACACCTCAACATAAGTCTAGGAGAAGCATAAAAAGGAGGAAGAAGACAGCATATGACTAGGTATGAGACCATTCTAATTATAATTGCTAACACTTTGGAGCATTTACTCATCCTCACAAAAGCCTTATGACACAGTTACTCTTTTTATCATTTCCATTTTTCAAATGAAGTAACTGAGGTTTAGCAAAGTTAAACAGCTTGCTGAAGTTTGTATAGCATATAAATTGTGAAACTGGACTCAACTGGGGTGACTAAATTACTTCATGTAAAACAAGGATCAAACCTTACTACAGGATACAAAGTAAAAATTGAGAGATGGTGCAAGTTTTTGAGAATTGCTGGGTGGGCACCACTTATGTGTTTGGAGGCAGTGGATGGAGGGGAAAGAGGCCATGCCTCCAGCTTCCATTTCCATTGTGAAATCTGTTTTGCTACAATGCTGAGAACATTCCTGTTGGACCTTTCTGCAAAGCTGTCTGGTTCTCCAATTTGATTTTCAATCTAAGAATGAGAGCAGCATTCAGGAAAAGTATACACTGCGAAGGATCAGTTTGATAATTTATACACTTTGGAGTGTAAGAAATATAAAAATTCAGGGAGCCATTAAGGCTTTTAATTTTGTCATCAATTCTGCCTTGCATGAGGTTTGATTCTTTCTTATACTAGACCATAAGCCCGATGAGAGCAGAACACTGGTGAAAATAAACCTTTGTTGACTTACTGACTTTGTATCTTTCTAGTTTATGACACCACCTATCACATGACTGATATTCAAAAAGAGATTTGTTAGGTTAATAAAATAATGACCTAGGCAAGGGTGAAGTGACAATGGATGAGATAATATATGACTAAATGACTAAAGAGGTAAATGGATGGAAGGAAGTAAGGAAAATGAAAATCTGTTTAGTTTCTGCTTCGTGACAGACATTGTGATTAGCCCTTTATCAATATTTGTCCCCCTAAAACCCACAAGAGGTTTTGTATTTTACAGGTGTAAAAACAGAGGCCCAGAGAGGTTAGAGAATTTTCTCAAAAGTACACAGTTGTCCAAGAATATGTCAAGGGGAGAGAGAGAGAGAGAGAGAGAGAGATAGGGAGAGGCTGGCAATGGATGGGTGGGTGGATGGTAGATGGTACATATTAATCCACTCTCAGGTGGTCTCAGGCAACAAGCTAAGGGATTTTGTACAGTTTTTTTTATTGGCCTTGAAATGGTCACTGCTGATTTAAAGGCCTGAATAGGATCCAAATCTCAAGCATCATTAGATTTCTAGCTATTTGTTTAATGATATTTGCTTTTAATGGTAACGATGCACTCGTTCTTATTATCAATATGCTTATTTCTAATTCTAAAGTAATGCTACATAGTGGAGAGAAAAATCTTGTGTTGGAACATACTTTAGAATTTGTAAAGCACTATTTTATTATGAGGATCGATGGAAAAAGTGAAGTCTAAATCGAAATTTCTTGCTCTGAATAATCTGTTGAATTTCTCTAATATGCTAATTTGTCCGGTCATGGTGTACAGAATTCCCGCTGGCTCAGTGATGGTTCCCAGACCAATATTTCACATGGACTCAGAAATTTTTCATCTTACCACACACTTACTTACCTTTGTGAAACACTCCAGAATCCCAGGACGTTCAACAATGTTAATGATGCCAGGAAGAAGAAGAAGTTTTCTAAATTGCCTTTGTTTAATGTGTTTGGAAACCAATTGCCTGTTTGGAACAAATGTAATTGTTATTCAACTGCAGAGTTGTAAGTTTCTGTGAATATTTTATCATTCCACAATTCATAGAGCTTTATTTGCTTCAGTAATATCCACAAAGCAAAAACATTCATATGAAACTTGATTGTCAAAATTTATTTAATTCTGTAATTAATAGTAAAATAAGCAAAGCCCTCCAAATATTTTGAAGGTCACAAAACACTCTTAATTTGCATCACACAATATAGGTGTCAGAAGAACTGGTTCGTAAAGGTAATCCTGACTATTCCATTAACTTGCAGGAGCCATGTGTGTATCTTATTTCTCCTTATATTTCTAGTATTTAGAACAGTGCCTGGCATGTAGGGATTATTTGGCAAATATATAGTGAATGAATGAAAATTATTTTCTATGACCAGATAGTCTGTTTCATTTGCTAATTGTAAGGATAGTGAGATAATGTATGTAGGTGATAGGTGTTAAATTATTTTCACAACTTTGATAAATCCAGGGCTACTTTATGATAATATCACAGACTTTATTGGTCAAATTACTTGCAATCTCTGGTTAACATGGAGATTTTCTTTTCACCTAATAAGTAAATTCTTCAATTTAATACCATCAAATAAAGGATCTCTACTTCATTATGATGTCATACTGGGTATATATGAAACTATTCAAGATTCAAGGTAATTACTTTAATTTGCTTCTAAGTTTTGACTTTTGCTTTGGATCTGTGCTATAACTCTATCTCTCTATCTCTGTCTCTGTCTCTGTGTCTGTCTCTGCCTCTGTCTCTATCCACACACATACTTTCTATTTCTTCAGTAAATTTTGGGGTATTGTTTAATGTATAAAATAAAATGCATTATATTATACATATTATATATGTGATACTTATTTTTAGGCAATACATTAAAAACAGCAAGGAGATCTGTTATTACCAAATGTATTTACATAGCGTTACAGAATGCTTCAAAGGGAAAAATCTAACTTAACAGAGAGAATTTAACTGTCTCTCTGAATGAGTTGAATTGTTTTAATGTTATGCATTATGAGAACAGGAAATGATCATCTTTAAACACACAAATGCCAAGGTTTCATCATTTTCTTGCGTTTTTATAGGAACAACTTCTACAGCGGGAGGTGAAGAGGGTGTGGGATCAGTGCAATCAGTCTGTGACCCAGTAGGACTGGGCTTCAGTACCATCTTTGGCACACGGGTTGTAGGGTTGCTTCCTGCAGTAGAAAGTGGTTCTTGGCCTCTCCCTTGACAATGCATACTTTTAAATGGGATTTAACTTAAATATTCTGATCACAGTCAGCAAGTGCATAAGTATGACCATTGTGATTAATAGTGCCACTTCGCATTTAAAGCTGTTTGTCTTCTGTCTTTTACCTACTCAGTGACTATTACTATGGATCAACAATGAAAATTAGCTGTGTCTGTTATATTCTGGGACCTATATTTGAAAGCTAGCCTAAATAAATTATAGGACGAATAAATAAAATGGTGAAGTGCAACTCACAAAATAGGTATTATTTTATCAAAAGAACTGGGTTGTAAAGGTAATCTTGATTATGCTATTAATTTGCAGGAGCTGTGTGTGTCTTATTTATCCTTATATTTTTAGTATTTAGATCAGTGCCTGACAAATGGGGATTATTTGGCAAAATAATAGCAAAATAGGTATTATGATAGGTATAAATAAGCATTACCATACCTATTTCAGAAGTTTCACTTTACCATTTCATTTGGGTTCTATTATAATGAAAATTTATGGTTTTATTGCTACAGTGACATGATGCCTTTATCTGGTGTTTAGATGAGTAAATGAAGTTCGCTAAATGTTTCTCTATAAGTCTGCCTGTTGGATATTGTGTAGCCTTTTTGATGTGTATACGTGTGCTTTTGTGTGTGTGCATGTGTGTGTGTGCCCATGTGTGGGTGCACACAGGAACTACACATTTGATTGTACTTGAATGGGGAGAGTTGAGGTGGAGGTCAAGATAAGGTGTGATAACATCCTACGTATTTTCAGGAAGAACTAAACCATCCTTCTAAGCCTATTCAAACAGTGCTGTTTTTTCCCCTCTTGAATTAATGTCCCAATAGTATTTCCGACCTTTTCATTTCACATCAGCACTTTGCATGTCATGTGATTATACCTTTTTATCACCGTGTTTCTCTGGCTAGTGTAAGAGGAGTTTGCACAGAGTATGTGAAGCCTCAGAATTAACATGACATTAATTCTTCTTGGAGCATGAATTCTGGTCCATAATAAGTAATTGAAAAGACTATCTTTATATTATAAGAGAGTCAGATGAGGAAGAAGAATATAAATTTTCTGAGATCTTTAAAGGTAAAACATAATATTTTAAAGAAATTGTGTCATTATGGCAAATGCCAGCCTTTGAGGAGATACCACTAGATCCCCCTGGGCTCACCAGAGCATTCTCGTCACTGGGGAAGCTGTGGAAAACAGAAATGAGAAGTATTGTGACGTGGTATTTGGGAGTTTGGGGTGACAGGAGAGAAAGACATTTGTACTAGAAAAGTTAGAGAAAGATAGTATAAATCTGTGGATATGGACAAAACATTTTGTAAGTGGGATTATCTTAAAAAAAAAAAAAGAAAGAAAAGAAAACCCCAAACCAAAGATTCCCATATCACGTATTCGAACTTTCTAGAATGCTCCTGTATTCGTTCTTAAATATCATTTTTAGCACGTGGCTTTCTAACGCTCATCTTCATTCTAGTCCCATATTCTTGCCATATTTAGATATGATTTAACATTCTCTGTGTAGCTAATTTACATGGTAAAGAGAAGCATCGCCTGAATTGATAGCATGGGACAAACACTTGTGTCAAGTCAGACAGAAAGATTCTTCAGGATACCTAAAATTTGCTTTATTTATATGGAGATTTTCTGTGTATGTGAAGAGACAGAACTGGGTATAAAAATATATAGAAAGATCATGGGCTTTGGAGTCAGGTAGACTTTTAAAGTTAAATCTTGCCTTAACAGTGTAGTCGTTGGGCAAATAACTGGACCACTTAAGCCTCAGTTTCTCTTCTATGAAATGATGATAACAGAATCTCCCTTACTGAGTTGTAATGAGAAGTTAAAGAGATAATGGTTGTCAAGGGCTGGACACAGAGGAGACACTCCACAAACCTCAGATTATCACTTCCTCCTGTCCCCTTTCCAGGTAGCTCACACACCATCATGTAGCCTGAGCTTCATCTTGGTCTGTCTTCTGTCAGATATTTCTTCTTGTTCTGTGTGCCTTTTTTTTTTTTTTATCATTATCCCAGGACTGGTTGTAAAATGTTCCATTTAGCATTGTCAGTTGACTCAGCTCGTAGGTACTATAACTTTATTTTAGTAGCTTATAAACTTTTATGGTCGTAATTCACATTTGTGCCATTTTTCATCTGACATTTCCAGTAGCTGATTGAAATCAGGAGCATCCTTGCATAGGAGACATAGTGAAGACTTGAGGTCTAGAATGAGACTAACTAAACTTCTCCAGATTACAGGATAGCTGAACAGGAGCATGAGAAACAGTGTGCCACATAGAGTCTGATGAGTCATTCATTCACTGCCATTCGTAATGCCCACAGTGCACCCTAGTTATTATTTTCATAATATAACCAGTTAGTTAGTAATAGTGTTCAACGGCTGAAGTAGTAAAGGACTCAAAATATTTAGCATTGTCCAGAATTTCCCCAAATATCTCTTGCTTAGCTAGATGTATTTGTTCATTTGAAAGTCATTTCTTAGAATCATTTTGTGTACCAGGAAATGTGCATTCCATATTGCTTAAGAAAAGTGATTCATAAATTAGTAGGGTAATTATTCTGGAGCATTAGGCCTTGTAGACAATAAGTAAAATGTTTATATTTATCTGAAATTATCACAGTCATTTTAGAGACAAAGGATTGTAGAATCATCTAGACTCATTCTTTATTTTATATATTAAGGAGTAAAGGAACAGAGAGGTCAAGTGAAACATCACTCAGCAGAACCCTCATATTCCTGCTGTTATATCAAATGTACAGCTGTAGTTCACCTCTTGGTGTTTAATGCAACTACCACTTTTATGCCTTTCTTTAACATCGTCTCAACAGTTTTAAAATGTCTGGATTTCGGTCTTTGAAATCACTTACCCCAAATTCTTTCTAAAATACCTAACGACATTTCTACTCCGGTCTTGAGACTGGCATTCAACCTACTGTGAGATTCTTAGAGCAATTTACACTAAATTTAAAGCTTTTGAAATTGGATTGAAAAACATATATGGTGATGCACACATGCTATAACACTATACACAAATTTGCTAATATGAAAGAGAAATACAGTTTATTTCTCTTCTCCTTAATGCCCTACATTGTAAGGTTCAAAATTTCATTTGCTGCCTTGATGCCTTTGAGCCCCACAGGCCCCAAAGGTCTAACCACGTGTTTCCCTGTTTTCATTAGATAGGCTCCTCACCCAGCTGGAAGAGCTCCCCACCTGGCTAGTTTCCCTATTAGTCAGACCAGCTGCACTCCACCCAGCTCTCAACCTAAGAGGTTTCACTTCCCTGCTAGCTCTCAACATTATTCAAACCAACCAATCACATCCAGCCTACAGGAACCAGCCTGTCACCACAACCCTTTGTTATTACAAAGCCTGCCCCCCACAGACCCTGCTTGTTCACTGTATGCCTGAGTGCAACCCCAGGTGACCCTACACATATCCGGGTATTTTCCTTTCCCAGACTGTGAGTGTATGTGACTAATAAACTACTGTCAGTCTCATGTGTAGACTCTGTCTCAAAAAAAAAAAGGATGCATGTTTTCCATAATCTCATACTATTTAGAGTAAGAGGCACCCCTAGGTCACCAATGTGGTGAATCGGAGATGATCAGAACATGCCCTCACCACAGAAATCAAGGTCAGTTCTAGAAAAAATAGTAATAGCTTTTGCTTTAATGCATAATTACTGTTTATTTTTCTTTTGGAAGGAGGAGAAAAGAGAAAGGAACCCTCCCATTCATCCTTCCATACCACTTCTCAGAACCAAGCACCTCTACTTCTAAACTACATCAGGGAGTGCAACTCCCACAGAATCACAGGACAAGAAGTAAAGGAAACAGATATTTAAGGTAAAAGATATCCAAATTACCTTGATTTGACTATATCAATTTATCAAATGATCACATGTATCCTGAAAACAAGTACACCTAATATGTATCAATAAAAAAAGTTAAAAAATAATACATAAAAGAAGTAATGGGAACAAGACGCAGTCAGGTTGCACTGCATCCAAGAAGTATTGGCCTGACCAAAAATAAAACATTATAGGTGAGTATGAGTTCTGGGGAGTGCCAGATAGCCATGTATGCTTGACACTGCAGTCTGTAATCACTCCAGCTAGTCAGAGTGTTAGAAAACCTAAAAATGGTGTAAAGTTCTCACTGTAGCCTAGCAGTCTTGGGTTTAGTGGGGCACTTTAAATGCAGACTTTAGCAAAAATATTCACATATACTCTGAGTTAGTAAACACTACCTCTCAGCAAATCTCTTCTTTTGAGGATGAGTAAACATAAAAAGGGCCAATATGGGTAAGGAAAAGTGACTACTATACATATTTGTTGCTTACTGGAAACACCCTGAACACAGAATGACAAAGCTAATAATAATAATAATAATAATAATAATAATAATAATAATAATATAATGAACGAGAAACTCGTAAGACAAAGACAAAAATACTGTAAAATACTAATCTCCGCAAAGTTGAATTCAAAGGAAAAACCATTTTAAAGGAACATCAAGAATTTTTTTATATTGATAAAAAACACAATTCAAATTGAAGATATGCCAGTGGATTTTCCTTAAGTAATGAAATCATAACAAAATCTGTTGTCTTTTGGAAATAACGATATATAAGTAATTCTTATCAATGACTATAGCACATTCTTGTCAGTTTTTGATCAAATTGGCAAAGAAGGGATGTAAAGAATTAATGTGATTGACAAGTGTTTAATAAAGATCACAACATTGTTTAGTATGAAGAAAGATTATTTCACCCTCTTACAGAAGTTTCAATAACATTAGTAACAAACCAGACCTCCAAGAAATTGAAGATATGCCTCTTGAATAACTTAACTGGTCAACAAAGAAATGAAACCCCCAATATCAGAGTATTTAGAAAATGAACAGAGTGAGGAAATTGCATTTACACATTTAGAGATACACATATAAACTCTACCCAGAGGCACATTTAAAGGCATATACGCTTTCATTTTTAAAGTCAGAATTAAAATAAATGAAATAAACATTCAAGACAAAAAAGTTAGGAAATGCATAAAACAAATCTAAGGAAAGTAGGAGTAAGGAAATAGAGATGAGAACAGAAAATCAATATATTAAACTTTTTTAGATCTAATAATTCTAAGAGATGATTCATTGGAGAAAATATAACAAAATAAATAAAACTGACAAATCCAATCAGAATATGTAACAACAGATACAGAGAAGATAACAATGTTTAGTTGTGAGTATGCTATTTTAGAGTAAAAACTCTTATGGAAATGAGGTATTTAGATAAACATTAATTACCAAAGTTGAATCAAGAAGAAATGGAAATACTTAAAGACCAATAATAGTAGGAAAAAGTTACAAAGAATGATTTTTTTAAAAAGAGACATTAAGATCCCTACCAAAATTCCAATGATACTTTTCACAGGAGTAGAAAAAAACATCCTAAAATTTATATGGAACCACAAAACACCACAAATAGACAAAGTAATTGTGAGCAAAAAACAAAGATGGAGGCATCACACTACCTGACTTCAAAATATAATACAAAGCTATAGGATCAAACCAGCATGGCATAAAAAGAGACACATAGACCAATGGACCAGAATCAAGTCCAGAAATAAATCTGTGCATTTACAGACAACTGATTTTTGACAAAGGTGTCAAGAACAAACTGATATGATTAGGCTTTGTGTCCCCACCCAAATCTCATCTTGAATTGTAATCCCCATAATCCCCATGTGTCAAGGGAGAGAGCAGGTGGAGGTAATTGAATCAGGGGGGTGGTTTCCCCCATGCTGTTCTCATGAGAGTGAGTGAATTCTCAGGAGATCTGATGGTTTTATAAGGGGCTCTTCCCCCTTCACTCAGTATTCTCTTTCCTACCGCCTTTGAAGAAGGTGCTTTTCTTCCCCTTCACCTTCCACCATGATTGTAAGCTTCCTGATGCCTCCCCAGCCATGCTGAACTGTAAGTCAATTAAACCTCTTTCCTTTATAAATTACCCAGTCTTGGGCAGCTGTTTATAGCAGTATGAAAACAGACTAATACCCAAACAAAGGAGAAAGTACAGTGTCTTCAATAAGTGGTGCTGGGAAAACTGTATATCTACATGCAGAAGAATGAAATTGGACACTTATAGCAGATATGAAAAATAAACTCAAAATAGATTAAGGGCCTCAGTGTAAGACATGAAACTGTAAAACTACTAGAACAGGGAAAAGCTTCATGACATTGGTCTAGGTAATGATTTCTTGAATTTGACAACAGAAGCATCGACAATAAAAGGAAAAATAGGCAAATGAGAATGTGTCAGACTAAAATGTTTCTGCACAGCAAAGGAAATAACAGAGTGAAAGAGATAACCCACAGATTGGGAAAAATATTTGCAATTATATATCAAGTAAGGGCCTAATATCCAAAACATGTAAAGAATTAAAGCTACTCAATAAGAAAAAAGCCCAAATAGCTAATTGAAAATTGGGCAAATGACCTGAATAGACATTTCGTAGAAGAAATACAAATGGCCCACAAGGATATAAAAAACTGTTCAATATCACTGATCATCAGGGAAATGCAAACTAAAACCACCATGAGATATCACCTCACATCAGTTAGAATTTTATAAAAAGGATGAAGATGAAAGATAAGTGTTGATGAGGATGTGGAGAAAACAAAACTTTAGTACACTATTGGTGAGCATGCAAATTAGTACAGCTATTATGGAAAGCAGTATGGTGGAATCTTGATAAACTAAAAATAGCATTACCATATGATCCAGCAATGCTACTACTGGATATATATCCAAAGGAGTTGAAATCAATATATCGAAGAAATGTTTGTACTCAGTTTGTTGCAGTACTGTCCACAATGGCTAAGATATGAACACAACTGAAGTGCCTATCAGTGGATTAATACATTTTAAAAAGTGGTATATATACACAATGGAATATTCAGCCTTAAAAAAGAACAAATTCTGTCATTTGTGACAATATGGATGAATCTAGAGTACAATATGCTAAGTGAAATAAGCAAGACACAGAAAGACAAATACTGTATCATCTCACTTATATGTGGAATGTAGGAAAGTCAAACTCACAGAAGCAGAGAGTAGAATAGTGGTTACCAAAGGCTGAGGTGGGGAAGGGAAGTGGATGGGGGAAGGGGAAATGTTGGCCAACGGGTGCAAAGTTTGAGTTAGACAGGAGGAATTAGTTCTAGTGATCTATTATACAGCATGGTGACTATAGTCAATAATAATGTATTGTATATATCAAAATTGCTAAAAGAATGGATTTTAAATGATCTCACCACTAAGAAATGGTAATTATGTGAGGTGATGGATATGTTAATTAGACTGATTTGAGCATTCCACAATGTATGCAGGTATTGAAACATTACATTGTACCCCATAGATACATACAATTAGTATTTGTCAGTTAAACATAACATGCAATTTAAGAACAAAAGAGAGATACTAAGCATTTTTTAATTTTCACAGAAAAAATAAATCTTTTCTCTGGATCTTTCCAGAACATAGTGAAAGAATCATAATTGCCAACAAGTATTGTTTATTGCACATATATAAAGATGATTTAATATTGAAAAATTTATTAATTAAATGCACCCTAATGATAGGTCCAGTTTCTTATGATTAAGAAATAGCATAAGGTGATCTTAATAGTTACTTAAACATTTGATAAAATTTAAACTGATTTGTTTACCTCTTAGAAAACAAGAATAAAGTTTTTATATAATAAGGAATATTCTTTAAGATCACCTTTATAATCCTGCAGATATACTTAATAAAATAAAAGATGTCCTCATTAAGATCATGAGCAAGATATAATGTGACTGTCTTCTGGTATTACCATTGCCCTGTAAGTTCTGGGTCCTGAGAAAGGATGCAAAGCATAGGAGTAAATATTGGAAATAAGGATAAAAATTATATGTGTTTGAAGATTAATTTTGCTGAAAAAGTAAAAGGATCAACTGAAATACTCTTACAAATTTACTAAGAAAGTTTATGAAATTGGATGCAGATGAAGACATACACATTAATAAACAGTAATAATCTCCCTGTATAACAGTGATGACCTCAGTGAGTTGTAATAAGGGAAAATGATTCAGTTCAAATAGCAAAAAGGAAAAATGTATAAAATGTCTATGATAATTTCAACAAGAAATGTTCAGGATATATATGAAGAAAAAAACTTCCTGAACTCAACTTTGAAATATTAAATTTAAAAAGTATGTTATATACTTGGATGGACCACTACCTATTGCAAAAACTTTAGTTTTTCTAAAATTAACTTACAAGTTTTACTCATTTTATTAAAATAAAAATAGGATTGGGGGGCCGGGTGCAGTGGCTCACACCTGTAATCCCAGCACTTTGGGAAGCCGAAGTGGGCTGATCACTTGAGGTCAGGAGTCGAGACTAGCCTGGCTGGCATGGTGAAACCCCGTCTCTATTAAAAAATACAAAAATTAGCCTGGCATGGTGGCAGATGCCTGTAATCCCAGCTAGTTAGGAGGCTGAGGCACAAGAATTGCTTGAACCTGGGAGGCAGAGGTTGCAGCACTCCAACCTAGGCAACAGAGCGAGACACTGTCTCAAAAAAAAAAAAAAAATTGGAGAAAAAATAATAAAAATGTGAAATTCATCTAGAAGTATAAGCCATGGAGAATATGGTTTTCATAAATAAAAAATAACCAAAAAGATAAGTATGAGTAATAACTGATATAAACTATATATCATAAAATTATTATAATAATTAAAAGGAGAGTGATACTAAGCTAAAACAAAGAGGCAGCTGAAGGGAGCAGGCCAGAAAGCCCTGAAACAGTCCCAAGATCACCTAAAAATATGTTAAAATATGTAAAACTGATTAGTTTCATTTCACTTACTGTATCGTGGGAAATATTTAAAGTTTAACAAACTTTTCACAATGTATATTAAATACTGTTGTGAATGTTGGTTATTTGAAGCAAATAAGTATTTTCTTTAATGAAACCAAAATGAAATCCACATGAATAATAAAATTAATCCAAAATGTGAAACCATTAAAATTCTACAACCATAAATGCAATGAAATTAATCATAATGAAAAAGGTGGACAGATTTGATTACATATAGCAGCAAAACTTGTATAAAATAAATTTATCTATGAAATAAAATGTTGAGTTACAACTGGGAAAATACTAGCAATAAATATGACATAAATCACAATATTCTTAAAGTATAATGAGCCTATGTAAACAGACAAAAAAAGACCCAAAGAAAAATAGGCCAAGACTAAGCACATCATAAAAAAGATAAAAATGTTCTATAAACATTAAATATTTCAATTTTACACTCTAAAAAAATACAAATTAAAGTATTTAAAGTGGAATATAACTTTTTCCAATCAAATAGACAAAGATCAAAATATTATGCTAAGGACTGAAATTCATATCTTGAGGCAAGTATTATCATTTCGCAATGGCACATAATTGCAGTCTTTTAGAAGTCAATTTTGCTTTAATTCTCAGTAGTCTTTAAAATATTTAAAATATTTATCCTCATTGAAGGAATAATCCCGTTTCCAGGATTCTAGTCTAAGGAGGGAATAAGTTATGTACTTAATGATTATAGAAAAGGATGCTTACCTTAGTAATATTTATAGCATGAGAAATTAGAAATAACCTAAATATACCATAAGAAAGGAAAGGTGCATATATGTACACACACACATATATATGTGCATATATATGTATATATGTATACATATATAAATACCTTTCCTCACTTCAGCAATATGTCACTCCATCTACCACCAAAATCAGAGCTTTACTGGATACTTCAAGTATATGTGGCATTAAGTGCTATAGCATTTGCTTTTGATTCAAGGCAGATTTCTGTTATCTCTCTTTGGAGAAAGATGCAATATTTCCCCTCTTTACAAACTACTGTTTTATTTTGAATGTAATGGAACTATGAAAATCTTAAAATGTGCCTTTTGGAATCTCTTCAAAAGATAGTTAGAGACAGTGAGCAATTATTTCCCTCAGACTTCATTAGATTTTTTAAAGTTATTTTGTAGTGCTGGTGTTCTAGCAAAAGTCCAAAATTGTCGAGACAAAACTGAAATGGATTTTATATTCTGCTTTATTTGAGGCATGCCTTCTACTTCACTATGTGCTTTTTGCTTGGGAGCGAAAAAGGGTGCAATTAAAAAGATGTAGCAGTCTGTCTCCAGGGTGGATGTGCTTCTGTACCACAGGAAATAAAACTAGTGTAGTAAAAAGAGCTTTGGAATCAGGAATCCACCATTACTATGTGATTTGGACAACTTATGCAACTTTCTGAGCTCATTTTCCTCTTATATATGAAAGGGCTACAAATATCTACCTCCAAAGAAATGTTGTGAAGATTTAATGAAATAATATCTTCGTGAAATGCATATAGCAAGGTCTGCATATAACTGACAATAAATGTTAATTTCTTTCCTTCCTCCTTTCAGTAACCTGATTTAAATGCTTCATTTGAGATTCATAGCTCTCCTACCTGAGTTAATTTTTAAAACACATTAATTTTCATGATACCTGAAGGAAATAATACCTAACCACTGTATTCTAACTTTGACTTTTCTACCAGTTTTTCATATTTATCTAATAAGGACTCAAATTTTTATTACCCTCAATTTATAAACAAGGAAACAAAGGCACAGAGCAGCTGAACCGTTTGCCTAAAGTCATGGAAAGGGGACAGAATAAATACTTGTTGAGTGACTGGATGAACTGAGATTGGGCCTCAGATCTGAACATGCTCAATACTTTGCTCTAGATAATAATGCCTGCATCATGACTTTAATTTGCATTTCCAGATCTTGGGAATTGTGGATAAAAATTAAGTCAGGCTGCTGTTTCCAGGAAGGAACACTGTGTCTTTCAAAATTGTAGGGAAATTGCTAGGCATTGTTCACCTGAACTGCAGAGAGAACAGGCATGGGTGATATTTGGCATAACCAGCTTTCTTATAAGGGTGAGTTCATTCTCTTGAAGAGCATTGGGAGGTAAAAACCCATCAAGATAGTGTGTTCTCATGATGATTTCAATGAATTATCATGGAAATGAGTTTTAGAAGAGAGGTAATGCTTTGTGATAATAGCCCGATAATGCCATTAGCTATGAACTGTAATTGTAATAGCATTAGTCAAATGAATATATCTGATATTAATTTGAGTGTCAAATATCTCTATAAGGTTCTTCTTATTAATTAAACATCAGACTTGGTATTATTAATTCAGCGTCTAGCAGTGCTTGCACATAGTAGGAACCCAATATGTATTTGTGACTGAATTAATAAATCAGTCTATAAGTGGGGTTATTTAAAATAGTAAAATATTGAATTTAAATAATTTCATGGATATAACAACACTGATTTTTGCCCAGAACCTGCTTATTTGTACAGTCGGTTCTTCATTTGCAACTCTACTAATAGTGTAGATATATTAATTTCATAATTTTAGAAGAAAGCCTTTCTTATCTTTTGCATATTTGGAGGAAAATAAACCTTTACCCCAAATTACTTTAAGAGTAGAGTTTGTGCCTTTCATCCTGTGTCTTGTGCTCTTTAGGCTATTTAAAAATCTATGAGACATCTTTATGCCTGCATTGAGCTTCTGAATATCACTGGGCAAATTCATGCTTTAGGTAGTTTGGGATCACTCTTCATGATCACCAACATGATTGGGGCCTTCAACACCACCAGCGATGTTTTTTTTTTTTTTTTTTTTTGAGATGGAGTTTTGCTCTAGTTGCCTGGTCTCCAGGCTGGAGTGCAGTGGTGCAATCTTGGCTTGCTGCAACCTCTGCCTCCAGGGTTCAAACGATTCTTCTCTCTCATCCTCCTAAGTAGCAAGGATTACAGGTGCACGCCACCACTCCCGGCTAATCTTTGTATTTTTAGTAGAGACAGGTTTCACCATGTTGCCCAGGCTGGTCTTGAACTCCCGACCTCAGGTGATCTGCCCACCTCGGCCTCCCAAACTGCTGGGATTACAGGCGTGAGCCACTGTGCCCGGCCACCACCAGCGATCTTAACATTTGTCTTCTAAATCATCTTTTCATACCTTCATAATAAGTTTGTAATCCTTGCTCTTCCAACTCCCCATTCTCATCCTATTCCCTTTGCTCTCACAGTTGGCTCACTGCATACCTCATAAAGAAATGGAGAGTGCCAAAGGAAGGCTCCAGGATCTTCCCAATATCAGAACTGTGCATCTGTGTGCACCTGAGCCTATCTTCTCCTTTCTCTCTTCTGTTTCAGTGCAGGAAAGAAGTATCCACCTTCCAATAAGAAGTCACCCTCTCTGGGTTGTCACTGACCGAGTCCTCCATTCCTTTCCTTAAGTCTTTAGCTCCATCAATTCTCTCTTCTTTCACTTGCATTTTTAACTTCTCCATTTACACCAGGTATTCTTATCAGAAAAATACACTCAAATGTCTCTCAGAAATAAAGTATTAGGTGTGGTGGCTTTTGCTATATTCCCATCTACTGGGGAGACTGAGGTGGGAGGATCATTTGAGGCAAGGAGTTCAAGACCAGCTTGGGCAACCTAGTGAGACCCACATCTCTAAAACAATGAAAAAAAATATTAGCCACGCTAATATTTTTAGCTGTGGTGTGTGCCTATGGTCCTACCCTGGAGACTGAGGCAGGAGATCCTTTGAGCCCAGGAATTTAAGGCTGCAGTGAGCTATGATCTCGCTACTGCACTCCAGCCTGGATGACAGGGCAAGATCGCATCTCTAAAACCCCCCACAAAATAAATAAAATAATAAAAAAGTATCTTGAACCCACACCTAAGGTTTTAAATACAGGGTTCCCACTTAAATTTGCATTTCAGAACGAGGAATTATTTTGTAGTATAAGAAGGCGTATGTATTTTTTAGTATAAGGAGGTATGTCCTCAATATTGCATAGGACATTCTTAAAGATCAAAAAGTTATTTGTTAACCTGAAATTCAAATTTAACTATGTATCTTGTATTTTTATTCACTAAATCTGGCAACTCCACCCACATCCCCTTCTAGCCATCACTCTCTCTCTTAAATCTTCTTCAGTTTCATGTTCCTCAAGAGTTCTTTAAACATGAGGCTTTTTTTTTTTTCATTTACTGGATATTCATCACCCTAATTCAATCTAGTTTTCATTTCACCACTGAAATAGCTCTTATTAAAGGTATCATAGTGTTGCTAAATTTTATGAATACCTTCCATTCTTCATCGTACTTGATTTTATAGTAGCATTTGACACAATTTACCATTCTCTGCTTGAAATCATCTTCTTTCTTATCTTCAGTGAATATACTTATATGCATATACATATATACATACATATACACACATATATGTGTGTATATGTACATATATAATTCCCTCCTCCCAGCTTTCTGACTGCTATGTATTTTCTGTGGCAAACTAGTTTCTTTCCATTCAACCTCTAATGTTGGGGCTTCTTTTTCTCCTCATTCTTAATACTTAGGCTAGGTAATTTCATTCACTACCATGGTTTCAAAGGTTATTTTTGTGCCACAGAGTTTCATAGTTATATATCTAACAAAGACCTTTTTTTCTGGCCTCCAGATATTTCTATCTGGATGTCTCACAGGTGTGTCAAACAATGTGTTAAAAAGCAAATGGATGGCAACTTTTAAAGTCTATTCTTCTTCCAGTTTTTTCCATTTAGTAAATGGAATCTTTGCCCACCCAGTAGCTCATGGGCAGAACCTGGGATGCTTTCCTGATACTACCTCCTCCCTCTTGCATCCTACTGTCTCCTGACTTTCTCAAAGCCATTGCTAAGACTTTGATTCTACGTCTGTAATATAGCTTATATCCATTCACTTCGCTCCATCTGCCTACTTCCTCTCTAGTTCATTATTATTTCAGACTTATCTGGATTACTTCAATTGTACTTCCTTGTTTTTCCCAAATTATTCTTTCTTTCCTCAAAATCATACTGCATCCATAATGATCTTCCCAAAGCACCAGTAGGTCATTGCTGTTTTGAATGTTATCATTCTTACAACATTCAAGTAAACATAAAATCCCTGTATTAAAAGGTCCCACGTGGTTTTGCCCCTACCTAACTCTCCAATGTGACTTCAGGCCATTTCCTCCTTTTTTGAATATTTTCAGCTTACTGGCCTTCTCTGGGTTCCTCTTATGCACCTATCATTTATTTATTTATGGGCCTTGATATATGTGCTCTCTACCAGAAATCCTTCATTCCTGTGCTTACCAAGCTAAATTGCACTCATCTTTCCAGTTTCAGCTTCAATACCATTTCCAGGTACTCCTAGTGTCCATGTTCATGTGTCTCTAACTCCACCTAGACTTATAAATTTGCCATGTGTAGGAGGCTCCATTCATTACATGGGTACATGAGGTCAAGAAGAATCTCAGAGCACTTTCTAATTTCATCGCCTCCCAGTCTCCACCTGGAATTGAAGTTGAACAGGACAACTGAACTCTGCAAATATGGAATCTATTCTTTTCTGAAGAATTAAGTGCCATACCAAAACATCATATCTATAATATATCTAGCCCACTTGGAAGATGTTGAGGTCCCACTCAAATTAAGATAACAACAAAATCATTCTTTTTTGTGCATCTGCATTTAGCTAGTGATTTTTATCTATTTCTTCTAGTCCTCATAAAAAGCTTGAAAGGTAGGTTACTAGTGAAGACTAGAAAGAGAACCAGACTCCATTCTAGAGAAGGAGAAACTGAGACTCAGTATGGTTAAGTGATGAGCTCAAGATCTAGGAGCTCATTGAGAGCTGAGTTGCATTTGAATTCAGGTTCATCTGACTCAGATGTCTGCCTTTTCTACCTCTCGTGACAACAGCAATGACTGTTGCTTTCCACAGTCTAAAGCTGGCTCTTTCCTGATGCTGTTATAAACTCAAAAGACCTCTGTGCGGCATCAGGGGTTTCTGTGGAGTAAAAAGTTAAGGATATAGAATAAATTGTATCTGAAATACATAAAACCATTGTATGAGGGGGGCTTTGCTTCAAATTCTGACTGAGGACCAAGAGCAGGGTTTGCCTGTGGGAGTTGTTGGGGCCCTGCTGACTTAGCCACAGGAAACACTGGCACTAAACCAGTCGACAAGTAGAGTATGGGCCTGGCTAAGGGTGAATTATGGCAGTGGGCCACTTATTTTCCCCTCTGAATCTGAAAATCTATAAACCCAAATCCCATATGAAGTTGGACCCGAGGCATAGATCTGAATTTGAAGAAGCGTATCTCTTAGATAATAGGCATGAGCCCATGAAATGCAATTGGAATACTTTTCCAGATGCATAAATATTTTCTTCTTTCAAGTTTGCTGCAACTGCAAATTCCTGTTTCAAGAGTGACTCAGTGATTCATGCTGACATAACTGCCAGTGGTCTCAATAATCATAGATATTTAAATGAGTCTTTTAGGTAATCTCATTTTTAATTTAAAATACTCTTGATGGAAATTAAACAGCTACATTATTTACCCCTCTCCTGAATTTTGAGGAGAAAGAACTTGTAGAGACAAGAAGATATACCACTTGACCTCTTGATTCTGCCCAATTACCCCTTTTTGTCTTAAATATTTTGCTTTGGATCTTTCAATCACCTGCATGTCCATAACTAAGATGTCACTTTTTTACTGAATTCTGTTTTGTTATTTTTATGAAAAGGTAAGTTTGAATTCAGGAGTGTGAGGAAGTTGATCTTGTTGCTAATGGGATAGAGTCGAAATAAGCAGTTTGACTGACTTCTTCATTCCCTTATATTAACATTGCTACTTTTAGACAAACTATTCCTGAAATGATTAGTGTAGGAGGATGAGTTTAGTCTTGTATCTTCTCCTTTAAAGCACTCAGAGTTAGAGATCCCAGAAGGATCAGTTTTCTCACTTGTACTGAAAATGTCACTCTAGCAGTTATCTGTCTGCACAGTCAAGTTTTGAGAAATCTTTTGAATTTACCGCATTCACACCATTCTCCATCATGGTGCTAAAAATGACTAATGCAGCTTGGAGACTGGAAGACTGTGATAGCTGATCTTCGTTTCCAGTCGTATCCTAACACTCTCACACACTCACACGCACACATGCTCAGCTGACATGAATCCTTAAAGGTTGAAAATATCCTATATACTAAATGAAATGCTGAAGGATGTAGGGTGCCTAAATATATAGTTATAGTGTTTGTTTCATTATGGTCATTTCTGTCAAAAAAATTCGTCTGTTTGTTTGAGTGGACTGATCTTGTTTTTGGCCAAATGAACCATTATAATGTATGACAATTTTATATTTAAAAATAATCTCTGGCAGAGAAAAGTTTCCAGTGTCTTATTTAATTTTATTCTCTCATCCTCTCTGAGAAAAGCAAAGTAAAATTTCCTTTTTTAATTAAGAAAATCCAGTTTTAGAGGGTATGATACTGACCTACCCAAAGCCATGCTTATGGCCACTCTCTTTTAGGGCCTTTATTTGTTACACCAGTATAGGATTACGATAACCACATCATCTAAATGAACCTCATTTCTTTCATTGAGGAATACTATCCTGATGGCTAAAGGGATTGTCACAAAGAGACTTATCCTATTTCCAGAAAAACCTATGAAAAGTCTCCTGTGATGTCATTTAGTGAATGATGGAGAAGTATGTGGGCTGAATGATAGTAATTACGTGAATTGGGAACTGATTATATCCAAAAAGGAGAGGATTAATGGATTGTCATTAACTTGCAATGGGGTCTAGGAATTTTCTGTAAGACTCTTTTTTGGTCCTGTCCAATTCAAAAATTTTGTCAATTACCTGGAAGAAGTCTACGAACTTGCTTACCAAATTTGCAGATGACACAAAGCAAGTAAAGATTAGTAATTCCCTGGATGACACAGAATCAATTTTCAAAAATGTCTATTACTTAGGATGATGGGTTGACATTTATTAAAGATAAAAATAAAGTGCTGCATCTAATTAGGAAAAAGAACTGTGATGAGTAGAACTGAGCTGAAAGCAACTCCTGAAAATTAAAAAAAGTTTCAAGTTTTAATTGACCATAAGCAGGATGCAACTATGAAAAAGTCAACAAAATCTCTGTTGACATTCAGAGAGAGAGAGAGTCCAGGTTGATAAAAGTAACATACTTATCTTGATTGTACCCATTTTGTAACCTGGTTGTACCCATATTATCTTCAGTTTTGGAAGCCATATTTTAAGAAAGATACTGATAAGCTGTTGTTTGTTTAATGGATGGAGGGGCTTGATAGTGAAAAATCAAGGAATCATGCAATATGAAAAGACAGGGGTGGTTTGTCTATAAAATAGAAGGGGTCATGATTGCCGTCTTTATTGAACACTATGCATATTAATTGCTTAATCTTCAGGACAACATAATGAATTATGTATTGTCATTACTGAAATAGAAACTGAGAACACATAGCTAGACTACCTGGATTCAAATTCAGGTGGTATGACTCCAGAACCTATTCTCTTAACCACTATACGATATTATTTCTCCAAGTATTTATCGAATGTTTGAAGAGCTGCTATGTGAATGGAGAATCGGACTTGCTCTGTGGAACCTAGTGATCACTAGATGGGCACACTCAGGTTATATCTCAAAGTAGAGAATTTTTCTCAGCACTAGATTATGCTACTACGTCTTCTGTGTTTGGTACAATGTTAGACTAGTTGAGATCTAAGGCAACATTCAACTCTATGATTGTAATTTATTGGGATTATAATTTGATATAACACACTATTATTATTAACTGGAAAGAATACACTTAAAAGAAGATGTAGCTTAAATTGATTAGTGGTAATATAAATGGTATTCTCTTGAGCACAGTTTAGAAAGTGCCCCACCCCACAACCCATCTTGCTAAGATGTCCTCACCATGTGTCCCTGGTAAATTTCCTTTCATGGGCACCAAATTGTGCCAAAATTATATAAACTTTTTGTTTCTGCACCTTTGTACTGTATCTAGAATATTATCAATATTATACAGACCTCCATCCACGGAGGTTATATTGCAAAAGTAACAAAAGTCTTTAAAAACCTTTACATCTGGGGATTCCTACAAGTTGCTTGGTGTATTGAAATCAATGTTGGAACTGGTTTCAGAATGCCAAGAGAATTAGATCTCTGTCAGCTACGGGTTGTGATGACTAGAGAACTTGACTTCATTTTTTTTCTGCCTGAATCATTACATTTAAAAAACGAGAATAATAATATAAGGTTGTTGTAATAAATGAGATAATGCATGTAAAAGCTCCTACTATACTATATAGATTGCCAGTAAAAATTTAGATTTTCAGTGAAATGCTTTTGTAAGAATAGTTGTGTGATTAAAACATTTGCCTGGATTGATTTCTGGGAGGTAATCTAAATCCTTTCAACTTCTTGAGTGGTTGCAATGTCTGTTACTTATGGTGGGACCCTCAACCCCACCTGATAGTTTTTGCTAATGAAGCAACTCAGAATGGAGAGGGCCCATAGATAATTTATGCTAATCAGATGACCCGGAATGGAGAGTGGGCAGCCAGGAAGAGCAACCACGTGATCAGACTTCGAGCTTTGAGCCACATATACCAGCCCAACTTCTGTGGAGCAGAAGGAGGATGGAGATTGAGCTCACAGTGATTTAATCAATGGTGCCTATGTGATAAAGGCTCAATAGAAACGCTGGGCACTGAAGCTCAGGTGAGCTCACCTAGTTGGCATTATTCTTTTTTTTTTTTTTTTTTTTTTTTGAGACGGAGTCTTGCTCTGTCGCCCAGGCTGGAGTGCAGTGGCCCGATCTCAGCTCACTGCAAGCTCCGCCTCCCGGGTTCACGCCATTCTCCTGCCTCAGCCTCCCGAGTAGCTGGGACTACAGGCGCCCGCCACCTCGCCCAGCTAGTTTGGCATTATTCTTATATTGATGCGGGTAGTGCATACCTGAGGATGAAGGAAGCTCCACATTTGGAACTCTCCCAGACCTTGTTCCATGTGCCTCTCTCTTTAGCTCATTCTGATTTGTATTCTCTGGCCATAATAAACTGTAATTATAAGTATTGTACTTTTCTAACTTCTGTGAATCATTCTAGCAAATTATCATACCTGAGGGAGTCTGGGGGGATCCCCACATTTATAGACAGCTTGTCAGAGGTGATGACAGCCCTAGGAATCTCCAAACTTGTGGCTAGTACCTAAAGTGCGGGTAGTGGCCAAGTGCGGTGGCTCACACCTGTAATTCCAGCACTTTGGGAGGCCGAGGTGGGCAGATCACGAGGTCAAGAGATCGAGACCATCCTGGCCAATATGGTGAAACCCCATCTCTACTAAAAACACAAAAATTAGCTGGGTGTGGTGGCAGGCACCTGTAGTCCCAGCTGCCCAGGAAGCTGAGGCAGGAGAATTGCTTGAACCTGGTAGGTGGAGGTTGCAGTGAGCCGAGATCGTGCCACTGCACTCCAGCCTGGGTGACAAGAGTGAGACTATCTCAAAAAAAAAAAAGTGAGGGTAGCCTTGGAGAGAACTTAGCCAAGGATGTTTGGTCTAACTCTGGGTAAGTTGCTTAAGCATGCATATAAAACATTTAAATTTATATAAAAGATAAATGTAGTAATATTTGACTTTGCAGTTCTTCATGTATATGTCAAATGTGATTTGATTCTAGAAATTTTGTTTTAGCAAATTTTTGGAAATATCTTCGCTGAGTAACGTAAAGAAAGGAAACACATTCAACACTGGAAATGTTTCAGGTGTGAATATATGTTAAGAGTTTGCAAGATTATCTTACAAAATCTTAATGCCAGTGCTTTGTCTCTAGCTTATGTACAAAGAATCTGAGCACTAGAGAAGTCAACAACTTGCCGCCGTTCACACAGTTAGCTATCGCAGTTTGAATTTGAGTTCTTTGAGAACTGGACCATATCTTACACAATTCCATGTAGCACACGACCTAGTACGTAGTAAATACTCAACACACAGTTCATCTTAATTTTCTCAGATAACTGAGGAAAGGGCAGAGGGTGACCTCGTCAGTCATCAATCAAGGATTAGTAGGTTTCTCCCCAAGAACTCTGCTATTATATGTATCATTGACTTTCTCACTTTTAATTTCATTGCTTACTTGTACCCCTGGAAATTTCCTGAGGGCTTGCAAGTGTTTATTTTGCTTGCCATGGTATCACCAGTGTCCAGTATGGTGCCTGGAACAGAGTGGGTCCTTGATAAATATTTTTTGAATGGAGATTTAGTGTTAAAAGGAGTGTCTCATTCATAGAAGTTGATTTTTTCCATGGTTTGAAAGCAGGTAAATTAAATTTGTTTGTTATAAGAGAATAGAAACTAACACTTTCTTTACATCATTTTCAGTGCACAACTATAAGTATTTTTGAAAGTAGAGAATACATTTGTGATAATTTCCATAAAATAAGCAAACATACATTAAAATTAAATTAAAACTATATTAACATTTTAGAACAAAATTTCAAAAGTCCGGATTTAAAATACAGCCAAAGTCATTTCACTGTGATGGCTGATCATTATTGTCATCCTGTCTGGCTGTTGTTTCTTCAACACATGCAACCAAAGAGTAGTTCTTTAAAATTTGCTTTAATCAAATATTTGCTTTAGTAGATACTTTAATGTTTCAAATAATGTTTGAATTTTTCAGATTAGTTGTTTCTCCTGACCAAAATCTCTACTGGGAAAATTTTAAAATATCATTTATTATTCAATTCACAATTTCTCTTTGATTGCATAGACAAGAATTGTGGCAAATCATGAGAAAAAAAGATCATTCAGGTACCCTATCCCCTATATTTACACAGGTCTTACTTTTTCTGAGGACTGTCTGTGCCAACTGTGAGGCATTATTGCATACGGCCTCATTGAAAGATCTAATAAGAATATAATGACCAGTTTGTTTTAAAATACACTAAGGACAGCATGACATTCTGTAATTACCTCCTCCTATCAAAAGAAAAACAATTCCCAGAAATTAATGAATACAGCAAGAGTGTATTTCCTATCTTAATTCTATCTTAATTGCAAAAGTGGATCAATTAAAAAAAGACTGCACTGGCAAAGCCCCTCTCTTAAGGTTTGGTCTCCCCGTTCCCTAGTCATCAACTCAAGTGTATATAAGCATGCCACGAACCTATTTTTACCTTCTGAGATGAGATATACCAACTCCACCAGCAGTGCCCCTGTGAAACAGCCAAATCCATTGAACAGTGTCAGAAAATTCATGGAGGTTCCTCTGACGGTGCTTGGAACAAATCTGTATGATATTACAGAGACTGAGAGAAAAAGAGAGGTCAGAATTTAGAACTTTCTCCTGAAAACTCTTTCACAGAGACTGTTCAAATTGATGTTGATCATATATCAAAGAAAATTTACTGATACAGTAAAAATTTGGGTTGGACTTTGCTAAGGTTATTATAGTAGGATACACTGTGATACAATTTACAGATGTCTTCAAGGAATAAAATATGACAAAATATACCTTGACCCAGTTGCAAGGAGAATTTGATTACTTAGTAGTTGAGTGTCCTAATGTATTCACCCTAATTTCACTCCAAACTGAATATTTCTGATAAATTTTGGACTGAGGTGTGACCTCTGTTAGATAATATGACAATCTATCAATTCTGTGATTCTGTGTAATTCATTAGGTTCCTTATAGAAAACTTGTATAAAATTTGCATCAAGGTTAAGAGCATGGGCTTTGGAGTTGGACAAGATAGTATTAAAATACCATGTCAGCCATCTACTATCTCTGTGATTTTAGGTAAGTGACTTAAACTTTCCAAGCCTCAATGTCCTCCTCTATGAAATGGGAATAATATCATTATTCACTTGCAGAGGTGCTGGGACACTGACCTGCAATACTACATGTTAAGTGCTTAGTCCAATGCTGACTTGTAGGTCCTGAATAAGGGTTAGGCATTTTTGACAGTATTAATATTATCAAACTGAGTAGCTCCTACTCTACAAAGCCCTTAATATGCATTATCTCACTTCAGGAGAGGTGCTCAGAGAGAGAGACAATAGCTTAAGCATTGGGTCTCCAAAGTGGTTATCTTTCCTTCCCAAGTCATTTTTTGGGTACCAGTAATGATGGCAACAAGACGTTAAAAAAACCACAAAAAATTTTTTTAAAATTTTCAATTGAAAAAATAGCTTTCTTTTGAAATCAGAATAGATGAAAATAAGTATATGAGATTTTGTACACACCATATAAACATAATATATTAAAATGCATGACAATCTTAGGGATATGTCTTAAAATATTTGATGTTTATTGTAATATGATATTTGGGATTGCTTCAAAATTATACAACAAGAAGGAAAAAAGATGTGAATGAGAGTAGAGATGAAACAAGTTTTGGCTGTGAGTTGAAAATTACTGATTCTAGAAGATGGATACAGGAGAGTTTATTATACTAATCTCTAATATAATGTGTGCCAAAAAATTTGTAAGGAAATACACCGAATAATATTAACAGTCTTAGCTTTGAGTGGTTGAATTACTGGATTTCTAATATTCCTCTTACTCTTTTGTGCTTTGCAAATCTTTCCGCAATGAAATCATCAATAAAGAAAAGTGATGATAGAAAACAGATGTGCGGTCATGCGTGGCTTAATAATGGAGATATGTCCAGAGAAATGTGTCATTAGGTGATTTTGTTGTCGTGCAAACATTGTCGAGTGTACTTACACAAACCTATGTGGTCTAGCCTACTACACACCTGTGCTATATGGGCAGCCTATCACTCCTAGGCAATGAATCTGTACAGCATGTGACTGTACTGAATACTGTTGGCAATTAGAGGTGGTAAGTATTTGTGAATCTTAACATATCTAAACACAGAAATAGTACAGTAAAATATGATAGTATAATCTTATGAAACCGCTGTCATACACCTGATCCATCATTGATCAAAATGTTGTTACGTGTTGCATAACTGTACTGTAAACACTAAACTTTTCGTTTCCTTCTCTATGAGAAGTAAGAGATCTTCTTATCTCCTCCCGCTCCTCTCTGGAATACTTACCCCTGTGTTTTTTGTTTTTAATACTTTGCCACAGCAAAACTCTGCATTTACCAGAACTTTTCCATGATCTTACTAACACATGATGTAAATGTATTAATGCTCCTTCCTTCGTTAATGTAAAATTTCTGTTTTACTTTCGGTGTGTCCTCCACATGTTTTGATTTATTTATCCCATCAACATTTAAAGGAGTCCCGCTTTGTGCTTCAGGAAAGTGGTGAGTGCTGGAACTGATAGGTGGGAAAAGGCATCAGTTTAATCTTTCCTGGACTTTAAACTCTGCAGCAGAAACAGCACATTATTTAATACAAAGGGCAGTGCTAAATGCGCACTTTTCCCACAGATGCTGATTGGAGATGAAGATAATAATGGTGATAAGTAAAATACTGTGGAGAAGGGCTTCAAATATTGGTGGCAAGGTAACACAGCTCTTTGTGTAGTACCAATCACCAGCAGGAGCCTTGGAGTATTTTCAGAAAGGTCCAAATAGGAGTATGAGAGGAAGCCTGAATAGGCTTGTAAACTTTCCTTTCCATAAGTACAAGGAGACAAGCAATGAGCAGAAAGAGTAAATAGGCCTATTTCTTTCACTAAGAAAAAGCAGAACATACAAGCCCATTATTACCTTGCTAGTTAATTATTAATCCTATGCTTTTCTCTTGCTAGAACTTCTGGTATGGTATATAATTCATGAACACACTTTGCCAGCTCTCTGCCTGCTGGTTAATCTCTCTTTGGTGTCATTTTAGTCGTTTTTGAAAACCTCCAGTTCCCTTTTATAGGACTTAGCTTTTCAAGTCCTCGAATCTTCATTTTTAGGCATCTACTTGCATGTTCTGATCTTTTGAAACTTTAGTGATCATCAATTTGATTTTTTTTTTTAGGCTCCGAGATATTCCTTTTAGCCCATTACCATGTAGATAACATCAACAAGTCTGTCACTATTCTAAAGTTCTCATTTTACTATGAAAACACAATAAAAAATATTCAATGTGTATGTGAAAGCTGGTCTTCTTGCCAATGAGTGCTAAAAATGTGCCTCTAGGTAGTAGCTGGTTAGTGCTTGAAAAGATGCCACATCACAGCATATGCGGAATCTTCAAAATATAGGGCCATAACCACCTTCCTAAGGCACTTGGTACTGGGGACTTATTGCTGGAAATTTCTTTTACTCTAGTAGTTGTTAAGCAGTTGAAATGTGTTTATTTTGTTTGGTGAAAAGTTATTTTGAACATGTGGAGAAGAAGTAGCACAGTCCCAGAAAATAGAACTTTATCCTGTTGCCATTTTTAGACCATTATATCTCCCTTAACTCTAAAAAAACTTCAGCTTTCAACCTTATATTATCAGATTATATCATCTACTTCTCTTTCATGCTGTCATCTGCCAATCCATAGGACGTTTTCCTCTTTTTCTCAAAGTTGTCAGTTCCTCTCTCATTGTCATACTCTCTGGTACTACTCCTGCCTTAATGCTTGGCGATTTTACTATACATATAGATCATCCTTCCTACCTTCCATCCTTTCAATCTTGGTTGTCCAGTTCCTTGACCTCCAATGTCCTTGATCTCCAATCTACCTTAACTTCCACTCCACTCACACCGAAGGTCATGACCTATGCCTTGTACCTCAGCCAGTGGTTGGCCAACTATGGTCAGGTAATATTCAGCTGGTCACCTATTTTAATAAAGTTTTATTGGAACACAGCCACACTCATTTATTATATGTTGTCTATGGCTGCTTTCGTACCACAATGACATAGCTGAGTAATTGTAACAGAGACTGGCCTGCAAAGCCATGTCTTGGATCAATAACTATACCCACTCCATAATCACAGTTTTGTGCACCCTTCTCTGATTAGAGCCTTCTCTTCTTCCCAACTTACTCTCTACTACTCAACCACAGAAATGCTGTAAGCTCTACAACGGCAGAAATTTTTGTCTTATTTTTTTTTAACTGATGTGTCTAAAGCTTTGAGAGCAGTATAGGCACATTGTAGACACCCACACAGTATTTTTTGAATATACAAACATAGGGTATGAGACAGATGAGATGTGCACTACTACAATTAAAACATAATTTGAAATGTTTTCTACTGCTTTTTTTTTCTAGCTCGTCTCCAATGTATAACATGTCTTAGTAGGGTAGACTATGTCTACTGTCATTTATGGAGTAATTCACTGTGTTTCCTTGCTCAATGCCATCAATGTAGGACATTGTCAAAATTTTGAATCATGTATTTTTATTGTACCATATAGAAATAGCCATAGACTTCATTGATTTGTTTCTTCAAACAAAATGTATTTATTGATCACCTATTTTGTACATGCACTTTTTGGGAAGGAGAAACATACATTGACATCAGGAGTGTATATTCTTACAGTGTGAGGCAGGCAATACAAATATAAATAAAGTAATTTCAGATTCTGAAAAGAGCTATTTAAAAAAACCAGGGTAATTAAATGGAAAGTGATGGAATGGTCAAAGAAAATCCCTCCAAAGAGATGACCTTTGAGAAAGCTCAATAATGAGAAGAAGCCAGTCATTTGAAAACAGAGGAAAGGGAATTGTCAATAAAGGAAAAAGAAAGTAGAAAGGCCTTGGGGTAGACAGAAATCTGGCAACTTAGAAACACACACATTTCTGGGATGTGGTCAAGGGACAGAATGTAACCAAATGTAGATGGAACAACCCGCGGAGACCAAATAGTGTGGAACATTATTCACCATTGTGAATAATTTATCTCTAAAACCCTACTGTGGAATTTCAAGCAGGGAAACGATAGAACCTATGTTTTGAGAACACCACAGCTGTTTTGAAGAGAATGGACTCACGGGGCAGGAGAGGAAGCAGGGAGAAAAGTTCAGAGGCTCTGGTCAAATTGGGGCTGGAGATGATGGTGTTGTAGGCCAGGAGGAAAACAAAGGGGATAGTGAGATGTGGCCAGATTTAAGTTCTATTTCAGAGTAAAAACGAGGACTTGCTGTCGGATTGGAGAGGAGAGGTGAGAGGAAAGAGACGGCTCTAGGATGACTCAAGTGAGAGACAGTTCTGCTTATGCTGCCAAGTGGTTTATGGCAGAAAGAGCTGGGAACAGGACACCTGTACTTCTGTTCTAAGTCTGATACTATTAATTCATGTGAAACATGGTAATAATATTAGGTTCGTGAAAAAGTAATTGTGGTTTTTGCCATTACTTTTAGTAATGATAACTTTTAGTAATGATAACTTTTAGTAATGATATTTAGTAAATATAACTGCTAATTATTGAATGCTGTCTATACACGGGGCACTATGGTTTTTGCTTTACGTAAAATCTTCCACTTAGTCCTTTGAACCACTCCCTGTTTTATAGATGATGAGAAAAGCCTAGAAATGAGGAATGATTTTCCCAAAGAGAGTTAGTCAGTGACAGAACTGGGTTTGAATTCAGGTCTGTCTGACTTTAAGACCATAGAGCCTAATCTCTATGCTGTACTGTCTCCCAGAAGGGTAATACTTGATTTTATAGTTCGAAATACCCTTCCATATTTTATGTCATCTGATTTTCAAGGAGTAGTCTCTCATTCCCATTGATTCTTACCCTATCAATGCTGTGATATAAAGAAGAATAAAATTATTTCTATTTTAAATATCAGAAAAATGAGGATTGGAGGTTAAATGAGTTCCCAAGTTTATGTAGGCAGTAATGGAAAAGCTAGATAGCAGATCAAATTCTTTCAGTCCCTGGCCCGTGACCCCAACAGCAGATGAGTCAAGTGACTTAGACCTCAGTTAGACCTGATTTCCTGAAGAGTAAATCAAGGAGTAGTGGAGTAAGTGATGTACAGTACATGATCTGCCTTTTTCACAGTCATTGGTTTTTCTGTACCTCTCTGGCTTCTTTAGGTTGAACCACTATTGCTAAGCTGGCTAACAATTTCCTCCACATAGTCACTAATTACCTTTACTCATTATTTACTCTAATCCAGCCGAGAAAATTGTGGCTGACTACTTCCAACACAGTTTGGGAATAACATCAGAGAACATCACAATTTTTTGTGCAGTAGCATTGCTTTACACCTCTTTTGTCTTCCTTGCAATGTTGAACAGTGAGGTCCCCAGTATAAAATCACATAAAGTAATTTATGTATGTAAAATATATGGAATGAAATGATATAAAATTATAGAAAGAAGTCTGAGACACACATATATATGAATATACTCCAACTTAATTTTATTTTCATTGTTTAATGAATTGCCTTGGTATCATAAGTATGTATGTGTATAAATACATATTTATTAAATATTTATCTTTAAGGAGTTTGGAAACAACTTTGAAGATAATAGAATCATTGAAGATTATAGACACAGATGAAATGGTTAGAATTGTTATTTAGGATGATTACTCTAAAATCCATGTGCCGGTTGATAGAATGGGAGAGATATTGGAGGTCAGAAGATAGTTAGAAGTTATAAAAATATTATCCATAAAGTATAATGGGGGCTTGAGTTACAATCATGACTCCTACTACATGAACATTTAAGGAGGATAGAAACAGATGTAATCAATTACACTGATAAATATATGTACACACACATTACTGTTTTGCAAGAAGTCACTGAAATACTGTGATAAATTGTAAAGTGGCTAGTTTAATTAATATAAGCAATCTAGATAATTCAGAAACCCTTGATATTTAATAAACTTATTTTGAACCTGTCTTATGAAACATTAGTGATCTCATTTAATCTAGTGTAATTTAATTCAAAGACATCAAGTTATCTGGAAAACTGGCTTAAATTTTCATTTCATTTGCATGTTTATATACTCTCAAAGAACATTAAGTGTCATTTTTGGAGGGGTATATATGTGAGTTTTTTTTTTTTTTTTTTTGAGACGGAGTCTCACTCTGTCACCAGGCTAGAGTGCAGTGGCGCAATCTTGGCTCATTGCAACCTCCGCCTCCCGGGTTCAAGTGATTCTCCTGCCTCAGCCTCCTGAGTAGCTGGGACTACAGGTGCCTGCCACCACGCCCGGCTAATTTTTTGTATTGTCTGTAGAGATGGGGTTTCACCATGTTGGCCAGGATGGTCTCGATCTCTTGACTTCGTGATCCACCTGCCTTGGCCTCCCAAAGTGCTGGGATTACAGGCATGAGCCACCGGGCCCGGCCCTGTGAGTTTATCTATGAGTGAGAATGGGGGAGGTGAGAAGAGGGAAGGGAGAAGAGAAGAGAGTTTTCATCTTAGTGTTCTGGAGTTGTCTTCTGGGTTTTAGCAGAGGTTTTCCTCCTGTGGTGTGTCTGACAAAAGGGTTATTGCCTTTAACCAGGTTAAAAATCTTTTGTTCCATCTGCATCCAGGCAGAATTGATAATTGTTCTGTGCATGGTAGAGGAATGAGGAGAAATGAAATGTTTGTGAAAATGAAAGTAATAGATAAATTTGCTTGAAGTGTTGTGGGAACTCTCTAGGGGGTGAATAGATGACCTACCACTTTAATTGTTCTGGTTGAGGTGATGTGTTCTGTGTAAAGGTTCAGTGCATTCTAACATTAGTTGAAAAAGTGTTTACTCACGAGCTGGGTTTACCAGTGTTTCCGCCACTCCAAGTAAAACATACTGAAGAATCAGGTAGAAACAGGGCATGGAGGAAACAGTGAGAGCTTTTCCTGAAAGGGGCGGCTCCACTGGAGGGAAACGTTTTCTGTGTATTTCAAAGAAGCCAGCTATCATCACAGACAATGCAGCAAAAAGATTTCCAGCAACTGAAGGAAAATCATGCAAAAGAAAAAAAAGTTAAAGGAAGAGCTAGAGATTCATGTAATAGGCTATCACATTTCCTACCCATTGACATCAGATGTTTCCTCAGCATTTGTTTGCCCTCGGGATATCCAGACTCCAGTGAACTGTGCTGTCCGGCCATCCAGTGCTTAGGCTCTGGCCTCAGAAAGGACTGAATTGACTTCCTATTCTCTGACTTCCCGCTTATAGGACCTCAGGTCAGTAATATAACCTCATTATCACTTTCTCAACTCTAAGGTGGGATTAATGACGCTTACTTTGTAGGGTGCTTGTGACATTTAAATAAGACAGCTGATACCTGCTGGGGATTGGTTCCAAGACCCCAAAGACACCAAAATTCCTGCTGCTCAAGTCCATTATATAAAACAGCTTTGTATTTATTTGCACATAACCTACGCTCCTCTTCCCCTATTCCTTAAACCATTTCTAGGTTACTTATAATCCCTAATACAATGCAAATAGTATGTAAATAGTTGTTACACTATATTGTTTAGGGAATAATGACAAGAAAAAAGTCTATACATGTTCAATACAGACGCAACCATCTATTTTTTATTCATGGTTGGTTGAATCTGCAGATACAGATCCCTTGAATTAGTAGCAATTATTATTGAAGATAAAGCAATGTTTCAAAACTTTTATTCCCAGATAAGAGATATCATCCTAGATAACTTTCATAAAAAAGATATGAGTCAAAAATGATTTGGAGGAAGTTCAAATATAGAATTATCTTTATATATAGTTTTAATTATTATTTTAAACATGTTTTTGACATAAACTTAAGGTATTATTGATCCTCAGTTGTCTGTCATTTCTCTGATTTTCACAGAGAAGGTAAAACAGCTATTAGAGAATTATGGACTAGAAACTTTTGTTTAGAAAAAAATTCTTAAAGAGGTAAATTAGCTAAGTGAAGAGTGTAAATGCAAACAATTATAGTAGTCAAACTCTTCTCTTCCTTTTACTTTTAAGGAATTATCTAGAAGTTTTTTGTTGAAATTGAGTAGGGAATTTGTTACAGAGTCTATATCTACTCTAACCATTCCATTTCTCCATTTAGCATTCATATTACTGGACTTAATCCTGTCGTTAGAGTGCAGGCAAACTTTAACTTGATGGAATTTATTTGAAATTTACAGATAGTCACATTTTGCTAACTTGCATAAAATTTTAGATAAGGCAAAGCTTTCAATTCGGAAAAATCAATCTAATGTTTAAATAGCTTAGTGTTTGTTTTGGTTGATAGAGAAACTGGTAGGTAATTTTTTTGATTATATCTCAGAATTTAAATATATTCATAAAGACTGTTCTTTCCAGGGTCCCCAAGAAATCAAAGGTATAAAAAGGAGGAAACCTCAATAAACTTCAGTTCAAAAATTTGAGGAATTTTTAATTTATTACTATTTTAAATTAAGGCCTATAAAGGCTTATTTATAGTAAAGTAGAGATTTTGGTTCTGTAAACAGCTCACATAAAAAATATACATTTCTCATATTACCTGACATTAAGGCCAAATTCATTATATAATCACATTTATCAAGATTATTGCACACATTACAAACTCATCAGAAAGAGTGCTAATATGTCAATTCAATTTAATATTTGCTCTGTTCCTGTTATATGCAAGATAGTATGCTCAGCACCGTGGGGGATAAAAGATGAAAAAAGTCCGTTCCATTGCAGACTCATATTCTATTGGGGAGCATCAGGAGAATAACTTATTGCTAGTTGGAGAAGTGAGAGACATCATTTTATGCTTTTAAGAAAGAAGGGTTTCAGTATGAAAGGTGAAGGCAGCACACGTGGCATGAGCAAGGGGACAGTGTTGCGAGAGCATCAGACAGATTTTCAGGATGACGATATGTTCAAGTTATTTGGGAATCAAGGTAGACAATAGATTGGGGTCAGATCATAAGAAGCATTTAATACACTTTTAAGAAATTTGAAAATTACTCTGAAGATAAGAGAATGAAGATAATAGAATCATTCAAGATTTTAGACACAAGTGAAATGATTACAATTGTTATTTAGGATGATTACTCTAAAGGTCATGTGCTGGTTCGTAGAATAGGAAAGATACTGGAGGTAGAAAGATAGAAGTGATAAAAATAATCTGGTAAAGTATAATGGGGGCGTAAGTTACAATCAGGGCTTTCACTTCAGGAAAATATAAGGAAGGTAGAAACATAAAATGCAATAGAGTGCACTGATAAAACCATAGCAACTGAAGCAAAGAGCAAGGAGGAAGCAGAAGTTAGTGATGAATACGAATCCAGGTGACTGGAAAGATGGTAGTGGTAATATAAGTAAGAACCATAGTAGATATGGGAAAAACATGAATTTAATTTTGAGTTGAGTTGGAGGTACAAAGGGGTCATCTAAAGAGAAACGATCAGAAAACAATTGAAAATGTGTCATAGCCCAGAAAATTGGGTGAATCAAGAGAGAAAAACTAATGAGTCATCTGAATAGAGTCGGGGTTTAGGGCCAGGTGAAACTGAAAGAGGACTGGGGAGGGACAGTAGAGAATATCTAAGCAGTGCCTTCAAACATGTTTGCATTTGGAGCAAGACAATGAAGTGAAACGGCTGAAAGCAAGGTCAGAAAGATAGGTCATGTGTAAGAAAAGGTTTCAAGGAGGAGGATATACAAAGTAGAACTTTTGATCTTTCTCTCTAATTCTTCTCCTTTACTCTTCTGATCTCTTTCTCATCTGTGGTCCCCTCTCTTCCCCCTACCTCCAAATACATCATTAAGTTCTGTAGATTTGTTTCCAAAATACACTTGACCCTTGAACAACATGGGTTTGAACTGCTCAGGTACACTTATATGCAGGTTTTCTTCTACTTCTGCTACCTCTGAGACAGCAAGACCAACCTCTCCTCCTGCTCCTCCTCCTCAGCCTACTCAGTGTGAAGACAGTGAGGTTAAAGACCTCTGTGATGATCCACTTCCACTTAATACAGAGTAAATATCTTTTCTCTTCTATATGATTTTCTTAATAACATTTTCTTCTCTGTAGCTGACTTTGTTATAAAGAATACACTATGTAATACATATAACAAAAATATATATTGTTTAAGTTATTAATATGGCTTTCCATCAACAGTAGGATATTAGTAGTTAAGTTCGCCGGGGGTCAAAAGTTACATGTAATTTTTTTACTGTGTGGGGTTTGATGCTTCCAACCCCTGTGTTGTTCAAGGGTCAACTGTGTATTATAAATCAGTTTGCTTCTATCCATAGCCACTGCCATCATTCCAACCCAAGCCATTCTCATTTTTAACTCAGATGATGTGCAGTAGCATATTAACTGGTCTTCCTGTTTCCACTCTCGTCCACCTCTAACCTATTAAGCACCGGGCAGCCAGGTTGAACTTATGTAAATGTAAATTGAATATTACTCTTCAGCTTAATTCCTTCTATGGGTGTCCACACAGTTAAGAAGAAATCCATAATTTTTAACATGGCCTGTGTGATCTTGCCTGTGCTTGTTACTCCAGTCTAATTGCCTGCTGCTTTCTACTGTCTAACCAGGTTTCAGCCACAGTAATCTTTGTCTTTCTTGAATATCTTAAACTCTTTATTTTCACTTTAGGGACTTTGATTTGCTCTTCACTCTGTCTGAAACTGTCCTGTGCTTTTTACCTGTCTAATGCCTCTTTGTCTTTTAGATATGCACTTTATAATCTAAATTAGATCCCATAACACTCCATTTTTCATTCACTATACATTACTACAATTTGAAATGAAATATTTTTAGTGTGTTCATTTGTACCATGTGTTTTCAATTACTTAATTGGAAAGACTCACAAGAATGGATCTAAGTTTGTTTTGTTTATTAGTTTTACTACCAAGAAAAGGGCCCAGGTTCACCGTAAGACACACACACACACACACATACACACACACACACACAAATAAATAAATGCACACATTTAATATTTTAAGAGATAGAGGATAATAAAACATGGGACCAAGTCAACTCTATTGAGAATGGATTATCAGTTACCCTTTTTACACTCAACAGGACTTTCCATGATGAAATCAGAAAGCAAGGACTGAACAATGAGTAGGTGGTGAGTATGTGCAAAGTCGTGTCATCTAATCTTCTAAGAAGTTTGTGTGCAGAAAAGGAGAAAGCTACACCAAATTGCTAGAAGTTAGCAGGATCACAGGAAGCTCTTTTATAAGATGTGAAAGGCTTAGTCATGTTTGTATAGATGGAGTCAATGGAGATGGGAAAAATTAAAGATATGTGAGAAAAAAAAAATACAGAAACATCCTGAAGTAGGTGAGAGAGAGAAAAGGATTAGGGGCCCGAGTTTAATCCCAGCAAGGAAAGAATAAAGTTATCCTCTAAAGGAAAAGTAATGTATAGAATGTTTAGAATGCAGAGAATATTGACAAATAGAAAAGTGAATTTGAGGACATATTTACCATATAATCTTATTCTTGCAATTTAGAGAGGCTAGTCACTTGGTGAGAGTGAGTAGATGGGAATGAAATTGAGAGGATAGCGGGGTAAGTTTCAACAACCACTGTTGATGAGTTTAAACTAAAGACAGAGTCTACAATAGAGCTGGTTGCTGAGGTTTGCAGCTTATTTTACTGAGCTCTTCCTTTTTTTTTTTTTTTTTTTGTCCTAATAATGCAAGAGCTGAACCAGCCCAGACAATAGAAGCACAATTTAATGCTTGTCCCATAGGCTTTGCTTTTGACAGTTAAAATGATGTTAAATTATTCAATTTGTTTACAAAATTTAGATGAATTTTTAAATATTTACACCAAGAGAATAAGACACTTGAGTATTTTTTATTTTTTAATTCTTAAAAAGACAAGGCCGGGCTCAGTGACTCATGCCTGTAATCCCAGCAGTTTGGGAGGCTGAGGTGGGCGGATCACGAGGTCAGGAGATTGAGATCATCCTGTCTAACACGGTGAAACCCTGTCTCTACTAAAAGTACAAAAAAAAAAAAAAAAAAAAATTAGCCTGACACGGTGGTGGGCACCTGTAGTCCCAGCTACTTGAGAGGCTGAGGCAGGAGAATGGCCTGAACCCAGTAGGTGGCGCTTGTAGTGAGCCTAGATCGTGCCACTGCACTCCAGCCTGGGCTACAGAGTGAGACTGTCTCAAAAAAAAAAAAAAAAAAAAGACAAAAAACTTTACATAATTATGTTCTTTAAGGTTTAGGACGTAGATAATGGCCAAGTATTTTTCTAATTAAATAGTCTCCACCAGTGGGATGAATATGATTCTTTTTTTTTTTTTGAGACGGAGTCTTGCTCTGTCGCCGGGGCTGGAGTGCAGTGGCCGGATCTCAGCTCACTGCAAGCTCCGCCTCCCAGGTTTATGCCATTCTCCTGCCTCAGCCTCCAGTGTAGCTGGGACTACAGGCGCCCCCCACCTCGCCCAGCTAGTTTTTTTTTTTTTTTTTTTTTTTGTATTTTTAGTAGAGACAGGGTTTCACCGTGTTAGCCAGGATGGTCTCGATCTCCTGACCTCGTGATCCGCCCGTCTCGGCCTCCCAAAGTGCTGGGATTACAGGCTTGAGCCTCCGCGCCCGGCAAATATGATTCTTATTAGTTATGTAACTGTGGACCAGTCATACTACCTTAAAATTCTCAAGTATCTTACAAAATTTGGTATTAGATAATGCATAATGGTGAAAATTCTTTGCAAGCTGGAAAAGAAAGTTGTAAAGAATTATGCAAGTTTAGAATACTTTTAAGATCCTGTTCTACAAAAAGAAGATTTTTATCTACATTTCAATATCTAGAGCAGTTTAGGGACTTCCAGTTAAGATGGCTGATTGACCACACAATTTTATTTTTCTTTCTCATGATTCTAATTAAATGATGGCAAAGAAATCTGGAAAAGGTAAAAAGTCGGAGGAAGAGAAAACATTGGTGGACAAAAATTGAAAAAAAATTTAGAAATTGGAAAGAGAAGTGATAACTGATTTAGAAAAATAAATGAGGAAGCTACAGTCTAAACTGACAGCTGAGTGAGAGACTGAAAAAGCATGACCCTAATCCCCCTAATCCCCTGAGGAATCATTTAGAAGCTCATGACTTGAAGGCACCAGGTATTTCAGAAGGTGGGGTAAGACTCAGAAGGAAAACTGCAAGGACTGGTTGAAAGTCTGCGCACTGAACAGTGAAACTATCAAGTCTCCATTTCTATCCCCATGAAACAGGT